>NC_045596.1:30345114-30665498 GCF_009762305.2 Zalophus californianus
AGAAAAACAGATTTGTAGAAGCTCACTTACTGAAGAGCCAGTAGCTGAACTCACTTTTGACTGATTTCACAGACTCAGTTCTTTACTACAACACACAAATGTTAGCTGAGAAAACATGACGTCTTTGTAACTACATGTGTGTTCAGAAGAAGGAGCATCGACTCTTGACATGCAATAAGCCTCCTTTCGAGCCCTAACATATGCACCAGCAGTGTGGGTGTGGGCAAATTATTTAATCTGTCTCAATTTGTTCAACTAGTGCTAATAACACATACCGACCTGTAGAGTTTTTGTTAAAGATTAATCACTTGTAATAGAGGTCAAATTAGGGAAAACTATTTTTGTTATTTCTTCTTATTAATAATATCATAGTAAATAACTGTATCTTCAAGTCAAAGTTAAAGACCATGGAATGAAAAGATACCATAGGAGAGGACTAATGTGATGAGAAATCCAGCCAGATGAGAGGACTTTCAGGGAGAGCTCTTGTCATTGCTCATTTCTACCTGTAGTAACATAAGAAAGCAAAAGCAATGAACTAAATAAGTAAACCCAGCTGCTTTTTAAAACCCAAAAGCATTTCAGCAAGCAACATATTCCTTCAGCTCAATCCCCTCTCCTTAACCCCCAATCATAATGACCCGCAGTGCCATATTTTACAGAAGGATGTAGTTCATAAAAAGTAACATAAGCCCTATTTACAGTGAATTGGTACTTACCAAAAATAAAGAACTAACTCTGATGAATTAACATATTTCCCTTTTTGTTCTCAAGTATACATTTGTAAAACCAGGGCTATTCCCATTGAGTTAAATAGAGGACTATAAAATGGGTGACTTTTTGAGCCTTGACTTGTTTAATATATTATACATTAAAAACTTCTGAAGTCAAAGGTTGCAATATGTAGGACTCAGCAAGTGTACAAAATTGTTTGTTGGTTTGTTTAGCTGCCCTTTAGACATGCTGTTCAGATTTATAATGTATTAAAAGGAAAAAGAACAAAAAGTAGACTACATGGTAAAATTAATTGCCAGCCAAGCTAGCAAGCTCAGTTGAATACTGGTATTTTGTTCTAGGATATGTATGCATATAAAAAGGGTACCAGAATGGGAAATGGAGGCAGAAGAATAGGAAAAGTCAGTGGTGCCAAAACTACACAGCAAAGAAAACAAAACAAATTTAATGTGATCTTTTTCTTTTGTCACTGGAAAAAATAGAGTCTTTTTTAATAGGGTTGTGTGAACTGGGCTAATACCATCATGAACAAATCCTCCCTGATGACTACCCCATGACCTAAAACCTTCTGGAGTACAGTTCCCACCCCCCAATTCTTTTTTTGTTTAACCACATCCTTAAGTATCCCCTTGGGGCATAACATCCTTGATCTGCCCTCAAGCTACCATTAAGATTCTCAAATATTTCCCCCTGGGGGGTCTCTCAGCAGTACCTCCAGCCTCTAGTGCTAACAAAAGCAGTTATTAAGGAAGTGGAGTTGCAGACATTTACTCCTCTGGAAGCTGCCCAAGACACACTCTGTCCATAAGTTCTCTTAATAAGCTATTTCTTGTCTAGCTGGACTTGCCAGCCCTTTTCTTCGGTCTTATGATTCCTTTGGCCTTTGGAGATTGTTTTGCATAGACCTCCCTTGCATGGAACAATGGTCAACTCCGGAGCCAGACTGCCTGAGTTCAGTGCCTGATCCGTTTACTCTCTAGCTGTGTGACCTGTTGCAGGGGTGGGGGCGGGGGAGTCAGATTCCTCATTTATAAAATTGGCATCCTGATACTGACTACACAATAGGGCTTAGTTGTTTACATTTTTTTGCTTTTTTTATTTAAATTCAATTAGCCAACATATAGTACATAGTTTCAGATGTAGAGTTCAGTAGTTCATTGGTTGCATATAACACCCAGGGCTCATCATATCACGTGCCCTCCTTAATATCCATTACCTAATTATCCCATCTGCCCACTCACCTCCCCTCCAGCAGCCCTCAGTTTGTTCCTATAGATAAGAGCCTCTCATGGTTTTTCTCCGTCTCATGACTTCCCATTCAGTTTTCCCTCCCTTCCCCTAAGGTCCTGTTTCTTATGTTCCACATATGGCATCAGGGAAACACCAACCAGTCAGAATGGCTAAAATGAACAAGTCAGAAAACAATAAATGTTGGCAAGGATGCAGAGAAAAGGGAACCCTCTTACGCTGTTGGTGGGAATGCAAGCTGGTACAGCCACTCTGGAAAACAGTATGGAGGTTCCTCAAGTTAAAAACAGAGCTACCATATGAACCAGCAATTGCACTACCAGGTATTGAACCCAAAGATACAAAGGTGGTGATCTGAAGGGGCACCTGCACCCCAATGTTCATAGCAGCAATGTCTATAATAGCCAAACTGTGGAGAGAGCTGAGATGTCCAACAACAGACGAATGGATAAAGAAGATGTGGTTCAAATATACAATGGAATATTACTCAGTCATCAGAAAGGATGAATATTTACCATTTACATCGATGCGGTTGGAACTGGATGGTATTATGCTGAGGACTTAGCTGTTTAAATGACACTTCTTCAAAGAAGCCTTTCTGATTCCCTTGATGAATACAGCACTTGAGCATTACTCTCTACCTTGCCTTAGTTTTTCCTTCATTACCTGACACTTAACTATTACTTGATACTACATTAAATAAGCAACATTTGTTTTATTATTCTCTCTCTCAAATGCAAGCCAAATGAGGGCAGAGATATTTTTCCTGCCTACTATATGCTCAGCACCTAACAAATGACCTGGCACATAATAAGCACACAATAAATGTTCATAATTAATTGTTATTAAAGACAAATGGATTTATTTGTAAAATATTTGCTTATAATTTACAAATCACAAGATATTTGTTCATTCATTGAAAACTATCTTTCACCTTAAAAATTTAATTCATTTTTTTAATTGATGAAGAGTAAAAAAAAGCTATCAACTTTTAGACATTTGAATTATGTTCTGAACTGATTTTCCTCTCTTACCTGTATGGTATTTTCATTTTAATAGTAAACATATCTAAGGGACATAAACAGAACTGGTTCAAACAAAATACCAAAGACAGCCTTCCCCAAGTTTTCACTGAGGTTCATTTGGTTATAAGCAATAACAAAAAACCTACAATGGTTAATCTAAGAACAAAGATAAAAGAGTGTAGGCTGTTCATTGGAAGGAGACTGGAATATCTCCCAGAATCCTAATAATAGCTGCCACTTGTAGGTGTCCATTATGTTCTGGGCACCATTCTAAGTTCTTTATGTAATTACTTTATTGCATTCTCCCATAGTCTCTGTAAGGTATTTACAGCTATCATATACCTTTTATAGATCAATAAACTGTTATATAAACCTCCCAAGGTCACACGTTAGTAAGTGATAGATCTGGGCTTCAAACCTAGACAGCCTGACTCTTGGCCCTGTGCCCTTATCTACTCTGCCATACTGCATCCCAGATGCTCATGAATACTGCATGGCCAGGCTTCAGGAAGGGCATGTACTTAAGTAGCTCCAGGGATCTCATGTTATTTCTAGGGTCCTGACATGAAGATGACTCATTCTAGTGACTGTCAGTTTCAAATTCTTAGGAAAAAGAAATAATTGCCTTAGATGTCTGCCCTGCATTAATAAACGAAAGCCATTGATTTAGGGACATGAAATATAGACACAGCATTTCACGGTTAACTCTTGTGGTATGAAGGCTTTCTGAGACAAAAGATAATTATTATAAATTCCAAGAATTATTTAAGATATAAGGTGAGAAATATGAGGGATGTAGTCTATGGATTTAGACAAATAGAAACATTAATAAGCAGAGGAGAAAAATAAATTCTGCTTAATTTGTGTGACAACCTTAACTGCTATATATTATAACTCCCATTTCAGAGGCAAGAAAACCGAGAGCAGGTTAACTCATACCCAGAGCTAAAGAGCTAATAAATAACAAAGCCAGGTTTTTAAACACATCTATTTGTTGCAGGATTGCAGGGTTCTTATCTCACGGAGTCCCAAAGAATGGATCTGGTGGGCACAAAAGGGTGAAGCACAGGGAAAGTTTATTAAGTGAAGGTGAGAACGGAAAGGAAAGAAAAAAGCTCTCTAGAGTGAGAGGGATCCCGACGGGGTGCCACTGTGGGCTTTCATTGGTAGTCTTTTATTGAATTCTGACCAGGGAACTTAAATCTTCTTCACATCTCTACCACTGATAGCACTGTGTTTACTTTTTCTTTGAAGTTTGGTAATTTTCAGTGGTCCAGCTGTAGCTGTTACAGAGCTATCTCCTCTCTGACATTTAAGACAAACGAGGTAGTCTCGTTAGTCTCATTATATTCCCTTATCTCTGGTTTTGTACGCCTCAGCATTTTTCCACATCTGGGATTTCTCTGAGCCTGAACACACAGCTCCCTGCATGAGCCTCGTCATATAGCTCCCTACCTATCTCTCCCTACCTAGCCCCACCTGGCCCTTACTCATATTGATGCCAAAGTCCATGTTTTCTCTACTACACTATAATCCCTTCTTTTTGGTTGGCTAAAAATTGACTCACAAGGAATGGAAAAGGAACATACGATGGAGCATATATAAGAAAATTTTAATAATCTTCCTCTGTGGCCCGTAATGACAATACACAGAAGGTATGTAACAATTTTAAGAGCTTTCCTCTCATTTGTCTAAAAACGTCAAAATACTCCTCAAACAAAAAATTATATAATTTTCAAGCTGTACACTAATCTGATTCAAGTCCATTCAATAACTCTATAGCCAGTTAATAAAGTAAGAACTGTCTCAAGATAGTATGAAAGAAGGAAGATATTATGAAAAGGCATTGAAACAAATAACAAGTGGGAAAAGCTCAAGAGACCATATAACACATACTGTTCATAAATTGTATTTCTATTTGAGATACTGGAATGATAAACCATCACTGCTGAACTTGGCTGTATCCAAATCTTGTTGATTTCCTAATTTGAAATAGAAGCATAATCTGTTAAGAAACTTGTTTTAATGAGAGAGAGTGGGGGGGCAGTTAATTCTCTACTTCTCTCTCTCTCCGAGTATTAATGCAATTAAAGATAGACATTAGAAAAAGTTAAGGATCAAACTCCTAGCTGTATTGTCTGTGAAACTGAGTTATATATAACAAATTTAACCTGAGGTAGAAAATGGCGTCTCTACTCCTACCACTTTACTTGAAATTATTCATCCAGTCCCAGGCAGTTGCTGGACATGAACGCCTCCAACCTTCCACCTCCCCTTCCAAAAAACCTGCAAAGCAAGTTTACAAATGGGGTTTACAAGAAAAAAAAAGAAGGTCCCTGTGCCACCTGCTAACAATGACATTTCCTCTTTCCCAATGATAAAATTATCAAGAGCTCCTTCCACCAGGTGACAACTCATTAAAGAGGGACCAAGATGGTTGAAACACTTATCATCACAGGTTCTAGGTGAAGAGAAGTTACGAACTTATGTCCCATCGAGATAATTCGGTTATGTTTCTAGCCAGTCATCTATTCATCTATCCATGTACATACCTATTTGCTACAGATACATCTATATATCTAGAAATCTATGTATTTAGAAATCTCTGTCTATCTATGTATCTATCATCTATTTATCATAAGAAACTCTCTAGTCCTAAAAATAGTGCATGGATGATTTTATGTACTAAGCTTATTTTTCAGATACACAACTATTATGACCAAATATTAAAAATACTAACTAGAAGGGGCGCCTGGGTGGCTCAGTCGTTGGGCGTCTGCCTTCGGCTCGGGTCATGGTCCCAGGGTCCTGGGATCGAGCCCCGCATGGGGCTCCCTGCTTGGCGGGAAGCCTGCTTCTCCCTCTCCCACTCCCCCTGCTTGTGTTCCCTCTCTAGCTGTGTCTCTCTCTAATAAGTGGATAAAATCTTAAAAAAAAAAAAATACTAACTAGAAAGATGTGTGTGGAGAGAAATATAGCAAGTAAAAATTTTAGGCCTGGATTTCAGGTACTTCAAGCCTCCATTTGCTGAATATAAAATCTATGCTGTAGTCATTCAGAGCAGGTGTAAATTATTCCAGGTACTATCCCTTTCAAATGTTTAGTCATTTACAAATTTCATTTAGAAGTGCAAATCATCCACTCTGGGAAGAAGGAAGTGCATGAGAAAGTAATTAGTGTGAAACTGACCTCCTCGGGTCCCCAACTCATTTCAAATGAGTATTTTAATATCACACTAAATAATAAGCACAACGCTTTGCAAATTTAAAAACACATGAAGCACTAATAAGATGGGATAGATGCTCTCTGCAGTGAGTTATTGAACAACAGATCTATGTGTTGAACAGACAAGATGCTATAAGCATTTTTTTAAATGTGTCTGTACTTGTTTTTTTGTTTTGTTTTGTTTTGTTTTGAAGCTTCATTTCAAACACCAAAGCTGAGAGTCTCCTAAATTCATAAACAATACCTCACAATTTTCCTTAAACTGGGCATCGAAGTATAAATGAAGGACAAAAGTCCTTAAAGAGAACTGATTAGACTTTATATTATTGTTATTATTGCTTAAGATACACTAAATTGTCTCTGTGGTGATTCTTTCTCTCTCCCTCCCAGGCTTCCCACCACAGTCAAAGTTTCTTTGTTGAATTTATAACATTCAAGATTTTTTCTGGACTCCCAAAATTTTGTCATAAGATTGAAGGGGAAAATCCTTGTTTTTCTTGCTCCTCAGTAAACAAAATAGCAGAAAGATTATACTCATTTATTATCTCATTCTAAATTTTTGTAAACCACCCCCCTATGTGACAGCATAGCTATATTCCAGGCTCTTTCTGAGATTTTTAGTCAGAAATTTACCACCCTGTAGCACAACAATATGGGCAGAGAAAACCAGTGTTTTTTGCAGACCTGAGTAAGTCCTGGAGATCTACTATGCAACATAATGCCTTAAGTTAACAGTACTATATTGTACATTTAGAAATCTGTTAAGGATAGATCTCATGTTAAATGTTCTTACTAAGTAAAGTGTAATAATAATAATAATCAGAAGAAGAAAAAGAAGAAGAAATGTTATTTATCAATTCTTCCAGAATGGTGCTTCTTAACTGAGGATGATTTCAGATTTCTCTGAGAAATTGTTTCAAGTACACATGATATATGGCCAAGCATAATACCTGGACTTCTGTTTATAAACTGAGGTCTGAGGTGTGAGGTCAAGGAAACGCTACACTTAATTTGGGAAAAGCTACCCGGTGAGATCACCATGCTTACCTCTGGCTGGAGATGACTCTTCTATAAAGCATAAAATTCACCTCTAAAATAAAACCAGACCATCAGTGAGAAGCCTATGGGACTATATTCATTGCAGCTGTATTTCCTCCCCATATTCCTTGACCACAAATCATGCCATTGACTTTGTTTGGGTAAACCCTTTCCTGTCCCTTGCTTATTTGCTTAACTTCCAGGCTTCTTTCCTCTTTCTTCTTTCAGTTAGAGATACTTTCAGCATCATTATCAAAGTGCATGTTGATCTTCCCTCCTGAGCATTCTAAGAAGAATGCATTTTTTATTTTTTTAATTTTATTTTATTATGTTATGTTAGTCACCATACATTACATCATTAGTTTTCGATGTAGTGTTCCATGACTAATTGTTTGCATATAACACCCAGTGCTCCATTCAGTAAGTGCCCTCCTTAATACCCATCACCAGGCTAACCCATCCCCACATCCCCCTCCCCTCTAGAACCCTCAGTTTGTTTCTCAGAGTCAGATGCATTTTTTAAAACAGATCTTTCATTGAGTATTTTCAAAGCCTGGGATTGGCTTGCTTTTAACTGCCTCCATCTGCTACTGTTCCCTAGATAGAATGACCTGTGTCACTTCATAGTGAGATCCATATTTCCAGAGGGAATTTTCTCCTTCCACCCCATTCCTTGAGATTGCTAAGTAGAATCCATGATTCCTTCCTTAAATGTTTGTTAAAGGAGTGCCATTTGGTGAGGAATCCTTCATTATGCTAGCCTCTCTTTCTCAGTGCCTCATGGGTTACAAGGTCTTAGAACAATGCTCTTAGAAATGCAGTCCCAGGACAAGCAGTATCCATATTACCTGGGAACTTACTAGGAATGCAAATTCCTGGACCCCAGTCCAGACCACAGAATCAGAAGTTTGAGATGTCCAGCAATTTTCAACCTGTCAAAGTGTCCAGGTGATTCTGAGACATACGAAGTTGGAGTATCACTGTCTTAGAATATAGTCTTTCTGAGCCAGGAGTACAAATCCGAAATTTGCTTTGCCTGCCTTCACCCACTAAATGTCATTTGTCAACGTAAAAATAAAAACAGTGCCACCCACTTGTAAAGTCATTTAATGGGGCAGCATCACTCAAATTCAGAACCGTTTTCCATAAATCTAAGGGACTCAGACACTTCCTAAAATCCCCTTCATGTTATCCTAAAGGTCACAGAGATACCCATTGGAAGAGCATTCCAGAAGAGTTCTGGGTACTATTAGATACATTTGATATTTAAATTCTCCAAGAGCATAGAATAAGATATATGCAAGTGATAAACACTTGTCAACATCCTTTCTGTTCTAACAGAACTTTCTCAAAGGAATTCTCTTTAGGTAAAAACCTTTACCACATAGTAATAAAAATATGTAGGCCTAACAAGAATTTTTTAAGCTGAAAAAGTTATAAAATATAGAAATTAGAAGGAAATAAACCACCAATTCTAAAAATAAACTATTTTTCAGGGGCGCCTGGGTGGCTCAGTTGGTTAAGCATCTGCCTTCGGTCACGGGTCCTGGGATCTCATGGGTCCTGGGATCAAGTCCCCTGTGGAGCTCTCTGCTCAGCCAGGAGTCTGTTTCTGCATCTCCTTCTCCCTCTGTGCTCGCTCTCTCTCTCTCTCAATCTCTCAAATAAATAAATGAAATTTAAAAAAAAAATTTTTAAACCCTATTTTTAAGACATTTTTTAGAAAGTAAGGAAACATGTAAGTAAGCATTAGTTATAATACCCAGGCACTTCTGCTAACATATGTATTATATTGGCCATGCTCTCAAAGCTTTGCCTGGGTAGCCATCACAGTTCTGCTTCAAGCAATTCTTCAATTTCTATGTTGTAATTTCAATGTGAAACTCCTGAAAGAGAACGTAATTAAGGATTGATGCCGGCCTCTGAGTTGGCTATGTCACAGACTACAAGTCAGAATGAGAGACTGTTTCTTTATCCCAAGAGGGAAAGGACAACAGCACGCTGGGATCACTTCCATTCCATGAGAGAGAGGCCATTTTGCATTATTTAAAGTCCTCCTGGTATCATCTTGAAGTGCCAGGAAAAGAACTGGTATGAGAATAAGGGCGCTCTTACTTCTGCTTCTCTAACCTTGGGCAAGTCATTGAACACCAACGCAGTTGCTATAAAACTGTTTCTCAGTTTTAAATCATCACCTCTACCCACCCAAGGAGACTTTTTAGAAATTTTTCCAGGCTCCCGCCTCCTACCACCTTAATCAGACTCTTCAGAGCTAAGTAAGGCCTGGGCAGGTACATTTCCCTAAAAATTCTGTAGGGGTTTCTGATTTGTACCCCTGGTTCAGAAAGACTGTAGTCTGAGACAGTGGTACTCCAACTTCATATGTCTCAGAATTACCCAGAAGCTTTGAAAGGTTGAAAATTGCTGGACAACTCAATCTTCTGTGGTCTGGACTATGGTCCAGGGATTTGCACTCCTAATAAGTTCCCAGGTAATATTGATACTTCTTGTCCTGGGACTGCACTTCTAAGAGCATTGTTTTGAGACCTTGTAACTCAAAGTGTGGTCACCTGGCAGTTTTGTTAGAAAGATATTATCTAGAAGATTGCTAAAATGCAGAATCATAGGCTCTACCCCAGACCAACAAAATTATCATCTACTTTTTAGCAAGATCCCCAAGTGATTCATATGCACACTATGATTTGAGAACTGGTCTAAGTTGTTTTGAAGTTTCTATGATGTGAATTTTGATAATGAGCTGTTGGCCTGCTCAGTAATGGCATATATTACAAAAGCAACAATTAGCTTTGTTTTTAAAGCACTTAAAACCTAAGTAAACTTCTATTAAAATATCATTAAATATTTCCATTTTTTTTTACTGTTCTTTAACTACCAACATTTCCTGATCTGATATTTGAACATAATTTAGTTTTATCTTGAAGTTCTTAAAAGCGGTTTCTTTCACAACTTGGCTCTTGGCACACTCAAGGCTCTGCTTAAATGACTCATTCATTCACGTTGTTCCTGCTGTGCCTTACAGTGCATTCATATTTTATGTTGGTGTTTTTATCCTTTCTCCGTCTACTTCCTGCTGGGGTGTTTAGGGAGATTAGTTCATAAAATTAGTATATATAAGATATTACCAAGAAATCCTACTACAGCAAATATTTTACAACATTTAAGCAACAAAGAGTTATCTCTCTTCTGCCTTCCACCTCCTACCTTAAGAACATGTGATGAGCACTGGGTGTTATACAGAACTGATGAATCACTGAACATTATATCAAAAATCAATGATATACTATACCTTGGCTAATTGAATTTAAATAAAAAAATTTTTTAAAAAGAACATAATTTTCTAAATTTCCCTAAAAACAGGTGTGTATAGTGTTATGTAAAACTTCATATTTCCTGTTTTATCTAACTAGCTATCATTCTCAGTGAAGTTCCTAGAGTACTTGTAATTTTGGTATTGGATATCAGTGGAATTTAACTATCACAAA
This sequence comes from Zalophus californianus, assembly GCF_009762305.2. Classification (NCBI taxonomy): domain Eukaryota; kingdom Metazoa; phylum Chordata; class Mammalia; order Carnivora; family Otariidae; genus Zalophus; species Zalophus californianus. The sequence goes on from NC_045596.1 coordinate 30,355,889, forward strand.
CATATATATAATATGTTTAGTAAATTTATAATCAAACTTCCCATCTCTTCTGTAATATCACTTTTATGAAAAATTTTCAAGCATTGTATCTCCTGCAGAGTTGGACCAGGATGAGTGAGGAATTTGCACAGCCTGGAGCTTAAATACCTCCTTAAAGTCTATGTCCCGGATCCCTCATTTACCTGACCTCTTATCCTGCCCCAATCTCCGCTATTAGTTATCTGTTGCTGTGTAACAAACTTTCCCAAATCTTGACGGTTTAAAACAACCAACATTTTATTACACAGGTTCTGTGGACCAGAAATCCAGATGAAGCTTACCTGGGTCCTCCATCTCAAGGACTTTTATCAGATTGGGATCAATGTGTCAACCAGGAACTATAGTTATCTCAAGGCTTGACAAGGAGACAATGTGCTCCCAGTCTCATTCACATGGTTGTTGGCAGGATTTGGTTCTTCATGGGCTGATGAACTGAGGGCTGCATTTCCTTGCTGGCTGTCAGCAGGAGACCTCCCTCAGTTCCTTGCTATGTGGGAGTCTCCACACAGAAGCTTACAACATGGTAGCTTTCTTCTTCGGAGAGAGAGAGAGAGAGACCAATATATTAACAATGGTATATCACTTTTGTCATGTTCTATCCATTAGTAGCAAGTCATGGGGGCCAGCACACACTCAAGGGGAAGGGATTGCAGAGGAATGTGAATATCAGGAGTCAAGGATTTTTAGGGTCATCTCAGAAGCCTTATCACCAACTCTCTCTTACACTCTTTAGAAGCTATCCCTTGTTCTTATTTGTCTACTTCACTTCCTCCTCCTCCCCCTCCCTGTCTCCTACCCCTCCGTTATCTTCTCCTACTCCAACATATATCATCATGTCTGGCAAATGGAATACACTGTGCCTCTTCGTAAATGGAATGACTTGGAGTTTCATTCTTTTATGATTTATTTGAAAGACTTTTTTAGTCTTCATTTATTTTTTTCATCATGATAAGTGTACTCTTTAATCCCCATCCCTTACTTTCCCCATCCCTCCACCCACCTCCCCTGCTGTAACCATCAGTTTATTCTCTAGAGTTAAGGGTCCGTTTCTTGGTTTCTCTCTCTCTCACTCTTTTTTCTTTTGCTCACTTGTTTTGTTCCTTAAATTCCACATATGAGTGAAATCATATGGTATTTGTCTTTCTCTGACTGACTTATTTCACTTAGCATAGTACTTTCTAGCTCCATCCATGTCCTTGCAAATGGCAAGATTTCATTCCTTTTTATGGCTGAGTAATATTCCATTATATATATATATATACATATACATATACATATACATACATATAATGTGTGTGTGTGTGTGTATTCTTTATCCATTCATCTATCAGTGGACACTTGGACTTCTTCCATAGTTTGGCTATTATAAATAATGTTTCTATAAACATAGGGGTGCATGTATCCCTTTGAACTAGTGTTTTTGTTTGAATTATTGTATTTAATTTGAAATATTTTTAAGTTATCTAATATGTTCTAAAAAATAGGAAAACAGTCCCTGCTGCTTTACCAGATAACTAAATGACCTGGCATTATCAGATAGGCCTTGGTATCACTAGATCACCTGCGACTCAGAGCTAGCCCTCAATGTTCTTCTGTTAAATGTAAACATTTCACAGATATCATCATTTAAGGCCATTCATTGACTCTAATGAAGCCGGGGTGGGGGGGGGGGGGAGAAAAGACAACTGTCCAAATGACAAAAATGACCACTCATATCCTTATTCGTACTGATTATGAGTGACTGAGACTTCATTACCAGTTCCAACATTAGCCTTGCTTGGTCTCCTCACTTTCTAAATGAGAGTTATTAAGACACCCAGTGATAGAATTACCCTAACTTCCTGACAACATCCAACCCACTGCAAAGCCTTACTACCTTGAACTCTCGTCAAAATCACCTAACCTCAAGCCCAAGTCCTGCAATAAGCCCTTTCTTCTTCTTTTTTTTTGAAAGATTTTATTTATTTATTTGATATAGAGAGAGGGCACAAACAGGGGGAACAGCAAAGGGAGAGAGAAGCAGGTTCCCCGATGAGCAGAGAGCCTGATGCAGGGTTGGAGCCTGATGCAGAGTTCAATCCCAGGACCCTGGGATCACGACCTGATCTGAAGGCAGACGCTTAACCGACTGAGCCACCCAGGCGCCCCTGGAATAAGTCCCTTCTAACACACTCTTATGGAGATACTCCATGGCTCTCCACGTGTACCTTTCACTCTCATGACGACAAATCACAAAATTAACTTTCTACAGCTGGTCTTTGGCTATAGGGCATTGGTCGTTTCAGTCATTCATCTTTAAAGTGATATAAATTGCCCATCATGTACTGTTTGGGAAGGATTTGTTTGCAATGATATAACAGCCTTTGTTTCTTTCATTGCTTTTTTCAAAGCTTGATTTATGAAAACAAATTAAAGACAGTAGTATTCTATTTCATTTGCTATAAATTGCACGAGATCTCTGATGATGGGTTATCTGGTTCTGAACAGCCATTAAGCCAATACTATACCCAGAGAGAAAAAAATAGCCTCATTCTCTTTTGAATCTAGCCTTTCAATTATTCCTGCCCCAAGGACACGTAAGTAACACTGAACACAGTGCTGATTGCCTAGCAAGAACTGAAATATACTTCCTTAGGAAGTCACCACAATATTGTTCTACCATTGTAAGTTTGGCCTATTTTCTCCAAAAGCACCCCGCCAAGTGACAGCCCCTGATGAGGCAGGAAATAGGTATATTGGCGTCTAATTTTCCCAGGCTTTAAGTCCATACATGATAGAAAGTTCAGTATTTACAGAAGTATATTACCTCCTTTGTAGTTCTAGGATATTTTTGAATGTAAAACTTGCATAAAAAAAACTAAATGCTATTAAACTAAACTCCATACTTGTAATTAAATTTTTCTGAGCTTTAGATCAGTCATATGTAAAGAAATAAAAGTTGGCATAACAAAGTACTTACACTGATGCAAGTCAGCCAGCTTTTATTAATGGTGGATTCAATATAAATTGACCTCACTATCTTCAGGCATATAGATAATTAAAGAAAGTATAACAATTCCATTGTTTGATGACACCTCTGATTTAGTCATTTTCAATTGCATTAAATTGTGTTAGTACATTTTTTAAAAGATTATTGTTAAGTAATCAGTCAGAATATGAATAGGTGATTCCTGCTACTTGTCTTGGTAACAAAAGTGAATTGGATCTATGACTCAATCATTTTATAGCTGGTCAGTCATTATAAATGCACTTTTTATTAAATTTATTCTAACTATTAAATTTCTTAGATTGTAATGGGAATGAACGTACACCTTGTAATTATTGCTTGTATTTTATTTTTCTTGCTGAATGAGAACTAGATAGTTAAGAAGTAATAGAACTTCTACAAAACCAAGTGAAACAAAAGAAAAAGAACAACATATGCCTTCAGTGTACAACAACAAAAACCATTTTTGTACAGAGACAACAGTAATGTTCTGTAAAGAAGTGTAATTTTTTTTTTTTTAGATGGGGGAGTGGGAGTTGTTTGCTTTTTGTTTTGTTTTCTGTTTTTGTGTTTTAAAATCCAGACATAGGGTGCCTGGGTGGCTCAGTCAGTTAAGCATCTGCTCTCAGCTCAGGTCATGATCCCAGGGTCCTGGGATCGAGTTCCGCATCAGGCTCCTTGCTCAGCAGGGAGCCTGCTTCTCCCTCTGTGCTCTTTCTCCCTCCCTCTCTCTCTCAAATAAATAAATACAATATTATAAAAAATTATAATAAAATAAAATAAAATCCAGACATAACCTTCCTTGGACCATAGTATTGAAAGATCAAATCACCATGTAAAATATTAACCAAAAAGAGTGATCAAAAGTGTTGGTCATATTGTTTCAGGGCACACAGTAGCTGGCAGAGGAAAAGGCACATTAAATTTGCCTACTACATTTTAAGAAGAATGCTTTCCAAAGTGTTCCAACCAAAAGTAAGCATGTTTCCAGGATTTGAAAATAGAAGAGGATCAGAAGATCTCTAAAACATAAATCCGATAGATGTTGGTAAGTTATACCAATGAAGAAAAAAGAGTGGATCTGATATCTTAAAAATCATCAATAAGGTGGCTCTAGCAGGACCAAATTTAATAAAAGTCAAAAAAAAGTAAATGGAGAAAAAGGCACATAATTTAGGATGAATATAGGAGAGGCACAGATGTCTCAGAATAGTTTTTAGAAATAGAAATCCTAGAATAACCCAAGGCTTGTGAAAAAAGGTAAAGGCAAGAAACTGATATTTTTCCCCTTATGTTTGGAGATATAAAAAAAGGAAGAGATACAGCCATTGCTTAGTACAGATGATATAACATGATGGATGACAAAATGAGAAGCTCTCAAATTTTGTTTTCATCATCTTCTCTATTCATGCTTTTATAGATGATCTTCAGACAAGAAGTTTAGAATGAACTTTGGAATAAGTAGCAGGAGCTCTTAGTATTCCTATAGCTGGAGGTAAATCCTAAAAAAGGTCTTTGGAAATGTATTTTATCACTTCATGTGGTGCCTTATATTTAAAATATTTTCCCTAATAATTTAATCCTGGTAGTTTTATTACTGAAAGCAAAAATCTCTCTGTTTTATAACCACATTCCAGTGCTAGTTGCACATATTTTTTGCCTCTACTGTAATTAGGTAATTTATCAATTTCGGGATATTGCCTGTTTATGACATTAGTTGGTGGGGTTTTTTTTTTTTTCACGTCTGAAAAACCATTTGCTATTCTACCTTTTATTGTAACTGGTAATTACCTAGTCAATCCACTTTAGGCTTCTTATAGATCAGTTTTATGAGACAGTATAATCCACATATACCTTCTCTTAAATAAATAGAGTCTAAGTGGAATATCATGTTTGTGTTTTAAAATATAATGATACTTCAGTAAACTAAATCAAATTTATTTTTGTTATAGTTTTGGTTCCTGTGTATAAACTGAAAATTGGGATATTATGCATCAAAATGTGTTTCATCCTTTGCATTCCATGCAACAGAGATAAATGGTATCCAGAGGCCCTGACCCAGCTTCTCCTTTGAAAAAGTCTTGATTAGCAGTGAAGAGAGCAAGGGAATGAAAAATGGGGCTGCAAGAGGCAAAGAACGCTTGATTATCTACAGTGATGACAGACTGGGTGGGCAAGGTGGGTAGCCCGGAATGGGGGTGGGGAAAGACCATAACCAGGGTCATGGGATAAGTGAGAAATGTTTGCAGAGAGTCGGCTGCTGAGCCAGGGTAAGGCAGACGATTGCTACCAGGAAGTATTGCCTGAAAGGGAAGGAAAAGTCAAGTAAGGTTGTGAGGAAGGGGCCCAGAAGAAAGAGCTTTATGTAGTGGCTCAACTAAGCAGAGCTCGTGATAAAACCACAGGCAAAGAATACATAGCTTTGAAAGCTAGCTCAGACTATTTTCTGAAAGAAGGAGGAATATAATCTTTGGTGACACAGACATGAAATGTGGATGTATAATTTCCTGTATATGAGGGTCATGGAATTAAAGCCACCTCGTGTTACTAGGCATTGTCCTCCTCGCTGCGGCCCTTCTTGAGGCCAGGGGCTGGCAGTCCTCATCACTGCATGACACAAAGGATCCCTCATAGAATGAGTATTCAATATATATGGCCAGAATAGAAAATTTTGGAAATACAGAAATGCCTAAAGAAGAAAAAGAAACTCACACTTGAATATTTCTATGTAGTAGTACGTTTAGTTACATTTTCAGCAATTCTTTTTTTTTGTTTTTTTAGTTTTTTTTCTATGCACTTGTATAATTCTACATTTTTTGACAGCTTGGGGAATTGCAGCAAACAGTAAATACATTTCTACTAAATATATTGTGAACATTTATTAGCCATTTAGTCTTTCTCTAAAGCATCAGTTAATACAATGACTACATATTAGTTCATAAATTAATAATAATAATAGTAATGGCAGTGTTATAAGTGGCAGTTGTGGTCATAGAAGGAAGAATAGTAGTAATAAAAGCCATAGTCGTCAACAAATCCAAATATATTACATATTTGTGGTATGCAGAGCAAATTCCTAAAGTACTCTGTATATATTATCTTATTTTAATCCTCTAAATGACACTATAATATGGGTATTATATGTCATCCTCTTTATAAATGAGGGAATAGACTTTTAGAGGCCAACTAATTTGTAAGCTTAGGTGTGTTGTTAAACATACCAATGTTCGACCTTAGCCTAGACCTATCGAATTAGAATGTGTGGAGTCGGTTCCAGTATCTATATTTAAGAACCAACATGGATGGGTGCCTGGGTGGCTCAGATGGTTAAGCGTCTGCCTTCAGCTCAGGTCATGACCCCAGGGTCCTGGGATCGAGTCCTGCTTCGGACTCCCTGCTCAGTGGGGAGCCTGCTTCTCCCTCTGCTTCTCTCTCTTTCTCTCTCTCATGAATAAATAAATAAAATCTTAAAAAAAAAAGAAGCAACATGGATGACTCTAAAACTGCCTATTTGGGAAAACACTTTGGCAATGTCTTTACAAGGTTGGCAATGTCTTTACAAAGATTTAAACCTGGTCTGATGCCAAAGTCCTTAACACTATATTCTATTGCATCTCAAAGTGTAGATTACCATGATTTAACCAGTCTCATTTTGGTGTATTTAGGTTGTTTATACGTTTATTATAACTAGTGCTGTAATGAGAACCTCATACATTCCCAGTCTCATTTTGGTGTATTTAGGTTGTTTATATGTTTATTATAACTAGTGCTGAAATGAGAACCTCATACATTAGAATTTTTTTGATTATTGTTTAGTATCAAATTCTGTACTAAAAAATAATAATAATAAACATTACAATTTAGCTATTTGCCATAGTAATCAGATGAAATATCCCAAAGTCACCATAGAGTCTACTGATAGTAACAAACTTGAAAATTACAGTGATGACAGAGGGAGTTAAAGAGAGAGAGAGAGAGAAAAAGAGAGAGAGAGATTTAATTCAAATAGGAATTTGATCCCCCAAAACAGTGTTAGGTCAGTTTTGTGCATTTTATCATACTCTAGGTCCTCACCCTTAAAGTAACTTTTTCCCCCATTTTTATGAATGAAAAGTCCCTCAGGACTTTTTAAGCTTTACATTTTTTTATCATACCATTTAAAGCTGGCAACAGTTTTAACATTAAAGATAAGATACCTGAGAAAACTAAGAGAATACCTACAAATAAAGAAGGTAGCTTATTCTTTGGCTTTCTGAAAATATAAATGGCAAAGGACAAAACTCATATTACATATTAAGTCCTATAGGGGCATCTTTGCATAACTAGAATAGAGTCACCCAATAAAAAGGAATAGAAACAGAAAATTATTTGTAAAGTATTTATGATATAAAGTTTATAGTAAAAGCTATTTTATAAAAAATGTATAAAAAATAAAATCAGGAAGAAGTAATAATGGCATTCCTCTCTACATTTATTTTTTGTCTCTCTTTTTAAAAAATTATAAATTATTTTGGATACTTTCTTGGCTCTTATTATTTGCTGTCTATACTATAAAAGTTGAATTAAAACATATCTTAAATTTTCTCCACTTCCAATCTGGGAAGCAGTTCTGTTACTTTGTAGAATATATTGTTTGTGTCTGTCCAGAATACTTTAAATGAAATCTCAACATTTCGTTATAAACAATGACACGAATTTGCCTGACCTCTTACAATGCTGTCACAATTTCAGACTTATGATATAGCTACACTATATATTGACCTTTTCTTTAGTTAAAAAAAAAAATCTAGGCCCAAATAGACATCAATTCCTTCTTTACTTCCTCTTGTATAAATTTTAAGGAAATAAAATTCTGCATTTAGAAATTGTTTCCCAGGGAAATAGTTGGCTTTCTTTTGTAAAACTACAGTTTTCAAATCTCATGATATAAATGTAAAACCAGAAAATATTCATGTTTGACAAATTTAGCAAATATTTGTTAAGCACCTACTGTGTGCCAGAAAATCTTCTAGGCTCTAGAGCTCCTTCAGTAAGTTTTAGAAGGAGCATCTAGGAATTTCTGCCATCAAAGATGGCTCCTAAACTTCACCTAAGTAGGTTGGTGAATATTCCTGCTCATTTATAAGATGGGGAAATCACAGAGAAAAGATTTGTGGAAAAAAATCAATTGTTCTAATTTAGACACATTATTTCTGAATGACTGTTACATCCAAATAGACATAGCTAATGCATGACTGTCTTCTAGTCATAAATTTAGGGGAAAGTTCAAGGCTGAAGAAATTAATTTGAGAATTCTTAGTATTAGAACTCTTAGTCTCATTAGACTTCTTACAATCTGAAGTCATTTAGAAGATAGCATAGAGAACAAAGAAAAGAAAGCATGTAAGACAGACTAGTTCTGTTGAATACTGTTGAGTTTAAGAAAAATTCAGACCCAAGGAGAACAGTGAATTAGGTAACATGGAGGTCATTGGTGATTCTTACAAGAGTAGTTATAAGTTTGGAAATAGAGTTTGAAGAGAGTATGGGAGATCAGGAAGTGGGGAAAGATATAGGAAACCCTAAAACTAATGTTTCAGTAAGAGGGGAATAATTAAATTCATATAGGCACCTACTTTGTGTTTAACATTTATTTGCCATTATGCTTTACAGGTATTATGCTTTCTTCCAAAGGTAAAATATTTCACATTTGAGAAGGGATTCTTAGGAAATCTTCATCACTTTATGTTTGTCTAATATATTTATATCATACAAAGTCTTTCAAATTTGATTTGGAAACCCTGTGAGAAAGACAATGTTTTCTCTTTTCTCCATAAGATCTGTGAGCCAAGGGAAGTTTATGTTACCCTTAGGCTCTGTTGTAATAATGCTGCTCTATGCTTTTAAAGGCCAAAATACATACATCCAATTGAATTATTTAAGTTCAGGATTGTTTTTTACAAGCACTATATCCATTTTGAACACATATCTTTATACAAAAGATTTCTAAATGAAATGTTACTGCAATCTTTAAAGCAGTTTTATCCCAAATCTTCAAAGAATAATATTTACAAGAATTTAAAAAATGTTTGTTAGCATCAGAGAATTTCAGAAATGCATAAAAATGCTTAAATTTAAATTTCTGATTTTGTAATAGCTTTTTTGATTAAAATTGAATCATGGCTTCTCAGGAAATGAGAGTGGAATAAGAGTATGCATATATTTTATGAATGTCACTTATACAGAATGCTGTAAACTATTTTTACTGAATGGGCTTTTATAAAGTGACACCATTGGTGAGGGTTGAGCACAAAAGTAATACAATCCAACGTATATTTTTGAAGGATCAATTTGGTCCTCTATTGAGTGTATACTGTAAATTTGTTTCAGATCTCAAATACAATGCTTCTAACATTTCACTGTTAAGTGGGATGTTTGCTATATGTTTTTGTAAACACTGTTTATCTGGTTAAGAGAATTCCTTTCTCCACCCATACTGCTACACATTTTCAATCGTGAATGAATTCTGACTTAAACCAAACTTTTTCTGCATCTATCCGGATGGACAATTTTTTCTATTTTCATCTATAAATTCATCTAGCATTCCTTGGATAAATCCACCTTGATAATGGTGAATAATCTCTTTTAAAATTTATTATTGAGGGGCACCTGGGTGGCTCAGTCATTAAGCATCTGCCTTCCGCTCAGGTCATGATCCCAGGGTCCTGGGATCGAGTCCCCCTTCCTGCTCCACAGGAAGCCTGCTTCTCCCTCTCCCACTCGCCCTGCTTGTGTTCCCTCTCTTACTGTGTCTCTCTCTGTCAAATAAATAAACAAAATCTTTAAAAAAATTAAATTAATAAATAAATATTTAAAAAAATAAAAATAAATTTATCAGTGAGGTGAGTGTGTTAATATTATACTTGAGATTTTTTTTATCTTTTTCATGAAACATTTTAGCCTATAATTTTTCTATTTTCCTTTTTAAGGCTGATCTTGCCAGGTTTGTTATCAGGGTTGTGCTAGCCTCATAAAATTAGTTGTATATTAGTGTCTTCAACCAAAAGAAATCATGTATAGCAATATTAGTAGCTTCATAAAATAAAGGGCTGACTATGTCCACTCTTTCCTACTCTTTAGTCAATAATTCAGCAACTATTTATTGAGAATCTACTATATGTGAGGTAGTGTCCTAGATACTGGAGACCCATTGGTGAGCAATATACTCCAAACTTCAGGGAGCTTATATTCTAGGAAGATGAGATGGAAAATAAACAAGTAAGTAAATATATAATTTGGCAGATGATGAAAAATACAAATAAATATAATGCAGGGACAAAGGGAAATAGGAAATACTGGGGAGGGACAGGGATCACAATTTTAAATTGGTATTAACATATGGTACCTCTGTAAAGGTAACTTTTGTAAAAAGACTGGAAGGAAGTGAGGGTAGAGAGTTAGAGATTTCCATGAGACAGTTCATCTTCCCACCATTCTGCAATATTCTTAACCCTTATATATAATCCCCTTGTAATTTAACCCTGATAATTTCCCTACTCTGTCTCACTAGAATCTCCTTCCGGTACCCTATACACACATTGAATCTTTGTATTTTTTCTTGGGAGCTCAGTAAAGTTTTCCCTACCTAACTTGTAAAGTAGCCAAAATGTTTTTTAAATTATCTGAAACCTTTCGGGGCACCTGAGTGGCTCAGTCAGTTAATCATCTGACTCTCTTGATTTAATCTCAGGTCATGATCTCTGGGGTTGTAAGATCAAGCCCCACATCTGGCTGTGCACTGGGCATGGAGCCTGTTCAAGATTCTCTCTCTCCCTCTCTCTCCCTGCCCCTCCCCGCTCTCTCGCTCCCAAAATAAATAAATAAATACATTACTTGAAACCTTTCATAATAGCTTTTCTAAAAACAAACAAAAAAACAAACATGAGTCTCTTCTTCAGTTGAAATAAAATTTCACATAAGATAAAATAAGACACACTATATTATTACCAGCTATAGATTTTGGTGTATTCTTCTTAAGGTCTTAAAGAAGGAAATCAAATATATTTCCTTTTCTCTAGAGTCAGCATTAATGAAGCATTGACATTTAATTACTGCGCCAAATAGTCTGGGTAAGTCAAACATTAGGACGAGCTGGGGCCCATACAGCCATTTATGCATTATCAGATATTCAAAGTATGTGTCTGGGCATAAAATTAGCCTGAATGCTTAAAATTCTATTACTTCAACACTCCTTGCTATGACTTTTTAAATGTTAAGGGGGAGGGGGGACATAGGAATGCATAATATATGTGTACTTTAAGATCTTGAAAATAACTGTTTTAGCTTTGTTCTTTTATGAGATTGTAATTTTTTTTTTAGATTTTTCTCAGTTTCAGGCTAGATGGCCAAGCACATTTGCCATTTCCTTTTTTAATCCTGAGAGAGAAATGTTCATCTAAGTGTATTTCTCCTATGATGAACTTTTAGGGCATCTGTCTGGGATTAGAGATTTACTTACACATTACAAAACTGCCTGCTGAACTGTGTTAGGGAATTTTTTTCTCTTCCTTAAATATATTTGAAAAGGGATCTTGAGTGGAAAATCCCTGTGCACGCAAAAGCATTTATTAAAATTAATAGGATCTGCTTACGATGTTTGTAATAGTGCCAGAGGAAAGGCAAATAATAAAACAAAATTTTTTTCTTGCTACATTAATTCTCTTATTTGGAAAGCATAGCTCTGAGGTTCTCATTGTAAAATACAGTCAATGAGAATAAATGGATTTGGAAAAAATACCTGAAGCTTATATCCTACATCCCCTCATTATTACTTGTGTGACCTTGAGCAAGTTGCATGTACCTCTTTGAGTTTTGATTTTCTTTTTCTATAAATAGGTTTAATAACACTTATCTTTAATAACACTGCAGTGCTTCAGTGAAGACCAGAATTAAGGCATACATTTGACACAAGTAAGTAATCAACAACCGGTAACAACTATATTTGACAAAGAAGAAAGAAATGAGCCTTTGGAAAATAGATATTATAAAATAATTACTTTGCCTTCCAAAAGAAGATTTCACTTTGGTAAAAGTTTTATTTTTCAACAGTAAAATTGGCATAATAATTCCATGATCCCAGGATTTTGTAAGAATTTAGTGGGATAATGGATATAAAGTGTTTATAACAGTGTCTGGTAAAGAGCTTACACTCAATAAATGGTTACTGTTATTAATGTTATGATTAATAATATTATTATTACAAACAGACTTCTTTTTCAACAAGAAACTCATTCCTAAAGAGCAGATAAATTTTGGTTATAAATCATTGTACAGAATCTTACAGGCAAGTCTGCTTAAAGTTCTGGGGCAACGCTCAGCCATCGCCAGGTGGTAACCAGAGATAACATGAAATGAAAAATACAACTTAAGGCAGATCAATTCATGAAATTATGAGTGATTTGTAAACAACTCAAATTTCCAGGGATAAAACATTTATGGAAACTAGAATTACAAACCAGTGACTGGAAGATACTGCCCAACGTTGAAAAGAGGGTGATGAGATGAGAGGTAGAAGACAAATTTTTTTCTTTCATTTTTAATAATAGATGCCTTAGAGAAACAACAACAAAAAGAATGTTAACAGTTATATTAACAAAATGTTAACCGTTGCTAATTTAGTCTAGAGGTGAATAATAAGATGGGGTTTTGTGGGGCTTTTTTGGCATTGTTCTCATATTTTAAATTTCTCAAGATAAATTTTAAAGGTGTTAAAAATTTCAAAGAAGAAAAGCCAGGTTTATGGATGGGTCCAAGACTGAAATCACCATGTGAGAATGCTCTTGAGATGGAGACAAAGATCTGAACATTGGGAAGATAGCATTCAGAGAGAGTAGCAGGCTGGCTCAGCAGTGAAAAGGAAGATTGTGTGTTCTCAAAACTTGCCTGCTTCTAGCAGCTGACAAAATCTGCTCAGAAGCCATGCCCTTGGGTATCATTTGCAGAATTGTTTTAAATACACCCATCATTAGGGAACCAGTTCACAGAGGTGACAGCATAAGGGAAATCATCTCTCTCTGCTCTCATGTCCTGGATCTTTTCAAATAGAAGAGGTCAGGTTCAGGTCCCTTTGATGACAGCCTCACTGCTTCATCAGATATAAGCCGCATTCCTAAATGCTGAGAAGAAAATAAAGCATCCATCTGCCAAGTGTGACCCTGACCTTTCCTCTAAGAAGATTTATTTGGACAGTACCCAGCTCTGCAGTTTGCCTTGAATTTGACATAAACAAGGTGTTGAATGGTTGTCTAAAAATAATAATAATAATATGTGGCAGTTTCTTTGGGAGTTCTAGTGTTTTTCTTAAATACTGTATTGATTCCCCCTCATTTTAGCAAGTGAAATTCATATAATCACACTGTTTCATTTTCTAGTAGCTAATACAGATTTTGTGCTATAAAAAAATCCTACCATATCCCATTTATTTTTCATTTTGGAGTTGAATTAGTTGATTTCTAGTAATTGCTTCAATAAAATGGCTCCAGGCCATCTGCCAATTCTTTCTGTTGCCTTCCTAGGTGTTTAGAGAGGAAATCTGTAAGTTAGGCATTCATAGTTTTATCAGCAGCTTGCTGAGATTTGCTGTCAAAGTTTTACCTTCCCCTCTTATAGATGACAGAGGGCCGATAGGTAATTCCTTTTAGCGTATGAACAGAGACTTTGTACATGTGCACTATTTAAGGAAACTCAACATATAAAAACTTACTCAACATACATATTTAACAGTGATTGCCTATAGTTTCTTGAGGAATTCATGGTAAGAGTCCTAAGTAGGTAAGGAGTCAGGTAGTGAGGTAGGTAGATGATAGTAGATATAATAGTTATACAGATGATAAATACATATATAACATTTAGAGAGATAATGAACCAATACATAGATGATAGATGATAGATGATTGATAGATAGATGGATAAATAGATATAGATGATAGATAGATAGATCCAAACAGAGTAAAACTCTTTATCGCTTAAAAATACTGGTTTATAAAATTTGATTAGATTTGTTCTATGAAAACATCTACTTCACAAAGCAAGGAAGACACGTGTACCAAACACGTTTTGTGCTGTAGCCGCTCTTAAGTCTTCAGCAGGAAGCATTCCTACAGAGAACCAATACTTTATTTCAGGGACAGCCTTTTAGGAATATTAACAAGTTAGGACATCACGCTGCAACAAAAATAATTAACACCTTCATTCAACTCTGAAATCGTTCTGTAGAAGTTGAAAAATAACATCATATTGTGTGAGTTGATAGAATTTAATTCCAAAATGATGCTGTTCGTTCAGAAAGATTTGACTTTATTAAAAACTCTTTTTCATTGGTTTTTGTCACACTCATCTAGTATTCTAAATGGGTTGATTTATTATAATACTCAGACAAATCCTAATCACTCCATAAATTCCCCCTTGCCCAGTGTTAAATATAATAGATTCTAAAATTCTTACATATTATATCTCGATTTTTGTAATTCTCTCTTCTACACATTGTTTAATAAGATCACTGATCATATTCACTTCTAACCCACTAATGCCTTAGCTTTTATTTTTGCTGATTGCTTTTCAATAACAAGAAAAGTGCTGAATAACCTCCAAATAAATTTCTCTGAGACTATGTTAAACATTTTCCATCAATTCATCCTCAATTTTACAATGAAGGTATTGATACTGAAAGAAATGTCCTCATTAATATTTCCCACATTACAATCTCACAAAGAGATTATACTGACATTGATGTAAATGGAAGAACAGGGACTAAGTAAGCAAGGCACTCAGAGGCAGGGAAGTCAGAAAGGAAGCTCAGCTGGCCTTATATTTTTGCAGTTGTGCAGGTATAAGGTTAGCAAAGAGATATATGAGATACCATTAGGGAAATTCAGAAGATAAAATGACAAATCACCAATGGTAGGATTAAAAAACCAGGTGGAAGATAAAGCAGCAACAAAATGGAAAAATATGCATTATCAAGCCAAGCCAATTCAGTTCCTAAACTTGCAGGTTATTCAAGATTGCTCTGCCAATCTTTTGTACATTCATTTCTTCTTTCATCATTTATTCATTTGAACATTAGCTGAGAGTATACTATATACAAACACATGTCTGAGGAAATGTTAGAAATATTAACATGGGAGGACATTTCTTTCTATATCAATCTCTTCATTGCAAAATCGACAATGAATTTAGTGAACTGGTGGGCAATACAAGCCTTAACTACTCTAAACTTTCATGGGGCAAAATAGACTTGAGCCAAATAAACTGACCCTTTGTAGTATCACAGATAGTTAATTACCCGTACTCTCTGGTGAGATTCCATATAATATGAAAGGGCCTCAGGAGAAAACATCTCAGGGATATGTTGCCTGTCAAATTATGCTACCTGGCAATACCCGACACTGTTTATGAGCAGAGCATGTGTTGTTGCGTTGGGCTAAACTTTAATTTTGAAGTTTATTCCTTCCCAAAGCACATGATAGGTAATCTTAGGGAAGAAGTGCTAGTGTGCCATGGAATGGAGGGAGAAACAAAGACTCTTTGATTTGAAGTCAATTGTGAATAAGCGAGACTACTGGATGCTGTTATATCCTGAGTCATTTGAGCATTCCTAAAGAATGGGATGTCTGTTTCTTCCTATTGATTTTAGGGAAATGGGATCCAGCTATTTGCTAGTATGTCCTGGACCCAGTTCTTCCCAGAGGCAGAGGTCTGGACTGCATGACCTTTCAAGGTCTCTCCCAAATCTGTAATCCGAGGCCATGAACTAAAATTTGGTATTCTATTCCAAGACAAGGAATTAAATATTTATAGATAAGTTTTTCATCTAATGATCTTGTTTCCTTTTATATTTAATCCTAGCAGTTGGTTTGAGAAAGCCTAAAGGTTCTAGTCAAAATTTTATGAATCCCCAGGCCCACCAGGTTGTTAATTGGATGGTGTATTACTATAAAGGAAGTGAGAAATCCCTGGCATAATTGTATAACGTTTGTTTTCTCTGCTCTGTGGGAATTCTCAGGGGTTTCATTAGCAGATGGTTACTGAAAGCCAACATCCTGGAGTCTGGAGTGGTGAGTATCATTCTTCTTAATTATTCAACAACTAGCCTGCACGGGTCAGGTCTAAAACACAGTTATTAAATTCAGAGCATCCTCAATAATAAATTGTCTTCTCTAGATTTAGATTTTTATTCTCTTCAATTAAGTAATACTAGGGGTGTGAAACACTAATTCATCAGAGACATTGAGTATTATTTACTTGTGAGTCACCATTAGGTTAGACTTATAAACTGGATCTTATTCAAAAGCCATTTAGTCACCATTCATATACTTAACTCAGCAAATATACTAAAAAGCTAAACTAAGGCATTTCTCCAAAAACAACTTTTAGAGACAGATTATTCCCTTGGGGTTGATGCAGTGACTGATTGAATAAATAAGATAAAGCAGCAAGTAAATAGTAACTATCATAATAAGCTTGTTGGTAATATTCCAAGCCCTGGAGTTCACCTGAACTGATGGGTTTGCTAGGCCTCCATTTGTACCCCAACCTGATTAAGACCATTATGCCTTTGGCTGCATCTAGTTCTGACTCTTTACAAGTTAGAAAAGGATACAGGGCGCCTGGGTGGCTCAGCTGGTTAAGCAACTGCCTTTGCCTCAGGTCATGATGCTGGAGTCCCAGGGATCGAGTCCTGCATCGGGCTCCCTGCTCAGCAGGGAGTCTGCTTCTCCCTCTGACCTTACCCCCCTCATGTGCTCGCTCTCTCTCATTCTCACTCTCTCAAATAAATAAATAAATAAATAAATAAAATCTTTAGAAAAGGATACAATAATTCTGTAAAAAATATCGGCCATGTGTTGGTAAATGTTGAAAGTTGGTGATAATTACTTAGGAGTCATTCTGTTGATATTTTTTGTATGTTTTAAAGATCCCTATCATAAGAAAAAAGATTTAAAATTTATAAATAGCTGTGTTTTGATAATATAAAATGGAAAATAATAAATGAGATAAAAAGTAGTAAATATTTGTTGTAAATGTCAAATATCTAATCCAGGCCTTAGCTGTCATGCTAGATAATGTTAACTTAATGATGGTCTGTTTCTGAAGCTTTATCACATTCATGCTGAAGTTGATGTGCATTTCCAATTGGCGTAGCATACTGCAATCCCAAACTCCTGAGCTCAAGGGATCCAGCTCTCTCAGGCTCCACTATGGCAAGCAAATGTTATACAACCAATTTTATCCAGGTTAATCTGATTGTACCAACTCTCCTGCTTAATACAAAGAAGCAATGAGCCTGATGATGCATCCTTACATTGACTCTTTCTTCTCCCCTTCCTCACTCCACTTGTCTCTACTCATGTTCTTTGGGACTGACCTTCTAATAAAGACTAGCATACAGGCTTTGCCTTAGGCACTTAGCTCCATTCACAGCTCTGTTGGAAATTTAAACAGGTGGAGGTGCCAAATAAAATTTAATGTTAAAATATATGTTTTATAGGTATTTTGGGGGAATATTTTGGCAATATGTGTCCTTATCACATATCTGTGGAAAGAGAAAGAATGAATGTGAAAAAAAAAGGATTACATCTCATTGAAAAATGAAGATGCTGTCTCAGAGTTGTCATCTTGGTATAGTACATAAATTGTTATGATGACAACAATCTAGCAGTATTTTCCAAAATATGATCCTGGATATGCACCAGGACAGACCATATTCTGGTCTATAAAACACCTTAACATATTTAAAGAATAGAAATCATACAACATATGCTTTCAGACTATAACAGAATTACACTAATGTATGCTCTTAGACAATATTAGAATTAAACTAAAAATAAATAACAAAAATATAACTGGAAAATCCCAGAATACTTGGACATTAAAGAGCACACTTCTAAATAACACATGCATCAAATAAGAAAGCTCAAGAGGAATGAAAAAATATTTGAACTCAATGAAAATGAAAATATAACTTATCAAAATTGCGGTATGCAGTGAGAGTAGTGCTTAGAGGAGAGTCTAGAGCATTGAATGAATATATTAAAAACGAATAAAGTTTAAAATCAATAATCTAAGCTCCAATCTTAGGGAACTAGGAAAAGAAGAGCAAATGAAACTCAAAGTCAGCAGAATAAAAGAAATAATAAATAAAAGAGTAGAAATAGATGAAATTGAAAACAGGAAATCGATAAAGAAAACCTATGAAACCAAAAGCTCTTCTTTGAAAAAAACAAGAACAAAATTGGTAAGCCTCTAGTAAGAAAAAAAGAGGACAGAGATTAGTAATATCAGAAATGAAAAAGAACATTTCCATAGATACCATGGAAATTAAAAGGATAATAAGGGACTACAATGGACAGCTCTATGCCCACAAAGTTGATAGCCTCGATGAAATGGACCAATTGCTTGAAAGACACAATCTGTCTAAACTCACAGAAGCCTAGACCTATATCTATTAAAGAAATTGAATTGATAAATGACAACCTTCTAAAACAAAAAGCAACAGACTCATAAGATCTCACTAGTGAATTCTACGAAACATTTAAGGAAGAAATAATACCAATTCTCTATAGGCTTTTTAAGAAGATAGAAACAGGAAATAGTTCCTAACTCATTCTATAAGGCCAACATTACCCTAATACCAAAACTCGATAAAAGTATTAGAAGAAAAAAAAAAAGACAGACCAACATCTCTCATGAATATAGATGTCAAACTCCTCAACAAAATATTAGCAAGTAGAATTCAACAACATATAAAAAGAATTATATACCATGACCAAGTGGGATTTATCCCAAGTATGCAAGGTCAGTTCAACATTTGAGAATCAATTAATGTAATCCATCATACCTACAGGTGAAATAAGAAAAGTCACATGATTATATCAATAGATGCAGAAAAAGCATCAGACAAAATCCAATACCCATTCATGATAAAAACTAGCAGTGAACTAAAAATAGAGGGAACCTCCTCAAATGAATAAATAATTTCTACAAAGAATCTAAGCTAACATTACAGTTAATAGTTAAAAACATGAAGCTTCCTTGCTATGATCCCGAGTAAAGCAAGGATATTCCCTTTTACCACCTTTTCAACATCATATTAGAAGTCCTAGCTAATGCAATAAGATCAGAAAAGGAAATAAAAAGACATAGAGATTGGGAACAGAGAAATAAAACTGTCTTTTTGCAGATGACATGATTGCCTATGTAGAAATTTGAAAGATTAGACCAAAAAAAAAAAAAAAAAACCCTAAAGCCAAACCAAAACAGAAAATCTCCTGGAATTAATAAGTGATTATAGCAAAGTTTCAGGATACAAGTTTAACATACAAAAGTCAATTATTTTCCTATATACCAGCAATGAACAAATAGAATTGGAAATGACAAGCAAAATACCATTTATATTATCTCCTCCGAAAATGAAATGTTCATGTATATATCTAATAAAATATATATAAAGAGAACTACAAAACTTTGATAAATCGAAGAAGACACCCAAGATCCAAGGTGGTTCACATCTGGGTTGTACAAGACTTCTACATGAAAAGTAAATGAAACAGGAAGCCACATCCTCTATTGAAAAGGATTAATAAGACTTTCTTCACCCCAATTAGAACCCTATCATAAACCAAAAAGATGATCCCCAGAAATATTAAAGCTTATTATTGTTCTTTCTTAGAGTCCAAAATACTCTACAATTCTATAATTTACATTAAAAAAAAGAAATCAAAGAAGAACTAAATAATTGAGTATGAATAACATATTCCATGTTCATAGATAGCAAGACTCACAGCTAAGATGTCAGTTGTTCCCAATTTGATCTACAGATTCAACACAATCCCAATCAAAATCACACTAGCTTATTTTCCAGATATGGACAAACCTATTATAAAGTTTACATAGTCTATTTGGAGAGGCAAAAGACCCACAATAGCCAACACAGTATTAAAAGAGAAGAACAAAGTTAGAAGGCTGACGACAACCTGATTTTAAGACTTACTATAAACCTAAAGTAATCAAGACAGTTTGGTGTTGACAAAAGAATGGACAAAAAAAATCAATGGAGCAGAAGAGAGAGCCCAGAAATAAGCTCATATAAATACAAACAAATGGACCATCCCCAAAAATTAACTCAGAGTGAAACACAAAATTAAATGTAAAATGCAAAACGATAAAACTCCCAGAAGGTAACATAAGAGAAAATCTAGAAGATGTTGGATATGGCAATGGCTTTTTAGATACAACATCAAAGCAGGATTCACGAAAGAAATAATTGATAAGCTGGACTTCATTAAAATTAAAAACTTTTACTTTGCAAAAGATACTGTCAAGGGAATAAAAATATAAGCTACAGACTAGGAGTAAATATTTGCGAAAGATATGTATGATAAAGAAATTTTCATTGTAGGGGCACCTGGGTGGCCCAGTTGTTTGGACGTTGGACTCTTGGTTTTGGCTCAGGTCACGATCTCAGGGTTGTGAGATTGGCTCCTCGCTCCGCAGGAACTCTGCTTGAGATTATCTCTCTCCCTCTGCCTCTCTCCCCGTTCATGCACACACACTTTCTCTTTCTCTCTCTCTAAAATAAATAAATCTTTTTTAAAAATCTTAATTGTCAACAATGAGAAAACAACTTGATTTAAAAATGTACCAAAGGTGGGGTGCCTAAATGCATATTATTAAGTGAAAGAAGCTAATCTGAAAAGCCTACATACTGTATGATTCCAACTATATGAAATTCTGGAAAAGGCAAAACAGTGAATAAATAAAAAGTGAAATGATCAGTGTTTTCCAGGTTAGAAGCGAAGGGGAAAAGAATAAGGAAAGCACAGAGGATTGGGAGGGCAATGAAACTCTTCTATATTATACTATAATGAAAGACACATGCCATTAGCACTAGTCAAAACCCATAGACTGTACAAAACCAATAGTGTACCCTAATGTAAACTATGGACTTTGGGTTATAAGTCTCAATATAGTATCATTACTACCATAATGATAGCAGGTTCATCAATTGTAACAAACATTACAATTCTGTTGCGGGATGTTGACAGTGGGAGAGGCTGATTGTTCGGGGACCAAGGATATATGGGAACTTTCTGTACCTTCTGCTCAATTTTGCTTTGAACTTAAAACTGCTCTAAAAAAAAGAAAAAAAAACAATTTCTAAAAATAGAAAAAATAAAAATATATGATCCTTGTTTTAAAAAATCACTTAGGATGATTCTCAGACACACCAAACATTGAGAACCACTGACCTTTATTTTGGAATGAAATCACAAAATAAATTTTATGCCAACTTTTTCAAAGTACGAGAAGCCAAGAGTGCAAGTCAGTCCCAAAAATGTTCTTCTTTAAAAGAGAAAAAAGAATATAATTCACAAGTCTACAGTCCATTGCCAACTTTTTTGGTACTACACTTAAAAGGTAAGGTAATGATTTAAACCTCTATCCCAGCCTGGCTATGATATGAATGGAAAAATGGTTGGTTGAATTAATTAATTAATAGACACTTCCTCCCACTTAGATACCATTTCTAAAATTTCAGCTGTGCTACTTAGGAAAAAATAATCCAGAACTATGGGAGCTAGATTTCTAATTCTATATCTGTAAAAATTCTTAATAAGATTGGCTTTATTCTATTTATGCCCACTGCATTAGTCACCTCATGGAAGAATATTCCATAAGCTCCTAACAAGCTTTTAACAATCCACCATAAATTAAACTTATTTTGGATTCTGAGATTTCTTATTTCTGTTAGAATTAAGTTTTCTATAAAGATATTCTTATTTTATTGGAAGATAATACTTTGGTTATTGGAATTTTCTTTGAAATTTTGCAAATTAATTGTGAGCTTTTAAGATAAACACAGTTAACTTTGGAGAATGAATTCTTTCCACGAGACTTGAATAGAATTGTTGTTTTCTGATTTGAATTAATTTTTTTCTCTCCATTTTCTAAGAGCCAACACATCACTAAAGGGGAAATTCACCCTGCTGTGGGAAAGGGGTCCATTGTGAAGTTTTATGTATCATGACAAATAGTAAATTTGCACATTTAACCCTAATTTTAGATTAACGATTTCTTGCCTTGGTCAAGGAAACTTAGCGAGGGTGTGCTCTTGATACATATAGGAACAAAGAGGGTTTAGGGTAAAAGAATATGACATTAACCCAAACTGTCTTTAGGGACCTCCTGAGCTTATCTGTCATGCCTGATAGAATGTTCACATAAAAGAGATGTGGTCTCAAGGTGAGCATGTAATAAAGAAGGCTCAGGACACTTGTCCTAATATACAATCAGCCATGGGAAGTATTTGTTTGACAACTCCCAAGAGAGTAATTCGCAAGAGGCAGAATGCATAATACATGAAAACTAACTTTACTATATAACTAAGGCTGACAAAAGAACAAAGAGAGAACAGTGTATGGATATATTAAGTTAAGCCAAGAGCAAAATTTAAAAGAGTCATACGGAGGGTTTCTGTGTTTATATATGCATGTATACCCACATGTGTATATACACTTTTGTTTTATGTATACATATGCAGGTATTATCATTTGCTGTGTATACATATATATTACATATTATACAAAATACATCATATATTAGCAAGTATATGTAATCATATAATGATATAATGCATATATTAAATGATTTTACTAAAATCCATAAGGCTGAGAGATCTAAATTTCAATAAAGCAATCTTTCAGTAAAGGAAGGCTAAAGGAACAGATAATGCACAAAAAAGAAAAAAGAAAAAAATGAATAGTTAACAGAGAAGATGCTGAACATCATTAATAATCAAAAATAGGAATTTCAATTTCATCAAAAATGCAAATGAAAATGAAAATCATTTTACTGATAATATTGGTAAAAAGAAAAAATATATAATAGCAAGTACTGGTAAAACTGCAGACAAACTGGCATTCCCACAAGTGCTGCTGGGAATAGTAATGAAATGAACCAGTATGGAAAGCAGTTTGGAAAAACTAGTATCTATATCCTCTACCTAGAAATTGTATTTATAAACCCCCAGGAGAAACGTTATTTAGAGTTACAAAGAAGGTTGCTTACTGCAGAATTATGTTTAATAGTTAAAGTAAATAATCTACATTCCATCAACAAACAAGATAAATATAAATATTTTTATGCTAGACTTCTGATTCAGGTCTATTTAAATGTCTAGATTAGTAGATGTCAAAAACATAATGTTAAATGAACAAAGCAAGTTGCAGGATATGTACACTATATGCAATTATATGTAGGTTTTAAAAAAACGTTACAAAGCAATATTTCCTCTCTGTGTGTATAGATGATGAACAGATATATTTAGTACATATATACATATATACACACACACACACATTATGATGAATAGATACATTTAGTATATATCTAAACATATACTAAATTCATGATAGAAGACACTCTGGGTTGCTGGAGAAAGGGAGTAAGAATATTACTGAGATGAAAGACATCATCTTTATTTGTAATGCTTTGATTCTTTTAAGAAAGACAAATCAAATAAAAGAAAATATTAGCAAGAGTTAATTCTGGAAACGGACTTTGATTACTTTATTTATTATGCTCTGTCTTTTTAAATGTCTTTTCAGAAGTAAGTTACACTGGGGAAATATAAGCACCAAAAAAGGGTCGTGAATGAAGTCATGGTCTCACCTTGGGATCTATTTATCTCGTAATTACTTTTATTATTAGAATAGTATCTCAAAAGTGAATTTTTGGTCAGAACTATAAATACAAAGAACAAACTGATGGTTGCCAGAGGGGAAGGGAGTGGAGGGTTGGGCAAAATGGTAGAAGGGGAGTGGGAGATACATGCTTCCAGTTACGGAATGAGTAAGTCACAGGAATAAAAAGCAGAACATAAGGAATACAGTCAATGATATCGTAATAGTGATGTAATGGAACAGATAGAACTACACTTGTGGTGAACATAGTATAATGTATAAACTTGTCAAATCAGTAATTTGTAAACCTGAAACTAATATAACATTATGTCACCTATACTCAAAAAAAATGAAGTTTTGTTTCAAAATATGAATTTCTGTATCAATGTTATGGATAATTCTTGTTAATTCCTTGGAAGAAGGCATCTTGTATGTTAGTAAATTTATATTACAACAACACTGGTCATATTTGACTATCGGTGTAATTGATCTTTGTATTAATTGGGAAAAATTGTGTCCAGCCCTGTGCAACATATAATTACAAAAATAAAATAAAAAGAAGAGGAAGAAGGCTAATGTAATACAGTGTATAACCAAAGAACTGCTACCTAGGTTCAACTTAGGGAATTACAGAATAAGATTTTAATCTATCCCCACTCTCCTATGCTATTAATTATGCTATTAATTAAGGCAATCATTTTCTTTTTTTTTTTAACTTTGTGCACTTAATCAGTTAAAAAGTAAACTAAAAAGCATACACTTCATGGGTCTTAGTCTGTTTGGGCTGATATAACAAAATGCCATAGTTTATGAGAAGCTTGTAAAGAACAGAAATTTATTTCTTGCAGTTCTAGAGCCTAGGAAGTCCGAGACCAATATGCTAGCAGATTTAGTCCCTGCTAAGAGACTGCTCTTTGGTTCACAGATGACATTTTTTAACTGTCTTCACATGGCAGAAATGATTTGGGATTTCTCTAGGGTTTCTTTTATAGTCCCTTTTATAAGGGCACTAATCCCATTCATGAGGGGTCCATCATCATGACCTAATCACCTCCCAATGGTCCCACTTCCAAATACCAACACCGTGGGGATTAAAATTTCAACATAAAAATTTGGGGGTGGAGGAAACAGAAACATCCACTCCATTGTACCCATTTATGTATTTACTTAATTATTTTCTTATTTATACATTTATTCATTTATTTATAATTTATATACATGCACTATTGAATTTGAGTATTAATTTTTACTAATACAATTTGTATTTAATGTCAGAAAAAGATTAATTTGTCTTTTTTTAATTTTTTTAAAGGTTTTTTTATTTATTTACTTGAAAGAGAGCATGAGCAGGGGGGAGGAGCAGTGACAGAGGGAGAAGCAGACTCCCAGCTGAGCAGGGAGCCCGATGTGGGGCTCGATCCCAGGACCCAGAGATCATGACCTGAGCTGAAGCCAGACACTTAACCGACTAAGCCACCCAGGCACCCCTATTTCTTTCTTTTTTTTTTAAAGATTTTCTTTATTTATTTGAGAGAGAGAGTATGAGTGGTGGGAGGGGCAGAGGGACAAGCAGACTCCCTGCTGAGCAAGGAGCCTGACTTGGGGCTGGATTCCAGAACCCTTAGATCATGACTGAGCTGAAGTCATATGCTTAACCCACTGAGCCACCCAGGTGCCACAAGATTAATTCTTTCTTATCTTTATGTATAGGACGTTCAAGTAATCTTATCCTGAACATGCCAATGAAACATTTCCCACTCTATTTCGGAGACAACAGGACTATACAACTATGGAATGAAGTATAAATCTACTTTGGTCTATTATGCTTTCCGGTCTACATCTAAGAAAATTATTAAACTGTGTTTCTTTTCTCCTATTTCTTTTTTTTTTTTTTTTAAGATTTTATTATTTATTTGAGAGCAAGAGAGAGCAGGAGCATGGGGCTAGAAGAAGAGGGAGAAGCAGGCTCCCCACTAAGCAGGGAGCCCCATGCAGGACTGGATACCAGGACCCTGAAATCATGACAAAAGCCAAAGGCAGATGCCTAACCGACTGAGCCACGCAGATGCCCTTCTCCTCCTATTTCTATTGCTACTAATAGTTAGCACTTACCGACCTGCATCAGAAATGGTGCTTTTAGCCACTAGTCTACCCAGCCTTGTGCTAATCCCCAACATAAAGCTATGCCCTAACCAAACATTCTCTGGTGCCAGTTTATCCCACCTAACATATTTTTTTAATTTATTTATTTATTTATTTATTCGACAGAGAGAGAGACACAGTGAGAGAGGGAACACAAGCAGGGGGAGTGGGAGAGGGAGAAGCAGGCTTCCCGCGGAGCAGAGAGCCCGATGTGGGGCTCGATCCCAGGACTCTGGGATCATGACCTGAGCCGAAGGCAGACGCTTAACGACTGAGCCACGCAGGCGCCCCCCACCTAACATATTTAAACCCTGCTAAACCTTCATCCATCTGTGGGCTGACTTCCTTGATCCCCCTTTTTATAAGAATTCCGGTCATGGTGTTTAATTAAATTATGAATCTAATCCATATTACTTTGTGTGTATTCTCACTTTTCCATGGTATTTTGGAAGCTTTGGTTTGTACATTCTTGGAAAGTTGCTTCCAGCTGTCCTACCTCAATGTAATCCCCCAGCATGTGGGCATGTCAATTCTACACAGTATTGAGCCCATAGCACACAATATGGGGGTTGGTACTCCTTAAAATTTTCTTGGAAAAATGAATGAACCAAAAAGTATATATTTATAGGGAACATTTTAAAAATATGGAAGGATGAGTTTAAAAAATGTACGTTCAGATTTACTACAAGGTGAGATTTATCCTTTGAATATCTCATGCCCTTCTAGGTTACTTTTGGATTCGTTTAAACTGAAGATAGGAATAATAGGAAAAGTAGTAGGATATTTAGTCTAGCAAAAAGTGTCTCCCCCCAACCCCATGGGCAAACACACTCCCAAGGACTGAAATCTTGGAGTTCAGGTGAGATAAGCTGATTCTTCACAACTTCCCAAACCCTGAATTCCTGAATCCAGCAGGAACTTCTCAGACCACAGATCACTGAGAGCTATTCTAGGACCTTTCAGAACCTCTTTGGTTACATTTATATGCCTATGACTGTACCAAGGTCAAAGTTAGATTAAACAGAAGCATGTCCTCTGATGTAGGGTTTCAGGATAGTCACTCCCACAAGAAATATGGCAGGAAAGGTGCACTCATTTTTCTCAATGCTTGGTGCTGAGACTGACATTTTT
The DNA here is from genome assembly GCF_009762305.2 of Zalophus californianus. Classification (NCBI taxonomy): domain Eukaryota; kingdom Metazoa; phylum Chordata; class Mammalia; order Carnivora; family Otariidae; genus Zalophus; species Zalophus californianus. Next base: position 30,382,907 of record NC_045596.1, read on the forward strand.
TTTTTTTTTTCTCAGTGTGGATGGAGTAAATAAATAAGTTGTGAACTCAATTGCCCCTGAGAAAAGAATGGAACTAAAATACAACTATGTAGGCTGCTATGACCAAATCTTCAACTAAATTTCAGACAAAGAACACAGGGATAGGTTTAAATGCTTTTTCATGGTTTACAGCATAGATTTTTGGAAAATTTGTGTGTGCGTTTTATGTGTTTCTTTGGTTTTAGTCAATAATTACTTTCTTCAAGACATTGCAAATGCAGTTGATGAAACTTTTCTGCGTGTGATCTTTTGTCCATAAGTACCTGTAAAAAGGAAGTATATGTCTGAATAAACTGATTCAATTATACGCAATCTGATGAACAAGAAGAAAAGTGTATCATCTTGACAATGCAATATATTAAAAACTAAATGAGTTTTTCAGTTATGATTAACACAATTTTATTCGTTTTATGATTACTGCCAGTAATGAAGAAAACCATGTATTTTTTTATTTTTATTTCCACCATTTCTTTACATTTTTGCCACCATTTAGTTAGCACTTTCAATATAGATTATCTAATTCCTGTTTATCCCTGAAGTAACTGAAGAGTGAAGTATTCAGGCAGAGTGGGACTGTGGCTAGATAGAAAGACACATGGTATGGGTGTGTAGCCCAATGAGATCCTGCTTTGACCCTAACGGAGAGATGCTATGACAGAAAACAGGAGCCAAGCAATGTACAGATAAAGCTGAGAACCTTGTCACACAGTCTCAACTTTCTATATTTCATCCTCCTGAGTCCCTTTATTCATACATTTATTTTACACAAAAAAATCTTTGGGAAGGCAAACCCAAAATTTTCACTATCACAAGTCTGTGTTTACTGCCTCAGAAAATACTTCCCCTCCTTGGGCAGGATTACTGTATTCAATGGCAGTATTTATACTGGAATCTATCTCGCTCCTTACTATCTCAAGATAGTCAGTGGTAACACATGAGAATAGCAAGTGAGTAAGCACGTCATTTTCTCAATCAGCCTTCTTCCCCTAAGGGAGTTCTGAGCTTGGCAATACATGGAAAATTTACTATATTTATAGATTTTTGCCTATGTGTCACCAAGATTAGAAGGAAAAGTACCTCACTTTTTCTTTTTGCACTTTGCACTTTGTCCAATGGAAGCCAGGTATGAATCCATTTGTGCAAGGAATCCTGATAATTCTTGTGTCAAAAATATAATTTTATATATTCACAATGTCCTTGTATTTTTATGACAATTCAACACTCTAATTAGAACACTTGATCCTACAGTTTATGTTTTTATGTCTCTAGCCTCAAATTCTTATAAGATCATCAAAAAGTTTGGGGGTGGATGTAGTGAATAGAACAACCAGCACCTACATAGTTGGCTATTCATGCTCTCCCCATTTTTTTATTGATGCATAAGAATGGGTTTTATTACACCAAATTTGGCTTATCAGTTATCAACTGACTAGTGATGATTTGAAGATCTTACATGGTATTTATGGGTGTACATTTTCTTAGATGATAGGGATCTTGTAGAAGAAAAGCAGGGCATTAATGGTATTCTCCACAGCCATTGTGTTTGCCTGCTCCCAACCCAAACTAATCAATCAGAATATTCTCTTGTTTGCCACAGTAAGTAGTTCAGGGTTAGACAGCTGATTTAAGCCAAGCAAGGAAGATGCAATCAAAAGTTGGCACTTTTGCCAGATCTTTTGGGAAATAGACTCTGCCCGCTAAGATAAAGACCTAGAGTTCCTGGTGGCCCTCTTACCACTACCTGAGGAAAAATGTAGCTTAGAGCAAAGGACACAGGAAGGAAAATCAGAGCCAAAAATTAAAAAGGATCAGGTGTCTGACATCACTTAAGCATCTGATCAACCATGCCAGAAGTGAAATAGACCACTGGAGTTTTCAGTTACATTATCCAATAAATCCTTTTTTTTTTTTTAAGCTATTTTGAGTTGGGCTTCTGTCGCTTGTAACCAGACCTGAAATGCACACCACCTACTCTGTCTAGAGATCAAAGGGGACCACTAGAGATTCCCAACTGCCAGGAAGCCTAGAGTTTTTTAACTGAAGATCATCTTGCTTAAGCTTCCCTAGGAACAGCCTCTTCCTAACCCGCACTATCAAAGTTCCTACCATTGCGATGGGGAGAGAAAGGGGGGCAATATCCAGAAATGATTCCATGGGAGGAGTTAGTGAAATATTTGAGCCTCCCCTGAGTCATCATGGGTAGAAAAGATAGAAGAATAAAAATATGTGTATTAATAGTGAAAAAAAAATGTCTTGAGGACACCCAACTCCAAATGAATCTTATCTTCTGTTGGATAACTAATACTTATGGAGCGCTTATCATTTATCAAACATTGTTGGAATTCAGTTAATCCTGTTAAATTCATCAAACAGGGAGACTATTAGACTGATACAGCTCTAATGTTTTGGCAACCGCTATAAGCAAACTGAAATCTAAGCCTGTAAATGTCTCAAAATTATGAAATCAAAACACTGACGACAATCAATCATAAACAGCCAATCATAATCATAAGCTTTAAGCTATGGCCAATCAAATAATTTCCTTTCTTTGCTTCCAAACTTTCTGTATTGTAGTCTTTCCCCTGGTTCCTGTGTGCTGCCTGATTCAAATTGATTTTTGCACAAATAAACTCGTGAAAATTTAATATGGCTCATTTTATCTTTTAACAATCCTCATACAAATCCTTTGAGGTAGGTACTATTATTATCCTCAATTGGCTGATGAGCAAGGGCTTAAGTAACTTGCTTAACATCATGCAGCCAGTAAATTGGCAGACCCGTGAGTTGAATCCGGTATTGCTCCTGAGTAGGAATATTCTCTTGCACTGTCTACTAGGATTAATTGTTAAAAACATAGGAGAGGCCCAAACATTATTATCAAGTGAAGGAAAGGAACGGGTCTCAGTATCTGCACACACACAAAAGAAATTCTAAAATAATTATAACAAACCCATGTCATTGGGCTGATATACGCAGAAAAAGAATGTAGTGAATGAAATTATTTTGCATTATAAAGGAAGGACTCACCTTTTCCAAAGGCTCCTGCAAAAAGATGTCTGCAAATTGACTAACTTTTACAAGTTTAAATTGGGTGTACTTATTGGCCTTACCTCACCTCTCTTTTTCTCCTCCTGCCAGCTAGAACTTGGAAATTATGGGTAAGCCCACTCTGATCATATGGATGGTGAAAATGAAACAGTAGAGAAGGAATCTGGTCCTTGAATGACCTCAGGAAGCAAAGGAACTTACCTTCCCTGGACCACCAGCCTTCCTTGCATTTGGGGGTCCCTTTTTACCAAATCTTATCTAGTATCCTAACACAGAGCCTAATAGAAAACAGCTTCATTTGGCATGAAGAAGAGAAGAATGGTTTTTGAGGAAATCGAAATAACAAGTCGGGATGACTGATGGATTCTGTTAGTAAAGGGAGATGAGGGAATGGAAAATGAGCCTGAGGATTTTCGCTTACAGCACAAGGAGGAGGATAATGCCATTAATCAAGTGAGAGATGTTTACATCAGGAAGGAAGGGTGGAATAATGAATCATGTTATGAATATGCTAAGATGGAGCTGTCTCAGTGACATCAGGGTGAAGATTTCCAATAAATGTTCTATTCCCTGCTTCAACTAGAACAGATACAAGTGGATCTGTGATTTGCACTTTGGCTTTCCAGTGGTTCTGTGAAGATTTCATGGTTCCATGACTCAATATAAATGTTTAGTTCACAGGAAAGGTGGAAAACTTTCTCATGCAATCAGAAATATAAGATCATAGATAAAGATAAACAGGCATGTGTGTATCTTATTTTTATATTCAAATAAGCAATTAATATATCTACACCATCTGCAAAATATGTATAATGGCTTTTGCTTAGAGTAGGTATTCATATTGACTTATCATATAATTTGAATAAAGAATGCACATTTTAGGAGCTGCAACCATTTTGAAATGTTACTTGATATCCATCCTTCTAATTACAGGGAATATATGTTTCCAAAGGAGTTTCTAAAAATCAGTATCTCTTCTCTTCAAACTTTGCTAGAGAAACATCTTAACACATATTTAAAAGTTAGACTATGTCTACATAAATTTTTAAAAAGTAGAAAAGTTTGTAGATAGCCTTTTATAATACAAAACTTGTGAAATATTTCTTGCTCCATAAACCTCTAAACGTATGCACTTCCATACATTTGTACACACATGCACACATAAAAGCACACACAATATCCCCTGAATTAAGATCACTAGTATCAGAAACTTCAGCCTGAAAGTGTCATTAACAAGAGAATAAAGATCTCTGAGGGGGAAAAGTGCTTTTTATAGTTCTCAGAAGTGTTATAATTCAGCATAAGTTAGCTGAGTTGATTGTGGTCCACCAGGCAAGGAATTTAATTAGTCAACTTTGTAAGTTAATGGTCAAGTCTTTTGTCTGCTACTAGTCTCCTATATTATGCAGCCATCAAAAGGAATGAGATCTTGCCATTTGCAACGACGTGGATGGAACTGGAGGGTGTTATGCTGAGTGAAATAAGTCAATCAGAGAAAGACGTGTATCACATGACCTCACTGATATGAGGAATTCTTAATCTCAGGAAAGAAACTGAGTGTTACTGGAGTGGTTGGGGGTGGGAGGGATGGGGTGGCTGGGTGATAGGCATTGGGGAGGGTATGTGCTACGGTGAGCGCTGTGAATTGTGCAAGACTGTTGAATCACAGTTCTGTACTTCTGAAACAAATAACGCAACATATTTTAAGAAAAAAGAAAAAGAAGAAGATAACAGGAGAGGAAGAAAAGGGGAGTATGTCAGAGGGGGAGACGAACCATGAGAGATGATGGACTCTGAAAAACAAACTGAGGGTTCTAGAGGGGAGGGGGGTAGGGGGATGGGTTAGCCTGGTGATGGGTATTGAGGAGGGCACGTTCTGCATGGAGCACTGGGTGTTATGAACAAACAATGAATCATGGAACACTGCACCAAAAACTAATGATGTAATATATGGTGATTAACATAACAATAAAAATTAAAAAAAAAAAAAAAGACAAGAGGAATGAGATAGTGAAAGAAGAGAAGCAAGCACCATGGAGAAAGGAAAGTCAGAGCAGAGTAGACTTCTCCAGACTACCAAGATAATCACAGCTGGAAAATAGAATCTCTATTTCACATATGGGAAATAGGATGTAAGCAACTAAGTCACACCATAGTATCTGAAGAGGGGGTTACTTTTCACCCTTAAAATGGAGCACAGGAATGCTATAAAAGACTTAGGAGCCCCGGAACTAGAATTTGCTTTCAGTGTTGCAAAGGGTGCAGGAGTATGAAAGAGATTATAGCATTCTTCTTTCATTGCTCTTGTTATGTTTTCCCATAAAAATGAAATTGGGATAAGGGTAAAGAAGCTTCACTGTCTTAAGGTGATTTTCCCAAAAAATTCAAGAGTGGCACTCAAAAATGGGTCATTATTCTCAAGACGTAGAGCCTGCTTTTGGAAATTGTTATGATAAAGCACAAATGAATTTTTTTAAAGATTTCATTTATTTATTTGATAGAGAGAGACACAGCGAGAGAGGGAACACAAGCAGGGGGAGTGGGAGAGGGAGAATCAGGCTTCCCACTGAGCAGGGAGCCTGATGCGGGGCTCAATCCCAGGACCCCAGGATCATGATCTGAGCCTAAGGCAGATGCTTAACAACTGAGCCACCCAGGCGCCCCACAAATGAATTTTTGATGCCTGACCTATCACAAGCAATGCTCACGAGAGAAATTTTCTTCCTATCATTTTATTCCATCAATAAAATGCTTCACTCACTCTTTTAAAAGTAGAAATCTTTTTATTCACCACTTTTATATCATATACTACTTGACTGCCTCTCTTGTATTATATCCTCCTAAAAAATTAGCTTATTGAGGCATGCTGAGTTTGAGATTTCAAATGTAAAAATAATCAATTTTAAATAAAACAAGTATCTTTCCCTTTTAAGGTACACTTATGAAGTATTTAAATGTATTCAAAATTTAGAATATACAAGAGGCACCCCTATGATGATCTCATTAGTCATATAAGAGAACAGGTATGTATACATATGTACATCCTTTATGTTGTAGGAAATCCAATGGCTACAGTTGTAAATGGATCTTCATTTTAAGACGAAATACAAAGGAAATCATGATGAATAAAAAGATCTCTTATTCCTCGTCAGGCTTATTTCAAAATTTAGCATTAATCAGTCAGTACTTACTCATTGAGAATTTCACAACCACAATGTTGACAAATGTCAATGGTATGTTGAGACTGATATTGAGACCAGACATCGATTCCAGCCCAGTAAATATATCAAATGTTAGTTACTTAACAGTTATGTAAGGAAGTCAGTACAATCAGTAAACATGGTAGATACTTTCCATCTTCGAGTGGAATATAAACATTCAGGTCCCTCCCAAAAGGGTTACACAATAGTGGACGCACATATTTGTGAGTTAAGAGTGATCTCAGAACTGCTGGTTGCTCGGTGGTCCTTCTGAGTCCATACCTACATATGTAAGGTGGGAGCATGTCTGTAGACAGGTTAGTCTGAATATGTTGGGGACCAGCTCACTTGGGCCAGTCCTTCTCATCTATTTTAAGAATATGCAATATACAATATGAATTCAGAGTTGGGTACATTCTGATGTAGAGTCAGCTCTCTCCTATCATCTTCAGTCTTCCCAGGCTAAGAAATTTCCTACGAGGACTTAACCTGAGCTAAAAGCTGCAGCATTATAGCACAGGTCAGTTAATGAGATTCTCTGGAAGCTGGGAAGCCCTTCAATCAGTGGGAGGGACAATCTTCTAAGAATTCCAGGTACTACACATAAGATACTACATGGATAGTCTTGCACAATGAGAAAAACATGAATTCAGGAGCCGGGTCCAAATCTTGGGCTCACTACTTATTTACTTGTGTGACTTAGGGAAACTTTCTTAAGTTTATGTAGCTCAATTTTATCATTTGCTAAAAGTTATAATAGTATTTGCTACTCAGTGTTGTAGGAATGAAATCATTTAATCTATGTAGAAAGCCTAGCCAGGAATAAAGTAAGTCTGCCAAAAATGTTTGTTCCTCTCTTCCTCCATGTCCTCACATAAATTAAGGTGCACTCACTACATCTGTCCTCAAAATACTTAGTGTCTAATTGTGGGGAAAAGAGCTTTATTCTAATAATTATGTTAACTTTAGTTGATATCGTATGTAGGAGGTTGCTATATGCCAAGAACTAACCTGAATGTGACATAATGGAATCTCTGATTTAATCTTCACAAAATATAAGAGGCAGGTACTTTTGTGGTCTCAATATTGATTTAAAAGCATTACAGTTGTTCTTAAACCTCTGTTGAACTCTCATGCTATTGGCAAAACAAATCTTATGGTCAATCTTGACAATAAGTCAGAGAAATATACGCCACATATAGGGAAAACACAGCAAAGTCACACTTTGCTCTCCACAGTTACAGGTGGAGAGATTTATAGTCTACCACAAGGTTAAATATAACATAAGTCCAAAGCTACACTCCAATAAAGTTAGAATATCAATGTAGAGTCTTAAGTAATAATACTAAGCATCACATCACATCTTCTGGAGACAAGAATTGATAGACAAAAAAGCAATTGGACAAGAGCTTTGCCAGGTACTTGACTTCCTTAGTTAAAGTCGAGGGATAGGAATAGGTAATTCTATTTGTACTAGAACATATATACAGAAAGAAAAGCTGTAGCCTGATTTGCAAAGGTTAGAAATATAACCTGAGTGATTATTCTACGTCCTATAGTCTCTGATTCATGTTTGAGGAATGTTTCATATTAGAGGGGTTTTATTAGCATCATTCTGTATCTGTCTGTCAATAGATATGCTTAAATGACAGTAGCTGGAGGGAAGGCATTGAGAGTCCTAAGTGACATGTGGAAGGAAGAAAATCTTTGTAGCAGAGGAATGCCTTAATTAGGGTTATTAAGAGATGGTAAATTTCAGCCATTCCCCTGACTTTATGAGTTACCTCTCTTAATGATCCTTGGTTAATATATATATATATATATATATATTATATATATATATATATATATTCATTTCCCTTTTTTGAGAGAAACGTCAGTTATATTAATCATTAAAGTTTGTTTTCCTTATAATTTCAAAAGCCTTCAGGACAAATTCTAATTCTTCAACTGGTATGCAGCTATAAAACTTATATATATTCTCTTCTATTTAAATAAATCACTTCAATTAATTGGGGCTGACAAGAAAGGTCAACATTTGATTATTTTTAGCTGAAACAGAAATGTATATTTAAGAGACAATTGGGGTGAGAACACCTGAGGTTTTACACATAGAAACGTCCCTTCAACCTTAACACAGGTAAGGTGTAGATGCTATAGTTACTACTCCAGTCCCTCTAAGGAAAGAATTTTCAATTACAGTGATCCCCACCTATCCATGAGGGGCAAGCCCCCCAGTGGATGCCTGAAACTGCAGATAGTACCAAACCCTGTATGTACTTGGTGTTTACCTATTCACACATACCTTTGATAGAGTTTAATTTATAAATTAAATTTATAAATTTAACACAGTAAGAGTTTAACAACAGTAAGAGTTTAACAACAATAACATAAAACAGAACAGTAAGAGTTTAACAACAGTAAGAGTTTAACAACAATAACATAAAACAGAACAATTACAACAAAATGCTGTAATAAAAATTGAGTGTGGTTTCTCTTTCTCAAAGTGTCTTACTGGACTGTACTCACCCTTCTTCTTGTGGTGATACAAGCTAATAAAATGCCTATGTGATTCAGAGGTACAGGTCTGTATGTTAAAAAAAAAAAGAAGATAGCAGGAAGGGAGAAATGAAGGGGGGGAAATCGGAGGGGGAGACGAACCATGAGAGACTATGGACTCTGAGAAACAAACTGAAGGTTCTAGCGGGGAGGGGGGTGGAGGGGTGGGTTAGCCTGGTGATGGGTAATAAGGAGGGCACGTTCTGCATGGAGCACTGGGTGTTATACGCAAACAGTGAATCATGGAACAGTACATCAAAAACTAATGATGTAATGTATGGGGATTAACATAACCTAATAAAATAAAAAAAAAATGCCTACATGATAAGATGAAGCGCAGTGAGTAATATAGGCACCACAACCTACAGTTCGGCTACTATTGACCTGTGGATTCATTAGGAGGATCATCTGTTTCCAGACCAGGGTTGACTGCGAGTAACTGAAACCATGGAGGGCAAAACTGTAAATATTTGTTCATATTGATTCAGGAAACAATTGGTATGTAAAGGGTTAAAACTCAAAAATCTCTGATGCCTGTGCTATTGCCCTGATAAATATGAAAATTCCAAATTGCACTTAGTAGTCAGTCACCTTTATTTGGATAAAGTTTGCACTATTATTCTGTGTTCCACACAAATTCTGTATCCTGAATATTCGGTATCCTTACAACAAACAGGAAATACACTGTTATAGTGAGGGCTTGAGACTTTTGGTTCTAAAATCAGTCCAATCGGGGTTTCAGCAACAGTTCCTTAATTTTGTAGCTCAGTGGGTATCTAAGCCTCAGTGTCTGATTTATAACATGGAATATTAAGAGTATCCATTTCATAAAATTTTGCAGTTTTAAATAAAGTGATGCATTTTCCCATGGCAACAAATTCTAATAAAAGCCTCTGTAACCACATATTTTTAAATAACCATATATTTTATTCCTACCAAGTAAATTTACAATTTGGATTCTTTTCCCAAAGATAAGGACAATAGGTGGGAACCCCTTTTCCCCCTTCATTCAAACACCATGGACTGAGCCCAAACATGCATGGGACAACTGCCACAGAGAAGGGGCTGAAGCACATTTGATCCCTGCCCTCATGGATTTTCAATGATGTGGAATTTACAGACGGAACTCAGTCCCAGTATATTGGGAAGTGCATTCATGAGCCATAACCAAGTTTCTTTAGTTAGCTTCTTAACTTGGGAAACTTCCTTTTCCTTGGAAAGACAGTCTTTCTTCACAGCTCAGCTCTTGATTATATACTTTCATACTAGATCCCAAAGTCTTCCTGGACTCTGCTATTTTTTGAAGTTTTTATGTGACTCAAATGGTGCCAAAATAATTACTGGATACTCAGAAACCTTCCATATTCATCTATACATGGAAGACTAGTCTGGAGAATCTAGCCCCACTGCTCTTGCTATATCATTATTTATCAGTATTTCTAAGGTTTTACCTCCTCTAAGCATGAAACACACAACATTCAATCCATTATTTCACTCATCTATTTTCTCGTGTGTGTGTTGAACAAATAGTTATTGAGTGTCTCTTTTATGCCAGGCCTTGTTCCAGACACTGGAAATAAAGTAGTGTGCAATACATAGAAGCATCCTGACCATGAGGAGTTTATATTCTACTGAGGAAGATACAATAAAAAATAAAGGAAAATAAAAAGATTACCATAAGGACTTGGAAGAAAATTAAGAATTCTATGATAGGAAATAGAACATGGCAGGGTGGGACAATAATTACATAGGATAGAGGGAAAAAAGCCTTTCTGAGGGGAAGGCATTTTTTCAGTTGATACCCAGAAATGAGAAAGAGCCATTGATGTGAAGAACCTTCCAGGTGGGCAGATTGACAAATATAGGACTCAGAGATGGGAGATAGGTTAGCGTGTCTGGGAACATGAAGACCAGTGGAGTTGCTGATTAGAAAAAGCTAAGGAACCCAAAGAGCAAATATTCCAATCAATAAATGGGCAGAAGACATGAATAGACGTTTCTGCAAAGAAGACATCCAAATGGCCAACAGACACATGAAAAAGTACTCAACATCACTCGGCATCAGGAAAATACAAATCAAAACCTCAATGAGATACCACCTCACACCAGTCAGAAGGGCTAAAATTAACAAGTCAGGAAACGACAGATGTTGGCGGGGATGTGGAGAAAGGGGAACCCTCCTACACTGTTGGTGGGAATGCAAGCTGGTGCAGCCACTCTGGAAAACAGTATGGGGGTTCCTCAAAAAGTTGAAAATAGAGCTACTGTATAACCCAGCAATTGCACTATTGGGTATTTACCCCAAAGATACAAATGTAGTGATCCAAAGGGGCATGTGCACCCCAATGTTTATAGCAGCAATGTCCACAATAGCTAAACTATGGAAAGAGCCTAGATGTCCATCAGCAAATGAATGGATAAAGAAGATGTGGTATATATATACATATATATACACATATAAATATACATACACACACACACACACACACACACACACACACACACACACACAATGGAATACTATGCAGCCATCAAAAAATGAAACTTTGCCATTTGCAACATTGTGGATGAAACTAGAGGGTATTATGCTAAATGAAATAAGTCAATCAGAGAAAGACAATTATCATATGATCTCACTGATATGTGGAATTTGAGAAACAAGGCAGAGGATCATAGGGGAAGGGAGGGAAAAATGAAACAAGATGAAACCAGAGAGGGAGACAAACCATAAGAGACTCTTAATCTCAGGAAACAAACTGAGGGTTGCTGGAGTGGAATGGGGGGTGGGAGGGATGCGGTGGCTGGGTGATGGACATTGGGAAGGGTAGGTGCTATGGTGAACACTGTGAATTGTCTAAGATTGATGAATCACAGACCTCTACCCCTGAAACAAATAATACATTATATGTTGATTTAAAACAAAAAAAGAAAAAGAAAAGGAAACTGGTAAAACGACATTAAATAATATATTGATTTCATTTTATTATTTTTTTATATTTTATTATGTTATGTTAGTCACCATACATCATTAGTTTTTGATGTAGTGATCCACGATCCATTGTTTTCGTAGAACACCCAGCGCTCCATGCAATACGTGCCCTCCTTAATACCCATCACTGGCTTAACCCATTCCCCCTTCCCGCCTCCCCTCTAAAACCCTGTTTGTTTCTCAGAGTCCATAGTCTCTCATGGTTCATCTCTCCCTCCGATTTCCCTCCCTTCATTTTTCCCTTCCTTCTCCTAATGTCCTCCATGCTATCCCTTATGTTCCACAAATAAGTGAAACCATATGATAATTGGCTTTCTCTGCTTGACTTATTTCACTGAGCATCATCTCCTCCAGTCCCATCCATGTTGATGTAAAAGTTGGGTATTCATCCTTTCTGATGGCTGAGTAATATTCCATTGTATATATGGACCACATCTCCCTAACCATTCATCTACTGAAGGGCATCTTGGCTTTTCCCACAGTTTGGCTATTGCGGACATTGCTGCTATGAACATTGGGGTGCATATGGCCCTTCTTTTCACTACATCTGTGTCTTTGGGATAAATGCCCAGGAGTGCAATTGCTGGGTCATAGGGTAGCTCTATTTTTAATTTTTTGAGGAACCTCTACACTGTTTTCCAAAGTGGCTGCACCAACTTGCATTCCCACCAACAGTGTAAGAGGGTTCCCCTTTCTCCACAATCTCTCCAACATTTGTTGTTTCTTTCCCTGTCCATTTTTGCCATTCTAACTGGTGTAAGGTGGTATCTCAGTGTGGTTTTGACTTGAATTTCCCTGATGGCTAATGATGATGAACATTTTTTCATGTGTCTGTTAGCCATTTGTATGTCTTCTTCAGAGAAGTGTTTAAAAAAAAAGAATAAGCTTTGGGCGCCTGGGTGGCTCAGTTGGTTAAGCGACTGCCTTCGGCTCAGGTCATGATCCTGGAGTCCCGGGATCGAGTCCCACATCGGGCTCCCCGCTCGGCAGGGAGTCTGCTTCTCCCTCCGACCCTCTTCCCTCTCGTGCTCTCTGTCTCTCATTCTCTCTCTCTCAAATAAATAAATAAAATCTTTAAAAAAAAAAAAGAATAAGCTAAGAAGAGTAGCATGAGATGAGTTGAGGGTAGGTAGGGGATAGGTGATATAAGGCCATATGAGACATGGTAAGGATTTGGTATAGTATATTCTAAGGGTCTTGGGAAATAACTGACATGTTCGAAGCAGTGAAGTCACATGAATACTTTTACAATTGGATAAATAATAGCTAACATGTATATGGCACTTATCAAGAATTATTCTAAATCCCTTTACATCTGTTATTAATTCCTTTAGTCCTCATGACAACCCTTGAAGTAGGTACTATTATCATTCCATTTTATAGAATGGAATATTTATTGTAAGATTAAAGATCTTGCCCAAGATTGCAAAGCTAATAAGTAGCAGAACCAAGGCTCAACCCTAGGCAATTTAGCTCCAGAATCTGTGTTCTATATCTTACCATGTGGCATTAGTATGTAGGTCTTGTCCAAACACCAAATCAGGGTTGTTCAGCAAAGATCTTGTGTGATAGCATCAGTGGAAATAGCATACTTATTTGGACTTATGGCAACATATTATAGTGTAGCTACTAAAATCATAGAATTGTACAATTTAAGGAAACATGAAAGATTGTTACGTGATATTTATAATGACAATCTAAGAAGATAAGCAACTCATCTCAGATTGCACAGCTAGTTACATTATGCATCATAAAAACTACTGGGAATTTTGTTAGGGCAAACATAAATAATTTAAGCAATGAATATGTGACCATATTTCAACATTATTATGAAAATCAGTTTGGGGCTATGTAAATTAACCAGAATTGCATGAGATCCTTTTAATAAGAGATGGTTTAAATTATTTCCTAATAAGGCATGGTTTCAAACTGGGGAAAACAGAATTCTCTTGAATACTGTACTACATAAACTTGTAAACAGATGAAAATTCTGTAACTGATTAAATAGATTAAATAAATGTTAGAGAAAATGCAAACAAAGATAAATTTTACCTCATTTCTTCTAAGAGCTACACATTCATAATAGGGAAAATGGCTGCTATAGTAGCAAAGGTAATATGACATCTAAGAAGACAACAAGTCTAATAAAGTTAACTCTCAAGATATCAGGAGGCATTTAAAATGTAACAGAAGACAATTTCTAATAAAAAAAATACAATAATAGATGAAACATTGGTTAGACAGAGCATGCATTTACTGAATCCCAAATATTAAGTGAGCACTCACTCTGAGCCAAGTGGTCTGGCAAAATGTATGTAAAGGGGCACCTGGGTGGCTCAGCCGTTAAGCGTCTGCCTTGGGCTCAGGTCATGATCCCAGGGTCCTGGGATCGAGCCCCGCATCGGGCTCCCTGCTCACGGGCTCCCTGCTCACGGGAAGGCTGCTTCTCTCTCTTCTCCCTGCTTGTGCTCTCTCAAGCTATCTCTTTCTCTCTCTCTCAAATAAATAAATAAAATCTTTAAATAAAGATTTTTTGTAAAGTTCCTATCCTTATAGAGCTTATGTCCTAGCCAGGGGAAACAGCCAACCGAAGAAATCAAACAAATAACAAATTATCAAAAGACTACTAAGATAACTAAAAGTTGTGAATTTATAAGCACAAAAATCAACACAAACTTTGCCAGTAAAGAAAGCAAATCAGTCCTACTCAGTCATTTTGAGAATAAACAATGTCATGGCTACTAGTCTGTAGCAGCTAAATATGGAGTCAATGTAAACAATTTGTCTGCAACTCACTTCAGGAAGCATATGACACACCAAAGTTGCATTCATCTGCCACATTTCAAAACCCATCTTCATTATCATTCAGTGTCTAGTAAGCAAGCACCTCTCTCAAATTGAGGACAGGCTGGGTCTCTATCAGATTGGAGTGATAGGATCACAGAGGTCAAGAGATTTACATAAATGACATGAAAAAGAAAATTAACAACTCTGTGAAATATGTAACAGAAAATTGATCAAATGGAAAAAAAAAAAAGAATATGTTTGACACAGGCATTCACAAAATAGGCTAAAGAAAGCCGGGTTACTTCGGAAGAAGTGGTGGGGGAAAATGGTGCCTGTCTTTGGCAGTTTGTTCTCAGGTCCATTTTTCATGCTTTTGCTTCTTCTTTGTACACAGCACCACGGAGCCATCTAGGCTGTGTTTTCCTTGTTTGTTTGTTTGTTTGTTTTTAATTAGGCAGCTTCCACTGGTGTTAGTCAATGAGAGGAAACAGCAGAAGATTGGAGAGCCAGTGGGAGGAAAGGGAAAACCAGAGCATGTCTCTCCTCCTCTCCCTTTGCTTATGGTGGTGTCTTGGTGTCTTTCAGTTGCTAGGATGCCTTCCTTGTTCCAGCTCCTTCTAGACAGTTCTATTGTAATTCCAGCTCTTAGCAGGTGAATCCAAGCACCCAGGTGACAGTAATACTGCCCCTTCATTTAGATCCTCTAGTCTAAAAATAATGGCCCCTCCGGATGTGTCTCTGTGCTGCCTCAATGTCTCTGGTTAGCTCTCCAGCTTTTCTATGACTGTACTCAATGCCCTACAATAAATCCACCTGTTTTAAAGGTATAGGTTTCCTTTTTTTTTTTTACTGGCTGGGTATTGATACAGAAAAGATGCGGAATAATGTAGAAAAATCATAACCATATATATTTTAAGTCCTTAGTTAGAATCATGGTCTGTCATTTGGGCTATCTGAACTTGGGAAGAGAGATGTAAGCATTATATGCCTCCAGTTCCCATTAATTCCTCCTTTTCCTCCTCCTCCAAGTCATATAATTAGCAAGTGGTAGAGTCAGTATTCAAATCTATGTCTGCCTGACTCTAAAGTCTGTGATCTTTATTCTGCTAAATGACCTTCTGTCACTATAAAGATGTGTCATATCTGGTCCTCAGATACTCTGAAACCAGAGAAAACACATACTCCCAATATTCCCAACCATCCTCCAATTTTTGACCTAAGCTGTTGTATAGGGCCACCTGTGGGTTTGGAAACGAGGCTTTTGCCATGACTGAATAGTTTTAGAGTGGTGGATAATGTAGCATATGAAATCAAAGTAGTAATATTCAGGTCAATCAGAATGTCATAAAGCATCTGTATAGTATATAATACTTAAGAAAAACAAAGCATCTAAATATAGAAGTGTATTAAGTATATTGTAATAGTATATGAAGATGTAGCACAAAGGTATATACAGTTTTTTAAAAGGGCAGGCAAAAAAAGACATTTGTTTTTGAAATTATAAGATTATAGACATTTCTTGAGTAACAATCAGACAAATAATAATGTCTGAATTATACATTTGTGAAAAAAATGTAATTAGAACCACGAGAGAGGAATATTGTCCCTGTGTATATAACTGTGCATGTAAGTATATGTCTACATGTTTCTATATGTATACACATATATGTATATCTACATATATATATATATATATATATATACATATACTTGATAGTTAAAGGAAAGATCACCAGAATAGGTTACTAAGGACAGTTATGTATTTAATTCAAGAAGACACCACAACGCATTCAACACTGTTCTATGATGTTTCTATTTTAAAAAAGTGTAGAACGTATACATTGCTAAGAGTTACTATCATGTTTTTTTGTATAAGAAAATAAATAGGAATTTTAGAATTGAAAAGATATTCAAAAGCATATCACTACAAAGAAATGGCATCTATTTAAAGAAGTATCCTGCCTCAATTTTTGAGTCTTAAGTAACTGTCATACCAAAACTCAGCATTGAAAAGTTAGTTTTTTTCACTACTTTTTGTATTTTTTCCTATAATTGGCACAAAAAGGATAAGCAGAGTAAAGCAGTCCTTAGTTGATTTCATGTTGAGTCCCACTCTAGTCTTGAACATAGGTTGAGGAAGTGATTTAGTGTTTTAGCCCTCATGCCCACTCTCCTATACTCTGCACTGTGGGGTAGGCATCTGTCAGCTACATTCCTATGATCTGTTGCTAGCCAGTTTCCTTATTAGGTCTATGTTCTGCCAATAGAAGACTTGTGAGAAATCAAAAGACTGAGAGAAAGTAAAGCTTTCTTCTTCTGGCTCCAGTAGTATGGCAGCTGGTGGCAGTTGATGGGAATTGTGGTGTCTACAGCAAAGGTAGGATGATTTTTGGTTTAGCAACATGGACAGAGGTAGTGCCTGTTCAGAAGTTCCAGCTGTGGTCAGAGCAGTCCCCATTTAGCAGATCCAGAACTGACCATGATGGTGTATCCAACAACTCAGCTGTAGGTGCTTGGACTCTAGTCCACAGTTATGATTAGCTTTGGAGTTTACATTACCAAGTTTTTTCTTCTTCAGCGCTTCAAATACCTTTGTAACCAATTCCTTGCTTTTAATTCCCTCTGATTGACATTCCTAGAATGGTTTCTTTATTCCTGATATATATGTGTCTTAATTCATAGACATTCAAGAGAAGGAATAGTGGAGTAGCTGGAACAGAGTGCTGGGACTGACCTGCCAGTAGAGGCAAAGAGCTTTGCGGTTGATATATATTATCTGACAAAGAGAAGTTCTAATTGCACTTATGCAAGGTTAAATTTGAAGTGAAAAAGTGTTGATTTAGTGATGCCATTTAGTAGACTGTTGACCTTCCCTTATTGATCTGTCATCAATAAAGTGGAATTAATTTAGCTACTTCTTAGCAAAACGAACATTTTCCCCACATATTTGTAGGAATATCTGCTTCACTTGTATGAAGGCCTTTGGACATGGGACTATAATCTCCTCCTTCTTCCTCTATGCCTCAAAGATTCATAGGCACTTCATCTGTCAAACCTTTCACATACCTCTCCCCCTCTAACTGTGTTGTGCACCTATGCCATGAGCTTTCCTAGTACACTGTACTTTCCTATCAGAACATTTAACTGGCTTTATGATCTTTGCTTAATTGTTTTATCAGGTGTGTTCCATGAGAGCAAAAAAACTCCTTCAACTTCCTACCATGCCACAGTCGTATTCTCCATTGCTTCTTTGGAACATGGCCCATCTACGTGTTGCAAGAATAGCTGTTGAGCGATGGGATTACTCCAAATATCCATTAAGCTACACTGCCTCCTATCTTCAACAGTGCAAGAAACACAAAAAACATAAAAGATGTTTTTAAGCCTTAAAGAACTGACAGCTGCTTGTGAGGTTGAGGCATATAGAAAGGAAACTAAGAAACAGCTGATGTGTGAGCTATAGGAGGACATGTGCCACAAATCACAGTCCTTCACTGACCCCAGACACTTCTGTCATGAGTAATGACTTTTCCTTTTCATAGAGAGAGATGTGAAAGTAGGATGCCAGGTCCCATATGGACAAACTTACCCTCAGCTTTTTCTTTATTGCTTTATATTCATAATGTCGCCAAGAGAAGTTTATGCAAGTATGCCAAAGGTAGTTTGTCACCATTGACATTTGCATGACAATCTCCCAAGTGGTAAATTTCTACTTTCACATACAGAAGGACTAATTACCATTAATTTGTCCTTTCCCAACTTAATACATGCTGTCACGACAGCACTTTGGTCTGGCTATGACTTACAGAAGCTTGTAACATTTGACTTTCTTTTTTTAAAATATGGAACAATGGTTGAGAAGCTTTCTAACCATAAGGCAAGAGTGCAGAATGTCTTTCTTTTACAATCTTTATGTCTAGTGACAAGAACATTTGCCAGAAGCTGTTCCAAAAAAGCCAACTCCCACTAGATGTAGTAAAAGTATAAATATGGACTGATTTTATTTGGAAATTGACTCATGCTTTTTACATAATTGCAACTAGATGAAATTGAAGCTTTAGAGATTTGAAATTCCAATCAATCTGATCTAAAATAAATGCAAATCCTGAAATAAGTGAATAAATTGCACATTTGCAAAATGTTAAATGGCAGTTATCAAGTTCAACCAAGCAATATTAACCAGTAAACTTTAAACACATTGAGAAAGGGGAAAATCACATTTGATTGCCTATCAGCAACTCCTGGGTTGGGGGGGGGGGGATGTTTTTTAAAAGGTTATGGAAATTGCACAGCAAACAAGTTAAGTTATCATGGATGGGAATATGTTCCTAGCTTGAGTGTTTGGTTACTCTGACTTCTTGTTCATGTCAAACTAAATTCCAGCTTAAAGTTGTAATGTACTAAATTCCATCTCCACTAAATTTATATGACAGGCTTGTCACTTCTCATGACAGTTGTCTTCAGAAATGAGCCTTTCTACCAGCTTTTGACATATGACCGTGAAAATTTATGTGAAATTTAATTCTTTGTGCTGTGGATTTTTTTTAAAACAGGCTTTTATTCACTGGAGAAGTTTACTTTTGTTTTGTTTCATTTTGTTTTAAAGATTTTATTTATTTATTTGACAGAGAGATACACAGCAAGAGAAGGAACACAAGCAAGGGGAGTGGGAGAGGGAGAAGCAGGCTTCCCGCTGAGCAGGAAGCCCAATGAGGGGCTCAATCCCAGGACCCTGACATCATGACCTGACCTGAAGGCAGATGTTTAACGACTGAGCCACCCTGGCACCCCTGGAGAAGTTTTCTTTGACAAAAAATGAACACTGAAATTCCATAAGTTAGAATGTTCCTCCTTGATGCAAATACTACTTGGTTGCAAATATTGCCCAATAACACAGTGGATTCATCTACAATAGTTTTACTATGCATTATCCTGGCCAAGGTCATACTTTTGGATTGTATATTTTATGAACAAAAGGATTTGGAATTATAGTTCCTGTAGGACTAAAGGAATAAATACAAATGATAATTCAACATGTTTGGTTATAAGCATCCATTCAATGTGTATTTGTCAAACACTCCTTCATGTAAGTCTGTTTCAGACTTTAACTGGATAAAGATGAATGAAACACAATCCTTAAAGAGTTTGTAGTTTATTAGGATGATCAGACAGGTTTGCAAATAATTTCAACTCAGGAAAGAACTTGACAATCACTTAGGTGAAATAAAGATGAGGCCATAGGAGAATTCAGGTGATAAAAATAAAAAACTTTTGGCTCAAGAATGAAGGAAAACACCTACAGCAGGTTGAATACTGTCTCTGAAGAAGATATGTTCAAGTCCTAACTCTTAGTACTTGTGAATGTGGCCTAGCTTGGGAATTTTGTCTTTGCAGATATAATTAAGTAAAAAGATCTCTAGATCAGATAATTTTGAAGTTAATGTGGGCCCTAACCCAATGACTGGTATTCTTATAAGAGAAAAGAGAGAGAGAGACTTGAGACACAGAGACACAAGGGAGAAGGTCATGGAAAGACAAAAGCATAGATTAAAATTATGCTGCCATAAACCAAGAAAGTCTGGAGCCCCAGAAACTGGAAGAAGTAAATGAGGATTCTCCCCTAGATCCTTCAGAGAGAGAGTGGGGCCCTGCCAACATTGTTGATTTTTGTATTCTGGCCTCCAAAATTGTGAGAGATAATTTCTGTTATTTTAAGCTATGAAGTTTGCAGTAATTTGTTATAACAGCCCTAGGAAATGAATATAACACCATCACAGAGATAACATTTGAGTTGGATCATGAAAGATGGATTGTATTTGGACATTCAGAGCCTATCACATACCAGGATGCATGGCATCCCTTGCAAAGGGAATACTTGAGTAAAGACTTGGAATTGGGAATGCTTTAAGAAAGAGGAAGTAAGGTTTTTAACATCCTAGAATAATAAATGAATGATGTGGGGAGGTAGAAGAGAGCAAAAGAGAATGGGGGTGGGGGCATGGGAAGAGAAAGAGAAGGAATTGTGAGAAGGAACAAAAAGTTTGAAACCAGCATGAAAGCCATTGGAGAAAATAATGGATCAGAATGATGAAAAATACTACTCCAGTGGCTGAGGAACATGAGACCTAGAGAATGAGATTCCTGGTCACTGTTGTCCCTCCCAAGTACAGACGTATGAGAATATTTTTGAGAGAGAACGGCCAGCCACTATATTTGCATGCATAGGTACTCTAATAATGTAAAAAATAGATTCATCTTATTTCAAGTTTTTATGTAATTTTAAAATCAGAAAGTGTGATGCCTCCAGCTTTATTCTTCTTCCTCAAGATTTCTTTTGGTTATTTGAGGTTTTGTGGTACCATATGAATTTCAGGATTGTTTATTCCATTTCTTTAAAGAATGCCATTGGGATTTTGATAGAGATTGCATTGATTCTTCAATCACTTTAAGTAATATGGAGATTTTCTAACATTAATTCTTCTAATCCATGAACACAGAATGTCCTTCCATTTATCTGCATCTTATTAATTCCTCTATCAATGTTTTATCATCTTCAGTGTACAGTCTTTCACCTCTTTGGTTACATTTACTCTTAAGTATCATTATTTTTGTTGCTATTGTGAATGTGATTCTTTTCTTAATTTCCTTTTCAAATAGTTTGTTGTTTGTGTACAGAAATATAAATGTTTGTCAACAGACAGACAGATAATGCAATCTTTAAAATAAGGAAATTCTACCATTTGCAACAACATGAATGAACCTGGAGGACATTATTGATGGGGTTTTGGAATATAGGTGAGTTTCAGTGGGGTAGAGTCCAGAGCCGACAACCAAGAAAGAATTCTTGAGATGTCTTTGGTGCAAAATGGTGGTTTATTAAAGCACAGGGATCAAACCCATGGGCAGAAAGAGCTGCTGCCCTGGGGTTGTAAGGGGTGTCTGATTATATACTTGGGAGTTGGGGGAGGTAAGGTAAAGGAAGGTTTAAAAAGGATTTTCGTATGTTAAAGAAGACTCATAGGATACCAGAGGCCTTGCCGTTGTCAAGTCAAGGTTGTTTTCCCCTCCAGCGAGGCATTACCATAAAGAGAGTTGGGAGCTTCCTGGAGGAACATTACACTCTGCCTGCTTCAAGTATCTGTCAATGGGCGCAGGTTATAAGGGCATTTAATTATATCTACATTTCCTCCTGGAAGCTAGGTTATTGATAGAAATGCTTTGTTCTTGTAGATTGCTAAAACGTTTGTAAACTGAGGGAGACTCATGTCTTGCAGGACTGTGATCTCTATAGGTTAACTATTTGTTTTTCCTCTCCTTAGTTTTAGGGCAGCCAGGAGTGCCTGAGGAATGTCACATATATCCCATGCGGGGGAGGGGTGTGGATTGTCAGTTTATGCTTTGTCTTCAGCCAGGCTTCTGTTCCCTCATCATTACGCTAAGTGAAATAAGTCAGACACAGAAAGACAAACTGCATAATCTCATTTATATGTGGACTTTAAAATAGTCAAACTGATAGAAGCAGAGAGTAGAATGGTGGTTGCCAGGATCTGGGGGAAGGGGATCTGGAAAGCTGTTGATCAAAGGGTACAAAGTTTCAGCTGTGCAAGATCAGTTAAGTTTTGGAGATCTAATGTACAGCAAAATCACTATAGTTAAGAATACCATATTATATACTTCAAATTTGCTAAAAGGGTAGATATTGAGCATTCTCAATATACACATACACACACACACACACAGATGAAAATGATAAGTATGTGAGGTGATGGCTATGTTTAATTAGCTTGATTATGATGATATTTTACAACGTATATCAAACATCAAGTTGTACACCTTAAACATATACATTTTTTTGTCAATTATTCCTCAATAAAAGCTGGAAAATATGTCTTGACATAATTTAAAAGTTTTTGTAGATAGAACTGTTTTTCCAATAATTAGTTTCCTGATCAACTTCCTTTCTGTTTAGGATTTACTACTTTATGCTTTCTTCTCTGCTAACCTCAATTCATTTACCTTTTTTATCCCATGTGGATTTGTTTGAATTGTTTCATATCTTCTAAGAGAGAAAAATTTATTACTTTGCCTTCTTACCTTTCAACTGATATTCCTTCAATGATAAACTTTTTTAGTTTCAAATTGTTTTTCATTAGACTTTTTTAAAAATAAAATCAGATATTTTGAATTATGGATTAAGTAATAATTAAGAAACATGACACAATTCAATGGTAAGTCTCTTTGCCTCACAACTTTGATTTTTAAGCATAGAGTTTTGAAGGTTGAAAAGCACTTTTACATACGTTATCTTATTTCCTCATTTGCTATTTATAATAGTGAGCAGTGGTAAATGGCTCTTAAAAAAAAAAGCCCTGATTTATAGTATGTGACAATTTCTGTGGCATAAACACTCTCACATGGCCAATTTCAACCTACCAATGATTTAAAAGCAGGCTTGCAAAATTCATGAATATTTAACAATCAGCTCTTGCCAGTCAATCAGATCTATCACATTACTGAATGTTGGGATTTATATCCCCATTTTATCAAAGAAAAACGGGAGCCAAGACAGACTTTTGAGTAACTTTCTCAAAATCACACAGCTAGCATGGAGCCCAGGCATCCCATTCCATGCAACATGTTTTTTATACCATGACTCTAACTCCTTATTCATAATGATAGCAAGTTTTCACCAACTGCATTATTGTAGGTCTCCTGCCCATTCATAAAATAATTTGAAGTATATACAGATTAAAACACATCTTTAAAAAAATAAAAGGCATTTATAGATAAAACTAAATGATTATTTTTAAATGAAGCAAAGCAGTCAACAGCAAAGAGTATAGATATTCATTTATACCAACGTTTTATTCCAGAAATTTGTCATTAGGACTACTGTTTGGAGAACATTTAATGAGAGCAAAGTGTAGCCCTTAGCTATGGTTTTATAAAATATGCAAACCAAATGTTTTCTCATAGATATTCAAAGGCAGATCATCTTACATTTACATAAAACTCAAGGGAGGCAGTTGTATCAAGGTATATAGGAGATTAATAGAAAAAAAAAACAACTGAGAGAAGTAACCTTTCTCTTAGACTGGCCTCAAATACGACATGTTTTAAAAGCAATTTTTACCTAAAACAAATTGACAATCTAACCCTTTTATAGGCCTATGAGGCCACCAGTCTGTATTTCTCAATAAATGATAGGGGAAAGCTTCAATACAAGACAAAAAGGGCAGGAGTCATTTCTTATTTGGAAAGTTGAACAGCAGGAATATATGTTCAGAGATGATCAGAGTACTTTAGCTGAGAAATAAGTAACAGATTTTGTCATAAGGAAAGACTATTATTTTCTGAAATAAGCCTGGAATTTTCTCCTTCCCACTGACCTCCCCAAACAAATCATCATTCCATTTGTCATTCACTTATTTATCCATTCATTCAACAAATACTGTGTGACTACCTACTATAGTACTATAGTATGAGGTATCCAGTTGGCAGCTGATGATTAAGTTTGCAGTCTTATAACATCCTTGTAAGAAGGAAGTATTTTCCACTCGAAAGAGGAATGCGTTTTAAAAATTGTGGGGGAGATATTTATCTGATTGGATTACAATTTAAATAAATGTTTCAAATCAGTGTTTACCAAATAAATTTAGAACAGAATTTAAACATAGTGTTGCTCCTTATGCTGCTCTCCTCCTTATTCGGTCATACTGGTCACCCCAGCTCTACTACCTATCAGATCAACAGGTATTAGGAGTCTGGCCGGTTAGATATTTTTGGCCCCTACCACTTTCACAAATCAAAATGAAAATGAGAACAGCTCCTTGGCCATGGTGCTTAGTCTGTCAGGTTTTTTCTGTGGAGCCACACTAACAAGGTCAGTTTCCTCCATCAGTCACCCCATCTTAAGAATGTCAAGCTTAATACTTGTTGCCTGGGAGCCAGAATGCTTTGCACTTAAGCCAGCCTGAACTATGACTGCCTCTACTTGAGGTGCTCATTCTCATTTGTAATTAAGTTTGGTCTTTGGGTGTGCTACTGAATCCCTTGTTGCTTTGGGTTCCAGCTGTGCTACTTTTGATTAATAACACATCTAGATTATATTATGATAACCTGCTGTGATCAGGATTACTTTGTAAGTGCCCAGAAACTGATAGAAAATTAATCAACTAATGCATAATATCTAAAAAAATTAATTGTGGTTTTACTTTAAAAAAAATAAAAAGGTCAAATGTATACAGAATCATTACAGATAATATCAAAGAAAACCAAATTGACTCAGTCTATAGGAGGTTCATTTAAACAATCATAATAAGATCCAGTGCTTTATAAAATCAATGGTACACATAAAACACTTTTTAAATGGTGGTTCTAAGGACCTACAAACCAATTATGACAAGGCAAGATGATGTCTCTAAGCATAAATTGCCATAGTGGGGAGTTATCAGTCCAAGGGTAGAGACTAGGCAATACTTCTATGTGCTGAATCTTCAGCATAAAGTAATATATTTATTTGACACTGTTTTCTTTAGAAAGGTTTTTATCTCGAAGGAAACAATACAGCTGCAAAATAAAATGCCAGGATTTTACTGCTGTGACACAAAAGTTGTGTAACTTTGAGCAAGTTACTGTAATGCTTCTATGCCTCAGTTTTTTTTAATCTTTAAATGTGAATATATATAGACCATGGTTTATAGATTATGTGAGGACTAAATGAGTTGACTCCTATAAATTACTTAGAGCAGTGTTCATCGTGTTCTAAGGAAAAAATAAATGTTAGCTACCATTACTATTATCTGAGGGTTGTTCCCAGGGCCAGTTTCACAGGTGTGTGAAGTGTACCCATGCTCTGAAGGGCCCATGCTTAGTTTAATGCTCTGCTGTTGCTGCCTTAAAATTCTTAATACTATTTAAATAAGAAGTCCCACACTTTCATTTTGTTCTCACTGCCCAAATCTTGGTCCCTACCCCTAGGATCTGGATAATTATCAAAGTGATCTTATTCTCTGACACCAATTTTTTCTTTCCTATCACTAATCTCTCACTTTCTAGAATCCAGGGAAGAAGGATTACTAAATGAAGGCCAACCTCATTGCTCCCTCCCATCTTAATTTCTTCTTTCCCTGCAGTTAGGCATAACACAAACCATTCTGGTAGACACATCTGATTGCACAACTTTGCTTTATCACCTAAAAGAAAAGAACATTCAAGGCAAAAGAGCATTTTTAACATAAGTTGTTTGAGGAGCATATGTATTTTTCACATTTTACTTAAACTAAGAAATAGGTTTCAATGTTAACCAGTCTTTATGTTTGGAAAATCTAAATATGGTTCTAATACAGTTCTAATTATGTAGTATTATGCATTGGTGAATGCTGAGTCATGATGGAAATGGATGACCAATGTTCTTTCAATGCCATTCAAGTTATTTTTGTGTGTGTATGGTATGAGTGTGGGAGGTGTTGAAGTATGTGTATGTGAGAGGGGTAGGGGAGAAAGGCACAACTGAATTACTGAGGAGAAAAAAGAAAAGAAAAGAAGAAAGAAAAGAAAGATAAGAAAGATGAAAGAAAGAAAGAAAGAAAGAAAGAAAGAAAGAAAGAAAGAAAGAAAGAAAGAAAGAAAGAAAGAAAGAAAAAGAAAGAAAGAAAGAAGAAAGAAAGAAAGAAAGAAAGAAAGAAAGAAAGAAAGAAAGAAAGAAAGAAAGAAAGAAAGAAAGAAAGACAGACCATTAGCTAGCTGATCATCCTCTAAATTTGGAATGTTCTTTTTAAGGCAAGAGCATTCAATATGAGATGTTGGTTGTCAAGCCATCTGGAGTGATATTGTCACCATATATGGTCAGTTGTTAAGGCTTTCTGTCCACATATATGCATCATAAAATATCATGAATCTATTTTCATTAAAACAAGCTCCTATGTAAAATATGAACATAAATTTTAATCAACTATCTACTAGAAAAGTGCAAGAAATTAAATTACAAAAAAAAAGAAGAAAAGAGGAAAAACTTTCCTTCACAAAGTAATTGAATAAAAGCCCTGGTTTAAGAGTGACTATAACCTATCAACCACTGTATTCTGTGCAAGAGGACCTCTTACTATGTTCCTGTTTTGGTGGTATCATTGGAGCTCTTGAACATTCACCATATTCCAGGCACTGTGCTACACAACAAAAATTTATTGTCTCACAGTTCTGGAAGCTACAAGTCTGTAACCAAGGTTCAGCAGGATTGGTTCCTTCTGAGGGCTGTGACAAAAGAATCTATTGCAGGCCTCTCTCTTTGGCTTGTAGATGGCAGTCTTCCCCTTTTGTCTTTTCTCACTGTCTTGTCTCTACATGGGTCTAAGTAGGCTTTTCTTTTTTTTTTAAGATTTTATTTATTTATTTGACAGAGAGAGACAGCAAGAGAGGGAACACAAGCAGGGAGAGTGGGAGAGGGAGAAGCAAGCTTCCTGCCGAGCAGGGAGCCTGATGTGGGAGTCAATCCAGGGTCCTGGGATCATGACCTGAGCTGAAGGCAGATGCTTAAAGACTGAGCCACCCAGGCGCCCGTAGGCTTTTCTTTTTGTAATGCAAGTTCCTGACTTAAGCTTTGATTTTTGAGGCAACCTCTTCAAAGATGGCTATCTCCAATAAACACATTGCCAGCCATACCTTAGAGAAAGAGCCAGGCTGCCCCTGCCCCCAGACTCTTATGTTTTAGAGATCTTAGTTAACTTTGATAACTGACCATGCACTTTTAAATTCCTGCTTTTATGTTTTAAATTCACCAATAAAGAGTGAGCTCACCCCTAAGTCTTCACTCTTGACCCAATAAGAGCAGAATCCCAGGCTTGTGCTCTCTCTCCCTCTTTCTACTCCAGACCTCACTGTGTAGCCTCAGGTGAGTCATGTAATTTCCAGGAATCGTAAGTAATAAAATTTTCTTTTTTAAAAGTGTTCTGATGGTTATTGCTGCGGATGTCTTGCAGTCAAAATAAGAACCACAAGGGCCAGTCCAGCCACAACACTGGTTAACAAACGTTAACAAAACAATGCCTATGTCCAAATTTCCCCATTTTATAAGGATATTAGTCATATTGGATGAGAGGCCCACATTACTCCAGCACTCACCTCATCTTCACTAATTACATCTGCAACATATTTCCAAGCAAGCTCACATTCTGAGGTCCTAGGAGTTAAGATTTCAATGTATTAATTGTGGGGACACAGGACACAATTAAACTGGAAGAAAGAGGGAAGAAAGGAAGGAAGGAAGGGAGGAAGGGAGGAAGGGAGGAAGGAGGGAGAACGAACTTCATTTAATTCCCAACAAGTCTACGAGTTTTAAGGAGTTTAAACGTCATGCCCAACAGCATGCAGCTACTAAAGGTAGATCAGAGGAAGCTTCATATTTAAACTTTGTGCTATAATCCATTAATTCATTCAATATTACTTAATGAGTACCTATAGGTACCAAGCACATTGTTATTCACATGTTTTCAAAGCTATGTTTCATAATAGTAGCATATATACACATACATACATATGATGTAATATTATTCAGTCATAAAAAAGGGTAAGATCCTGCCATTTGCAACAACATGGATGGACCTAGAGGGAATAATGCTAAATAAAATAAGTCAATCAGAGAAAGGCAAATACGATATGATTTCACTCATATGTGGAATTTAAGACACAAAAGAACAAAGGAAAAAAAGAGATGACCCCCCCCCAAAAAAAAGCCAGGTTCTTAAATACAGAAAACATGCTGGTGGTTGCCAGAGAAGAGATGGGTGGGATATGCGTAAAATAGACAAAGGGGATTAATAGTACACTTATCTTGATGAGCACTGAAAAATATATAGAATTGTTGAATCAGTATCTTATACACCTGAAACTAATTTAACACTGTATGTTAGTTATACTTCAATAAAAAACAAATAAATAAAAAGAAAAAAGATACAGTTTCTAATTTTAAAGATTGTTTATCTGATAAGCACAACTCAAACCTGAACTATGTGTGATGACAAAGATGTGATCGAAGTAGTGCAGGGGTATGAAAGACTGAGCAATTGGTTGTTCTTCCTGGAAGATGTAGAAAAGGGTTGTTCACAGGAAAGGTGACATCTGAGGTGGGTCTTAGAGAATGAGTAGGAGTTTGCCCACAGGAGAATGCAGGGAAGAACATGCTAGGCAAGACTGGAGCACGAGGAAACCCACCAAACCATGAGGGTATACCCCATGGATAAGGCTTAATTACATTGACTTTTGTTAATTCAGTGGGTGACATGAAAGAACTGTGATGGAATGTCACTCTCTCTTCTAGGGCTACCTCCCCGACTCCAAAGCACAAAGCCACTATTAAACAGATTTGTTCTAGGTCCCCTTTGGGAAATATGCTCTCGAACCGCAAATAAGAAATGGTGATCACTCTGTAAATTAGATTATCAACTATTAGCTTTGAATTAGTTTTCTCTGCTTTCTATGTGATGCTTTCACTTCAGAGAAGTCTGACCATGATCTCTGTTAAGTCTCCAATTCTGTGGACATTGTCTTGGAATTTATTGTCAGATAATCTTGGAGTGATACCTTCATAATATAATCATGTGGCAGTGTTGTTTTTTTTTATTTTTTTATTGTTATGTTAATCACCATACATTACATCATTAGTTTTTGATGTAGTGTTCCATGATTCATTGTTTGTGCATAACACCCAGTGCTCCACACAGAATGTGCCCCCTTTAATAGCCATCACCAGGCTAACCCATCCCCCCACCCTCCTCAGTTTGTTTTTCAGAGTCCATCGTCTCTCATGGTTCGTCTCCCCCTCCGACTTACTCCCCTTCATTCTTCCCCTCCTGCTATCTTCTTTTTTTTTTCTTAACATATGTTGCATTATTTGTTTCAGAAGTACAGATCTGTGATTCAACAGTCCTGCACAATTCACAGCGCTCACCATAGCACATACCCTACCCAATGTCTATCACCCAGCCACCCCATCCCTCCCACCGCCCACCACTCCAGCAACACTCAGTTTGTTTCCTGAGATTAAGAATTCCTCATATCGGTGAGGTCATATGATACATGTCTTTCTCTGATTGACTTATTTCACTCAGCATAACACCCTCCAGTTCCATCCACGTCGTTGCAAATGGCAAGATCTCATTCCTTGTGATGGCTGCATAATATTCCATTGTATATATATATACCACATCTTCTTTATCCATTCATCTGTCGTTGGACATCTTGGCTCTTTCCACAGTTTGGCTATTGTGGACATTGCTGCTATAAACATTGGGGTGCACATACCCCTTCAGGTCCCTACATTTGTATCTTTGGGGTAAATACCCAGTAGCGCAATTACTGGATCGTATGATAGCTCTATTTTCAACTGTTTGAGGAACCTCCATACTGTTTTCCAGAGTGGTTGCACCAGCTTGCATTCCCACCAACAGTGTAGGAGGGTTCCCCTTTCTCCGCATCCCCGCCAACATCTGTCATTTCCTGACTTGTTAATTTTAGCCATTCTGACTGGTGTGAGGTGGTATCTCATTGAGGTTTTGATTTGGATTTCCCTGATGCAGTGTTTTTAAGATTGTAAATATCAAGAGGGCAGAATCTCGTATTACATAGTGGATGCTGTTGGTACCACACCAAAATACCTTTTACAAACCCAAACCCGAGTAAATGATGGCTCACAGCTGCCCCCACTCCTTTTCCAACAAATGACCACATGCAAAAGTAATCCTCTACACATAGAGCTGACCTCAGTCCATAACTGACTGGCACAGGGGTTCAAACAGTGTGCCCCCTTGCTTCAACGTGGGACAAAGTCTATGCTACAAATGGTACTGTAGAGTTTCTCTATGATCAGACCAAAGCTAACCCCTTTCGAAACTACTTCCTGCCTTAATTTTCTTTCTCTGTTCTATCCTCATACCTCATTTCTTTCCCCTGAGAACACTTGAACAAGAATCCCTGTCTCAGGCTCTGCTCCTACACAACTTGGCACATAGCATGTTTTTTGAGAAATATTTATTGAACTGAAATTCAAAGCATGGCAATTATCAAAATCACTAGTCTTAACAAAAATCCATCTATACAAAGAGGTATATGTATTTTTTGTGGTTCTCCTAAGATCATTTTATAAATAATCTGATTTGCATTAAAATTAACTGTGGTTAATGATCTTGCCAGACTTAATTGAAATAATTTGTCTAAACACAATGAGGAAAATAATTCACCTTTTTTTTTCCCCCAACAAAATAGTGTACTATACATTGCCAGGAAGCATAGAGTTTGATGTATGCTTAAGCATACTCTTTCTACCTCCTAAAACATTTACTCTGTACTGATGGGTCAATACCTTAATTTATAATAAAATGAATTGATCTTTTTGTATTAAAAATAAGCATTATAATCAATTGAAATAACTAAAAAAGAAATAAAATACAATTGGATACTGTGCAAATCTTATTAATTTTCAGCAAATGAAATGGAGCTCAATTTTATTATTACACTTTATTATGGAAAAGATACCAGAATAACACATTCTGAAATTTAATCATACCAAAATCCTCAGTAACTTTTGGAAAAGAAAATGATAAAAACAGACAGCCTTGAAAAATCAAG
Source organism: Zalophus californianus (assembly GCF_009762305.2). Taxonomy (NCBI): domain Eukaryota; kingdom Metazoa; phylum Chordata; class Mammalia; order Carnivora; family Otariidae; genus Zalophus; species Zalophus californianus. The sequence goes on from NC_045596.1 coordinate 30,414,149, forward strand.
ATTGATTTCTTTAATATTACTACCCATTGTTTAATTATATTCCTGGATGAAAGTTCTTAGTACAATATCAGCATCATGTTGAGCAATTTTTATTGTACAGAACTATGTCAAGGACAAAAGTAGGGAAGGTGATGTAGAATTGTTTTTTTTTTCTCTGAACATTCTTTCAATACTTAATCTGAATATAATATTTAGCACATATGTATATGGATTATGTATATCAATCTTTGTGTAAGTGAATACGATAAGAAGTTCTTCACACACACACACACACGCACACACACACACACACACAAGTTTCCTCACACTAGAGACTTTTCTTATGCCTTTTGGTCATTCATTCTTGACGTTCTTTTATAAACGAACGGGTAAGTAATTGAGCCATCTTGTTCTAGATGCTTATAGTCCATGAACTTCCACGTTCTCATCTATAAAATGGGCATGATATAAGCCTTGTCTCTATCCAGAGTTATTGTGTGGATGATACACATAAAAACTCACTGTCAGTTCTAAAGTAAAAATCAAACCAGTTACTACTCTCATCACTTGCTCTTCTCCATTAACATTATCAGGTAGCCTCTCTTTTTAATCCAGAAAAAGATTTATATTTTATTGGATTCTCCCTCTTTTTGTTGCTTACACATTCCAGGTCAGAGTCTTTCCACAGAGCTTCCTAAAGAAGCATTTGCTTTTCAGAGTCAATAGATAATTTAGATTATGATGTTTAAATCACTATGACTTTTTCATTTTAACTCCAAGAAAAAAAATGGAGGTATTCCACCTCAAAACTTCAATAATCTCTGAAGATTTTACGCAAATGCTGACATCATTAGAACACATGTGTGTGGGTGACTTTACCAATTGGTTTACCAAAAGGCTAGATTTATTATACACTCTCTAAGGCATTAATTAATGCCCTGAAAGTGACCTACATATGGATAAATTCAATCTTTTTTTTAAAAGACTTTATTTATTTATTTGACAGAGAGAGAGCAGAAGAGTACAAGCAGAGGAGAGAGGCAGAGGGAAAGGGAGAAGCAGGCTCCCCACTGAGCAGGGAGCCCAATGCAGGACTCAATCCCAGGACCCTGGGATCATGACCTGAGCCAAAGGCAGTCTTTTAACCAACTGAGCCATCCAGGTGCCCAATAATTTCAATCTTGATCACATTGTATAGAACCACAAGAGAAGCATTAGAGTGAATATCACAACTGATTTCTCATATCCTAGAATATCCCTTTAAATCAAGTCAACATGAATGAGGTATGACTGTAAAATGAAGCTTCATTTTTTTATTGAACATAACAGAATTTATACATCTGAATGAATATCATCCTACTTATTAAAGTTTGTGACCATATTTTCTTAATTATATAAGACAACAGCTTTAATATTAATATTCAACCTTTTATTCTATATATAACTTCAATGATGGTGAGATTTGCTCAAGCCATTTTAAAAATTCACCTGTGAGAACTGCCTTCTTTTTTTCAAGCACTGCTCCTTTATTGTATGAGACATTTTTGCATTTTTAAAAATACAAAAGTTGCATGTTTAGCTTAATAATATAAAGCTAACGCCCATATAACACAATTCCATGAACTCCCATATTTTCATTAGCAAAATGATGATACTATAATCTAGATTAAGAAATAAGATATTACCAACTCTTCCCAAGGTCCCGCATGTGCTTGTTCAAGATGTCAAGATCCGGCAATCCCCATAAAGGCAACTACTCTCTAGAATACTGTGATAATTGATTCTTCACCTTTAAATAGTTTTGTTAGGTAGAATCTAGATATGAGCAATGCAACCCTGAGTTCCAAGTCCTTAAGGTTAGGAATGATAAAGTAGGCAGTTAGTTAGACAAGAAGTGGAGGCGAGGACAGTGATAAATAGGTTATACATTAGAAGCCCAGGGGCTCAACATCCTGATCTTGTGGCTTCCAAAACCCTGGGGCTAAAAGACCAAGAGCCACAGGTGCAGAGCATGCACTCTCTTTCCTCTTCCATCTATGCCCCAGGGTAACCCCTAGACTCATTGTAATGTATTTGCATTGGGGTTATAGCTCCCCGCCATGGGAAAAGGCTGCCATGACGGTTCTGGTACAAACTTTATAGGGTCAAAAACTCCCCCTCCCAACCTGTGGGAGGAGTCCCCCAAATGACTGGAAGCGGCCACCATTAGAGACCATCCTACTGAATGGTCACAGCTCTTCCCAGTCCAGAAAGACCCAACAAATATCCAGTCCCAAAACAACCTAGGGTCCAGTTCCACCTCACAGAACCTGCCAGCTCTCCCACCTTGAGAGTGTACCCTGCTTTGTGCTTGCTACTTTCCTTCTGGCTGTCTTTATTTGAGCTCAGATCCTCACATAAATCTTTTTGTGGGAAATCCAAGAACCAACACTTCTATTCACACATGCAGACTCTCCCACTGGTAACAGTTTCACCATCTATGTATTCATCCCAAAGTAATATGAATATGACTTATTTTAAAACCTGTAAATTGATCATATATTGTGTATGCTCTCTTGAGTTTTGATTCCTTAGCTCATCCAAATATTTCTGAGATTTATCTTTGTGCTCCAGTTTTGTTTTGGTTTTCTCATTTTCACTGAAGTGTAACCATATCACAATTTGTTTATTCATTTTAGTCTTAATGGACATTTGGATTAGTCCCAGTTTTTAGTTACTACAAGCCACGTTTCTATAAACATTCTGTTTATATCTCGGTACACATATGTGAGATTCTTTAGGGTATATATGTAGGAGTTGTAATTGCTGGTATCATAGAAAATGTATTTCTACTAGAGAATGAAAAACTGGTTTCTAAATTGGTTGTTCCAATGTATAAAACCATTAGCACATTGCTTTGCACCAGCACTTGGAATAGTCATTGCAATTAACATTTGCAATTGTCATTGCAACTTTTTCATTGTTGCCAATCTGTTATATGTGGAATAACATCTCATTGTGTTCTTAATTTACACAAACCCAAGGCACTCATAGAATATGAAATCTAATGGGGGATATCTTCCCTGAGTGAAAAATCCACATCCAGATGATACAGCTTTTGAGTCTATTGCATTGTACAATAGTTATACAATGTTGAATAGAAGTAGCTAGAGTAGACATCCTTGCCTTGTTCCCCATCTTAGGAGGAAGGAACTTATTATTTCACCATTAAGTATAATGCTAGCTGTGTTTTTTGTTTGCTTGTTTTGATTTGGTTTTGGTTTCATTTTTGGTAGATAACCTTTATCAGGTTGAAGAAGTTTCCTACTATTCCTAGTTTGGTCAGAGTTTTTATTGGAAGTAGGCATTGAATTTTGTCAGATACTTGCATTATATCTATTGACTGAATCATATGGGTTTTGTTCTTTAATCTATTAAAGTGGTCTATTTCATTAATTTATTTTTATATATTACAGCAATCTTGCATTCCTGGGATAAATCCCAGGGTTTAATTCTTTTCTAGATTTAATTTGCTAACATTGAGTTAAGGATATTTGCATCTATGATCATGAGGGATATTGGTATTGGCTTATAGTTTTCTTTTCTTATACTGTCTTTGTCTTTGTTACCAATGCATCATCGGCATTATAAAATGAGGTGAAAAACATACCCCCACCCCCCCCGCCCCGGGGCGCCTGGGTGGCTCAGTTGGTTGGGCGACTGCCTTTGGCTCATGTCATGATCCCAGAATCTCAGGATCAAGCCCTGCATCAGGCTTCCCACTCAGCGGGGAGTCTGCTTATCCTTCTGACACTCCCCACCTCTCGTGCTCTCTCTCCCAAATAAATAAATAAAATCTTAAAAAAAAATACCCCCCCACACCACACACAATATATTTTCTGAAAGAGTTTTATAAAGGAATGGTGTTATTTCTTCAGTAATTTTCTAGAATTCACCATAAATGTCAACTGGGCTGGGATTTCTTTGGGGGAAGAATTTAAATTTAATTGTCTCACTTGTTTTAAGTCTATTCAGATTCTCTTTTTTTTTTCTTAAGTCAATTTTGGCAACTTGCCTCTTTCTAGAATTTTTCCATCTTACCTGAGATGTTTAATTTGTTGACTTAAAATCTTTATAATATACCCTTATAATCCTTTTAATTTCAATAGGGTAGAATAGTGTTCCCTCTTTCACTTTTAATTTGGTATTGTATGACTACTTTCTTTTTTTTATTTGTTAGTATGATTAAAGGTTTGGCAATTTTGTTAATCTTTCTGAAGAATTAACTCTTAAGTTTTATTGATTTTCTATGGTTTTCTGTTTTCTCTTTCATTGATTTCCTCTGTAATCAATACTATTTCATTCCTCTTTCTTACTTTGGATTTTGCTTTCTCTTTTTTCTGGTCTCTTAATATGGAAGTTTAGGTTATTAATTTGAGACTTTTTTTTCTTTTCTAATATAGGTGTTGGAATCTATTAATTTCCCTCTAATTGATGTTCTAGTCACATCCCATAAATTTTGATATGTTGTATTTCACTTTCATTGAGTTCAAATTCCTTTCCAATTTCCCTTCTCCTTTCTTCCTTAACCCATCTAGTGATGTTTCTTGACGGAAAGTCTATTTTGTCAGGTATTAAAATAACCACTCCAGGTTTCTTTTGGTTACCGTTTACATGATATATTTTTTGGCATTCTTTTACTTTCAATCTATTTATGTCTTTGAATTTAGGGTATGTGTATTATAGACTTCATAGAGTTGGATGTTGCTTTTTATATACATTTGGACAATCTCTGTTTTGTTGGGATATTGAGAAAATTTATATTTAATATAATTATTGATATAGTCTGCTTTATATTTGCCACTTTATTATGTTTTTCATATGACTTCAGTCTTTTCTCATCCTGTTTCTTTCCTCCATTCTTTGATGTTAAATATTCTTTTTTATATATATATATATATTTTAAGATTTTATTTATTTATTTGGGAGAGAGAGAGAGAAACAGCATGAGAGGGGAGAGGGTCAGAGGGAGAAACAGGCCCCCCGCTGAGCCGGGAGCCAGATGTGGGACTCGATCCCAGGACTCTGGGACCATGACCTGAGCCGAAGGCAGTCGCTTAACCAACTGAGCCACCCAGGCGCCCGATGTTAAATATTCTTTAGTGTACCATTTAAATTCACTTCTTAGAAACTATGTTTTATGAGTTATGAGTTATGTTCTAAGTGTTTACTCTAGGTATTGCACTATGAATCTTAACTGTCCCAATCTACTTCAGATTAATACTAGTTAGTTTCAGCAAAATTTAGAACTTTGCTCCAATGTAGCTTCCTTCCCGTCCCTTGTGCTATTACTATTGTATATATTACATTTATATGTATATTATAAATCCAACAACATAATTTTATAATTATGGCTTTAAACAATCTTCTGTCCTCTAGGGAGCTTAAGAGATAATGCAAAATATTTTATAGAGTCTTTTTTGTTAGCACACATAGCTACCATTCCTGGTGATTTGCATTTCTTCCTCTGGAATTGAGTTACCATCTGGAATTGTTTTCTATCCACCTGAAGGCTTTCCTTTACTATTTCTTATAAGGCGGGTCTACTAGCCATACATCTTTTCAGTCTTTTTTTTTTTTTTTAGTAGGCTCCACACTGGGATGTGAGGGGCTTAAACTCATGACCCTGAGATAAGACCTGAGCAGAGATTAAGAGGCAGACAGTTAACCAATTGAGCCACCCACGCACCCCAAATTTTTCAGTCTTTATTTGAGGTTCTAAGTACTTTTTAAAAATCTGTGGCTTAGTGTCCTTCAACAGTGTTGAGAAAATTCTCAATCACTATAATCATATGTTTATGCCTTTTACAATTACTCACTAAAACAGTATTTTTGTAAAAATGCAATGTAGTATATATGCCTGGTCAATGTACACTTTCTCCTCCAGATTTTTAGCAACATAGTTTTACCTACTATGTTGGAAATTTCTTGCCCAGTTGGGGAAAAATATATGGTGTATAATATAGTTTTTTATCCTGTGTGGTAAACTGAGCTACTATACACAGAGATTAAAAAAGTATAGCAAACTAAAATCTCAAACTAGAGAAAACCATATATCTTTGGAGAGCTGAAAAAGCCTTCAACTCTGAAAATTTTATTTAAAGAGAGAAACACATTAAATAAAGATACCATATAATAAGAATGTGGTATGATATATGACATAATAAACACAAAATCTTTAAACATTTTTTTTTTTTAAATAGGGGCAGGGAGGCTTTATTTTTGACATTGTTTAAATAACTTTAAAATGCAAATCTTTCCTTTTATGTTTCAGAGAGCATAACAAAATCTATCATCAAGCAGCTTTTTTCTATCCTTCCTTGGTCTCGCTTTAAGAATGTTTTGTTAAAGGCCAGGTTCTATAGATTTTCAGTAAGCAGAATTCCCACTGACTACTGTTGACTGCATAGACATTTATCTTTATAAAGCTTGAAGGGCCAAGTGTACCAATATTCATTAAGGAAATTACTTCCAGTGCAGAGAGGTCAGCAAAATTTTAATGATCATTTAGGTGCATCATGATTCTAAGTCACAAAGGAAGATAATGAAAAGTTCGGTTTTAAGGAACAGTCCCAAAAATTCTTTTATGTTATCTTGAACCTGGCCTAGTTGACCTATCCACTTGTTTTTGTTTTTGTTTCTGTTTTTTAATACCCTATACATTATAGCACATGCACCTTCTGGTGTACCTTTAATCATGTTATTCTGCCAGCCTGAAATGCCCTCTCTACTTGCTAACCATTTATCAAAATGGTTTCTGTTCTTCAAGATCTACTCAAGTTCCATCCTTTTCATGGAGCCTCCTACAGTCCATTCCACACCCACCAATAGGATTCCTCCCCAACCCCCCCCAACTCCCACTGCACCTATTACCATATCAGTATCATTTGGCTGTCATTGTTTTACATATTTATTTTATTTCCCTTAATTACAATAATCTATTATGTTTACATAAGTACTTTATAGATTTTATATCCCTTTCTTCATTTAAATCTCAGAATGGAGTGGTGGACAAAAGAAGGCTTTTGATTTAATATTCTGATTCTTAAAATAAGAGCTTTGGAACTTTAGGAAATGTATTTCGTCTCTTTTAGTCTCAGTTTTCTTCTCTGTAAAGTGGGGACATATAATGCATTTTTAACTGTGTTGTAAAGATTAAATGTGAATGTGTAGCTAGATAACCTAGGAAACTGGCTCCCAGTAAGCACTCAATAGACATGAGTTTCTGTGCTCCCAACAACTCTATGGTAATGTTATTATCAAAATTTATTATCATATGCTACATTTATAGCATTCCAAAGTATATCCACATTAGCTATTAGGAGTAGTATAAAATTTTACAGATGAAGAAATTGAGGCACGAAGGATTAAAGTGACCACACAAGCTCTGAAAGTTTGATTAACTCCAAATCTGGTGTCTTCCCACCTCCACATACTTATCAATCTCTCCTGAACATAATTTGATCACCAAATCCAAGAACAGTAATGGGCATATAATACTCACAAAAGCGATAATTGATGTAGACATGTCAATGTTACACTGAGCCCTGCTGGCTACCATAGCTTCCAGAGAACCTGAGTGCACATCCCAGGGCACTTCCTTATCTGGAGCCTGCAGCCCCACCCAGGAAGCAAAAAGGTCACCAAGGCAATTAAACTGAATGATGATGATGTTGCATAACACCAGCTATGCAGGGCATGCTATTATTATTAGCTCATCCTGTTATCTTCTACCCTCATCCATCTCCACATGTTCTCTCTTTGCCTTTTCTCACTCCATCTTTTATCTCCTCCCTTCTACACTTCTCCTGGCTCAATAACTTCAACATTTACTCATTCGTTCAATCGTTCTGTACAAATAAAATACTTTCAGAATTGCTTTACCATACCACCACAACAAAACAAATCCACTCAAAAGAGTTCGGGGGTGTTTGCTCTTTTTTTCCCAGACTACAAGACTGAGAGTATGTAGTCAAATTCTGTACAAAAAGCTACTTGGATCAGTCCATTTATACATTTTCCTTCTTTTAGTATGATTTATGTTCTTTGCTTAAAAAAAGTGGGGTTTACTTTTTTAATTTACCTTCTCAATTTTTTTCCTATCCTTATGATTTAAAGTTCTTTTTTGAATATGTAGAACATGAACATGCTTCCTAAGTCAAGGGTATGCAAAAGCTACATTCAGAAATGTGTCACTTCCTTGTCTCTCTCTGCACTTTGTCCCTCATTCCCTGTAGGTAACTAGCTTCGTTGTTCTCTTAGGTTTCGTCTTGGGTTAATTTTTGTGAAGATACCGTTTCTTTTTTTTTTTTTTAAAGATTTTATTTATTTATTTGAGAGAGAGAGAATGAGAGATAGATAGCACAAGAGGGAAGAGGGTCAGAGGGAGAAGCAGACTCCCCGCTGAGCAGGGAGCCCGATGCGGGACTCGATCCCGGGACTCCAGGATCATGACCCGAGCCGAAGGCAGTCGCTTAACCAACTGAGCCACACAGGCGCCCAAGATACCGTTTCTTATTTACCCATCTTTCTCAAACACAAGATAGCACATGATATTTATTTCTTTGTACTTTGCTTTTTTTTTTCACTTTAACAATTGCTGTTGAATAGCTCCTCAATGTGACTCTGAATCAGAACACAGACAAAAACCTTTACTTCTACAGCTGCATCGTTCTCCATTGTGTGCAAGGACCACAGTTTATGCAACACATCTCTGGTGCTTGGAAATTTGGGGGACAACTAATATTTTGCAATTATAAATAAATAAATAAATACTTATATGTATACATATGAATACACATCTATCTCTAGGGTAAACTAAATTCCCAGAAGTAGGACTTCCAAAACAAAGGGTAGACTGTAGACTTTAGTGGCTTCTTATTCTCACCACCATGTGTGTCAGTGCTTATTTTCCCAAAGCCTCCACAACAGAAGCCTTTTTTTAAGTTTTAGAATCTGTACCAATGTGCTGAGTAAGTAGTGTCTCCGTATAATTTTAATTTGTATTTCTTTTGTTGTGATCATTGGATATGTTTTCATGTGTTTAAGGATGATTTTAGATAGCTTTTGCCCATTATTCTCTAAAATTTTGGTATTTTTCCCCTATGCTTTTATAAATTTTATCAAGTGGTTTGCAATATATGTTGCAAATACTTTCTCCCACCTTGTCATTTCCCTTAGACTTTCTCAAATAATTTTTTTCATATAAAAGTTCTTTGTAAGTTATATAGTCAAATTTCTATGCCTTTTTTTATGGCCTCTGGATCTTGAATCGTAGAAAGCCATTCTTATCCCCATGTTTTCTTATAACATTTGTATAGTTTCATTTTCTTAACATTTAGTTCCTTTTTTACAGCTTTTATATTCACATTTACAGTTTTTACACTTAGGTCTCTTTGGACTTTATTCTTTTTAATAGTGTAGGAAATGGATTTAATTTTATCTTTCTCAAAAAACACTACAGGTTTCCCGACATCATTTATTAAAAAGCCCATTTTCCCTAGTAATTTGATATTCTGCCTTTCTGATATTCTAGTTTTCCAAATGTGGTTGCATTAATTTGTATTCTTTCTGTTCTATTACATCGGTCAGTCTGTTTATTCTTATACAAGTATATATTGTTTCAATTACAGAGGCTTTTCAGTTTGTTTTTCTACCTGCAGAGTTCATTTCTAACCGACACAATGTTCTGCAAGATGATATGTATAGGTAGAAAGCTCAATTCTTGGGAAGGAAGAATATTATAATTTGTCATCTTTTATGAATAAGGTATTTCTGCTACTTTGCACTCAACAAACTTTATCATTCGATCTTTATTATTATCAAGACACTAAAATAGCATTTGAAAGACTACCACTTGCCACTTACAATTATAGCTTAAAAAGGCATGTTTTGAAAGAAGGAAGCTAAATATTTTAACATAAAAAAGTAACCTTTTCACAATTTGCTATCATCTGTCCACGTTACAAATAAGAGTCCAAAGGTAGGTATGAGGATCTTGGTACAAAACTAGTTCCTAGTTCATACAGCTAGTGTAGCTCCAGAAGTAAACAGACAGAGCTTTGGGGTGGCAATCCAGTTGGAAAGAACAGTTAGGGGGCTGGCATTCCATGTATACAATTATCATACTGTTTTAGTTCACTTCGTGAACTTTCACATCAGCCATTTGTTAATGTGCAGTAGAGATCATGGGGTGGTTGAGATTGCTGGGAAGAGGGCTTCAACTTCATTCTCCTCACCCCACACACATAACCCGAGCACCACCACTAAAACCGGGGGTGGGGGTGCCCTTAAAACTTTGGACCCGAGGAATAAGGTAAAAGAAGGCTAGTGCGATAGGTAATACCTCATTGCGATATCGCTATTGTTTTCATTCACAAGTGAACATACTTGTATTGCTCAACTTGGTCACCTCAGGCCAATTTTGTCACTCCAGCTGTATTTTTTTATTAGACTATAAACCCTTGGAAGGCTACATTCATTAGGACACTTTGGATTGCTAGTGACAGAAAGCCAGTTCCAAGTAGCTTAAGCTAAAAGGAAATTTATTGCCAAATATTCTTGGGAATTCTAGGAGTGGACACACCTTAACAATGAAATTCTGGACTTGAATTCATTTTGCATGAAGTCGAGTTGGCAGGCAGGACGGCTGTCAGCAGCTGCAGGCTCACATAATCTTAGTTTAACAGCCACAGCAGAAAGTACTTTTCTTTCCATGTGAATCACTAAGACTCTGACCTTGCTTGGCTTATATGCCTATCCTCAGCTCTAGCCATGGTCATATATTCACTCTAAAAGAGGATTTCCCCAAGGAGAAGAGGCTGCCAGACACCAACAACAGGTCTACTTCAAAAACTGAATCAAAATCTAAGTCATCTTTGTATCTTCCACGGGCCTTTGACCTACTGGATTTTCAATCACCAGATGCTAGAAGAAAGAGGTAAAGTGGAGGCAGAGCAGATCGGCAAGTAAGAAAATGGATGTGAACAGAAGAGAAAAATATACAAAAAGTAGAAAATAAGATGAAATTTGTCTTAGCTTTGTTTTATATATTTGTATGGAGATAAGGAAAGCTATCATAGCTTTCTTTATGAGAAAAAGATTTTTTTTAAACATGAATAATCATTGGGATAATTTTTAGAGAGTCTTTATAAGATGTCAAGGAGTTTATCCAATTCCTCTCTTGATTTGGTTGTTGTCAGCTGCGGCATGTCTGTTACACTGTTACATAACTATAGATACCTTGATGGGCAATCCCAGTGGGTTTTGTGAGCATCTGCTAACTATAATTACTGGTGTTATGCATATGAAGATCCTGAAGACAATTAAATTGGAATGCCAAGGTTACTTAACAATTATGGACTTGAATTGGTAGCCTAGCCTTTCACCACCAATTTTATCACCCAGTGCCAAAATTGTATCATTCTTACCAAAGAAAACACGAATCAACACTGAGGATGTAACATACAGATGGCATCTACACAGTTCTCTACCTAAATCAACCATTTTTAGTCTCGTATCTTTCAAGAGATGGAATACAGGGTTCATGCAAACACGTGCACTCATGCAAATACATTCACTAAAACAAAGCATCACCAAACAATAGTTTACTGTTGATTTAGAAATTTAAAAGGGTTGTCATGTTGCTTATATATATACATATATATATATACACACACAGTATATGCACTATATATATATACAGTATATGCACTATATATATATATGCACTATATATAGTATATGCACTATATATATGCACTATATATAGTATATGCACTATATGTACAGTATATGCACTCTCTCTATATAGTATATGCACTATATATAGTATATGCACTATATATATAGTATATGCACTATATATATATATATATATGCACTATATATATATATACTCCCAAAATGCTTGCCCCCTCCTCCATCTCTCTTTTCCTCCCTTTTCTTTTCCCTTTCTCACCTCACAAATTGCTGTATCTATGGTCCTAAAAAGCTCTCCTTCCCAAAAGTCTGAGCACTATTCCTTACATGCCCTGTGGCTCAGGTCTACCACCCAAGAGCCTTATCAAAAATATTTCAGCAAAAGTCAGACTTTTGCTACAAGAGATTCCAATATGCAAGACAATAGAATACAACTCTTACAGATAATAATAATAAGCAATAATAATCTCCTATATTTACTGAATCAGTCACATTTACGGTCAACCACTGTGCTAAGTACTTTATAGGCTTATGACATTTGATTCTTAGACTCATCTTTTGATGTTGGTATTATTGTTACCTTTGCTTCTCAGTTGCCTAAGGTCACATATTAAATGACAGAACTGCAATTTCAACTACAGTGTACTATAAGTCCAGTGCCCTGGGTTTTTTGTCCAAAGCAGAATACTTTTTGGTATACTGACATTTAGTAATTGCCATTTAGAAATCTTCATTTTATATAAAAAATCAGTTTCCCTACATAGCTTATTTGGGTCCCTGAAATATTTTGGTTAAAGTAAATAAATGGTAAAAGACCTAATCTTAATGTCTTAATAACAAAGATAAATATGGGCATAATGCTTTTTACATATATTGGTTCATTTAATTATCACCATACACTTGTAAAGAAGTCACTTTTGTAGTGCATTTTACTGAACAGTAAGTGAGAGAGCCAGATCCCCCGACTTCCAAACCTGAGCTCATCTCATTCTGCCACAGGGGCTAAGCTACCTGAAGTTAGCCAATGACATTGAGAGATGGGCATAAGAATTGACCTGAAGGTTGCACTCATATGTCCCTGTTGTCACCTAGAGGATTTTTACATCTGCCTCAATTAGATCAAAAGAACCTAGGAGAGAAAGGACTAGAGCATGAGCCAACACAAAGAAGCACGTCTCAAGAGCCATGAGGGACAGAAAGAAGAAAAATAATCTCTATTTCTTTTAGCATGTCTAAACCTCCCATTTCAAATCCCTGTCTCTCCTGTGTAATTTATGTGGGTGAGGAGACATAACTTTAGCAAAGCAACCAACTACTTTTCCAATCTCTTTTCCTACCTTAGGTTACTGTTCTAAGAGTCAGAAATTCGTTCTTCTTCCCTAAAGAAACAAAAGCAAAAAGGCTTTGATACTGTTATCACAGTTCTGGGCAACTCCATTTATTCTAGGTAAGAAGCCTCTTTTGCCTGTGTCCTTTTTAAATTTTGAGCATGTCTTAGAGTTCCCTGTGCAACACTACTTGTTTAACCTAACTCAAACCTTCCTCTTTGCCTAGATCATTATCAAATAGAATTGAAAATCTCTGAGGACTAAAAATATTTGGTGAAGCATCAGCCAGTTATTTGTAGTGTTACAGGCTGCAGAGAATGGGACCAAATATGGGCAGGGATCAAACTTTATTTAAGGTAAAACATTGAAAAAAATAAGACAAGTAATATTGAGCAGTGAAGTGAATATTATTGCCATCAATTAGGAGTCAAAAGCCTGAGTTCAACTTCAGGTTTAGCGCTTAAAATCTATCTGATTTTGTTAAGTGGCTAAATTCTCTCATCCTCAGTTTTTCCGTGTGTGCAGTGGAATTAACAGTAGCACCTATCTTCAGAAGTCTTGTGAGGATTACATAAACTAATATATATGAGACGTTTAGAACAATACCTGACACATATTAAGAGCACAATAAAAAAAATCAGGTATGTGAATGCAAATAGTTGTAGTTGATTGGATCAGAATCATAGATGATAAGGGATCTCTACAAAAAAGGTGCCTGCATGTCATTCAACCGAAGGGAATAGTCCTAGGGAGGGTCTCTTGGCAACTAGGTTAGACCTTTAGTGCTAAAGTCTAGATCCTGCATTCATTTGGTTTGCTCTCAGGGTCTCTGGATGCATTCTAAAATTTTCTCTTTTCTCTTGAGAAAGACAGAATTCTTGTGTGGAACTGGAACATAAGAGAGGTAGAGAATAAATCCCCTCCCTGCCCTACCCCAGCAAACAGAAGATGTTAAGGGACCTGTTATGCAGAAGCAGAGATAAGAACAGTAGTGGCTATTTGAAAATCTTCCTCGAGATAACCCAGATTCAACCTACAGCCCACTGCTCCCCGGGATCCCAGGAGAGAGTTGCACAGAAGTCCATATAAAGAGTATTCTGTTTTAAAACCTCTCTAGAAGGGAGGTAAGTTATGGATTCTAACTTTTCCTTAAAGCTGGCGAGCATAAAAGATGTGTTTATAACATTCCTTCTCTAGAATAAGGTCTGAGGAATTGAGTGGAAGCACCTCCCTGGCTTTCATGTCCTGACACAGTACTTCTCACACTGGTAATTTTACACTTTGTTCTTGATTATTTTACCACTGCCTATATCCCGCACTCAACCAAAACTACCGTGAGAGCAGAGATCCCTGTCTGGTTTTGTTCACCATTTTATCTCCAGTACCTAGCATGGCTGCCTGACACTAGATGTGCAATAAAGATTTGCTGAATGAATTAATGAACTAAGAAAAGAATATCTCATTCTTTCTCATCTATGATCCCCAGAAGAAATTAGTCTGACAATTGTGCATATCAACAAATGCGGATTTTAGCTGATAATTGCTGAAATATGCAAGAAATAAAGTAATAATCTGATAACATCATATCAAAATCTTAACTTCTTAAGAAATTGGAATATCGTGTTACCATAAGTCCATCTTCCTGCATGGGAGCCATCTACTTAAGCAGAATAGCTGCCATCCTTTTTCAACAGAAGGTTATATGTTCTCTAGTGTCCCTGAAGTCCCCCCCCCAACTTCTCATTGTCTCATCTACACCAAGGCTAAGTTTCAGTTGCAATATAAAAAACTAAAAAAATAATACTATTGAAATGCCAGAACCATTATGCTTGATGAATTCATTCATCTACCCCCATAGTCCCTATAGGCATTTGAATTTATGACCTTGAGTTTATGCCAGAAGAAAAATATATTGGTGAGTCAGACAGTTTCTGACCAAACTATGTAAGATTCAACATAGAAAATGTGGGGCAAAGTTTCAGGGTAAGATTTTAGGCATATAGCTCCTTCAAGGAGCTGAAAACATACATTTCCCCATCTATGGAATAATACCCTGCCAAAGAGACAGGTGATTACACCTCCCACAACGAACACCTACCCTCCTGGCTGTCCTCTGCCAGGATTTGAGCAGTTCACCTGGCCTCTCCAGATGTAAAAGCCATTTGCACACTGAGCTCATAGTGGCTGTATATTTATTTTATAGGAAGAGGTTTGGAAAGCATGGAGTAAACTCATTCTGGCTCTTTAGAATCATAATTTTAGCATCAGAAAAAAATTTAGGAAGGTTTTAGTAAAACTGTCTTTCTTGTCTTTTTCATTCTTTGTCTGTCTTCCTTCTTTTTACTCTTCACTTCTTTCTTTCTCATCCCGGAGAAGGTAAAGTGTCTTATCCAATATTATTCAGAGCCATGACTAAAAGAATGGATTTAAGATGTCACAAGAAAGAGTAATGGAGAGTGTCAGTCAAGAGAGATTAAGCATGCATTTCATCATATGTTAGGAAATACGAATGTCTTAAAATCAGTGATCAAAATTTCCACCTAGAAAGCCAAGAAAATAAAAGTAATTTGAGCTCAATGAAAACAGAATGACAGAAATAATAAATATTTGGCCAGAAATCAGTGAAATAACTTGTAAATGTATAAAACCAAAAAAAAAGGCAAAAGTTTGGTTTTGAAAGTGATAAACCTATGGAAAGACTAATCAAAATAAATAGAGAAAAAACACATTGCTAAATATGGAAGGAAAAATAGGACATCACTCCAGATACCATAGACATTAAAAAGTTAAGAAGAGAATATTATTTTAAATGTTATGTCAACAAATTTGATAGCTAGAATGAAATGTTTTGGACCTTTTAAAAATTTATTAAAACTAAGATTAAAAAAGTGGGTTATCTGAATACTCATATACCTATAAAAGGAATTGAATCCATAACAAAAATAAACCTCCTTAAAAACAGAATACACCAATAAAGAAATTATTACTAATGAATCCTTCCAAACATTTAAGGAAAACACAAAACAAAATCCTTTGCAGTTTTTCAGAGAACAGAGGAAGAGAGATACAAATATGATACCAAATATGATACCAAAACCTAAGAAAGATATTAGAAATGATTATGGGGTAATATGTCTCATAAGCATAGGTGCAAAAATTATAAGCAAGTATTCATAGATTGAATCTCAGGTTTATGTCAGGAAGATAAGGCTAAATTAACATTTGAAAATCGATCAAGCAATTTATCACATTGAAAAAAGAAAGGAGGGAAATGATATGATTATCTCAATAGATATAGAACAAGTATTTGATAAAAGTATATGTTCATGAAGAGCTAGGAATTAGAAGAAACACAAAACCTACACTAACACCATACTTAATGATAAAATTCTGAATACTCCTTTTCGAGATCAGGTACAGAGTAGGATGTTACTATTGTCACTTCTCTCAACATTGTACTGGAAGTCCCGGTCAGTGCAATAATGCAAGAAAAAGAAATAAAAGGCACAAATATTGGAAAGGGAAAAATAAAGCAGGACTTATTCTCAGATGACATGATTGCATACATAGAAAATTCAAAATTCTATAAAGTATTTGATTTAGTAATATGGTATGATGGTCAATAGATGCAAAATTCAATGGTATTTCTGTATTCCAGGAAGAAAGGATCAGAAAATGAAAATTAAACAACTGCTATATATATGGGCATCCCCAAAAATCAAGTCACAGATCTTTAAAAAAATATGTGAGAGATTTCCATGCAGAAAACTGTAAGACAAGGCTGAGTGAAATAAAAGGAGACTTAATTAAATGGAGAGTTGACACCATGTCTGTGAATTGGAAAACTTGATATTAAGATGCCTACTGTTCTGATATTAATCACTATATTCTCATTGGCAAGATGTAAAGCAATCAAAACAAAATCACAGCAAGACATTTTGTAAAAATTCATATCCTGACTCCAAAATGCGTATAAAAGTACAGTGAACCTAGAGTAGGCAACACGATCATGAAGAACAATCAGAGGACATATATTACTTCAAGAGTTCAAGACATACTCTGAAATGCCAGTAGTTAAGATATGATAATATTGGTATAAAATTAACAGAGAACACAGACTAGAATTAATAGAGAGTATAGAAAAGTCTGAAGGTTTTGTTGTACAGTAAGAGTAAATGTATTATACTGTATGGGAGGCCACTGATTTGCCACAAAGTCAATGAGGAAACAAGTCAATTATATATTTATTGAATACCTGCTATGTATAATGTGGAGTAAATGTATAAGGAAGTTAAATAAGTCACAGTCCCTGATCTCAAGGAATTTATATTTTAGATATATTTGAAATTATCTATGCCATGATGATTAATATAACAAGACATGTAGAAGATAAACTAGTTTTACCCTATGGGCACCCTGAAAGACATAAGACAGATAATTTTGAAATGATGAATAATATTTTATCAACAGAGAAGCTTATCTCCTATATGAGTACAAGCAAATAGGAATCAAGTCTGTTATTACCTGGTGTTGGTCCTGAGTAATATTCATTTTAGGAGTGTGTGTTTTAGAAAATGTGATTTAGAAATCAAACTAAAGTATGTTAACAACGAAAATATATACTGCCAAGGCTAGGCAACACAATTTGCTAAAATTAAAATATGAAGTTTACTATAACACTCATTATAGTAAATAATTTTCATTTAATAAACTTCTTGCCCTTTTTCATTCAGGCCTGAGCTTGATATGTCCTGATTGGGTTCATATTGCCTTTTGGGGAAGTACGATGTTAGATGACTCAACCAGAAAAGAGTAACAGATGGTATCAGTGGTATTGAAAGCTATTGCCAAAGTCATAAATTGTATACTAGCAAGATGTGGAAGGTAGAGTAATGAGTCATTACTCTGCTGTTTTAAAGTTCCCAGAGGCTGGTTTGAAATGAGTTTGCCTACGTAGTCCCAGTGAAAATTAAATTTACCAGTGAAGTTTTACCAAGACATTCTCCCTATTTCTAAGTAAAAATAAACCCAACACATTTTATCCAGCATATCCTGAGGCCAAATTTTCTTTGACGAATGCCAAAAAAAAGGAGCATCATGTACCCTTAAGGATTCAGAATTCAAAAGAACCTATCTTAACCATGTTTCCTTATCTGTAAAATAGAGCAACCTAACTCCATGACCCCTAAGGTCATGTACTTTATAAGTTTCTTCCAACCCTTGCCTCACTTTCAATCTGTTTATATTTCTGTGAAAGAAAAAAAGAATAACACAAATCAATTTTTAATCAGATATGTAGGATAATATAAGGTATCAGAAGAGGAGAAGATCATTTTATTTAAGATAGACATGGATTGAAGTTTAGACTCCAGGCAAGTCAGAGAAACAGAAATGAGCTTCATTGTGAAAGGAGGGGAAAAAACTGTCTCCATTCTGTGGAGGATCCATGTTAAAAATATTCTGAGAACTTCAGTTAAATAAAATAGAGCCATTAAGAAAAGATTTTTAGATATAGTGCTGTGAAATTAGGCATAAAGCTAAGAAAATGAATTCTTGAGAAAGAGTGTGACAACCAGAAAGTTGTGTTTGAGGAACCAAGCACTCCAAACTTATTTATCTATTAGTTGCAGGTCTGTTCCCTTAAAGATTTATTTATTTTGAGAGAGAGACAGAGAGCAGGCAGAGGATGCAGGAGAGAGAGAATCCCAAGCGGACTTCACACTGAGCGCAGAGCCTGATGCGACGCTTGATCTCCGGACCCATGAGATCATGACGTGAGCCAAAACCAAGAGTCAGACTCGGAACCAACTGAGCCACTAAGGGCCCCAGTTTGTGCCCTTAAACATCTCCCCAATTCCCCAGCCCATCCCCAGCAACTGGTAACCATAATTCTATTCTTTTATTATGAGTTCAGCTTTTTAAAATTCTACATATAAATACAAATATCATGCAGTATTTATCTTTTTTCTGTCTGACTTATCTCACTTAACACAATGTTTTCAGGGGTCATCCATGTCACAAATGGCAGGATTTCCTTCTCTCTCATTGCTGAATTATATTCAACTTTATACACATACCACAGGTGATTGATTATAGTCAACAATACTGTGTTATAAACTTTAAAGTTGCTAAGAGATTAGATCTTAATTATTTTCACCATAAAGAAGAAATAATTATGTGACATGATAGAAGTATTAGCTAACTCTACAGTCATAATTATATTGCAGTATATGAATGTATCAAATCAACACATTGTATACTTTAGACTTAGACGATGTTATATGGCAAATATATTTCAATAAAAACAATAAAGAAGTAAACTAAATTTTAAAAAATAGCCCTAGGACCCCTGGGTGGTGCCGTCAGTTAAGCTTCCCACTCTTGGTTCCGGCTCAGGTCATGACCTTGGGGTTCTGGGATGGAGCCCGGTGTCAGAATCTGCATGCTTAGGCTGCGATCTGCTTGGGATTCACGCTCGCTCGCTCTCCCTCTGCCCCTCCCACTCGTGCTCTCTCTCTTCCTCTCTAAGGGAATAAATAAATAAATCTTAAAAAAAAAATTTAAAAAACACAGCCCTTTAGTATTGTGGGCTGCAAGGATAAGTAAATAAACTAACTGTGACCTTTTTGCCTTAGGCTTGGGCTAGCAAGTTCTTAGACCAGGTGGGGACAGTGCAGGATTAAAAGAATTGTCACAGGAAAAAAATGTGGAGAGTCTAATGATATATTTTACATACTAAGGGTAAATGCAGAAAAGAGAAGGGCATTTTATAAAGGAAGATAAAAATCAAGCAAGGACAAATTCGTTACATTTAAAGTGACTGCAGATTATCCCAGTGGAGGGGTCCTGTAAGTCAGATTGGAAACTAATGAAATAAAGTCTAAGACTGTGGATTGAGAAGGCAGACGGGAAGGAGTTCAGCTCTCATCTGGGCCATTCTAGCTGTGAGTCCTTGGGCAACTTTTATTATAAACCTAACTGAGTTACAATGAGGGCTGAAGATATTTACTGGTGAGGAAACAGTGTGAGACTGACAGAGGAGACCAGGAAAGAGAGCTGGCAGGTGAGGCAGGGGTATGGGTCCAATGACTGAATTTTCAAAGATGTTCAGGAAATGAAAGCACAGAAGCAAATACATAAGATAGAGGAGAATGAGCTGAAAGATTTGGGAATATATAGACTTAGGGAAGGGAGAGAATTTAGAAGAGTGAAAATGGTACCACAGATTGAGGATGGTAAGAACCCGTACTCAACAACTAAAATATTATCATGAGCATTTCAATATATTTGTGGGAGAAGAGACTATATAATTCTTGGTTAAAATGTAGTGAATGATAGAGAAATGAAAAATAAGTCAACAGTGTTGATTTAAGGAGGTCAGGTCAATAGCATAAGCTTAGAATCTTGGAAATTACAAGCATTTGAAAGCCACCTAACATTTTCATTGTGGTCACTTTGCTTGTATCATTATATTCTAGATTTAAGAAAGCTGATGTTGCTTCAAGCTTGAATTAATTTATAACACATGGTATATGCAATAATTATAAAACTTTTGTCCTAAAGGAGACAAAAGAATAAGGAAAACACAGTTCTCTCATGCTTACTCTCTCTCTTTTTTAAAAAATATTTTATTTATTTATTTGTGAGAGAGAGTGAACTCAAGCGGGGGGGTGGGGGAGGGGCAGAGGGAGAAGCAGACTCCCTGCTAAGCAGGGAGCCTGATGAGGAGCTTGGTCCTAGAACCCTGAGATCATGACCCAAGCCAAAGGCAGACGCTTAACCAACTGCTTACTTTATCTCTTGTATGGTACTAATGGCAGTTGACTTTATGAAGTACCACTGCTCATGGCTGATTCAGAGGTCCTGGACTTAAAATCTGGCTCTGCAATCTTCCAGATGCATGAGCCTGAAAACATCAAAGCAATGTTTCTGTTTTCTCATCTAAAGAATGAGAGTAACAACACTGCTAACTTTATAGGATGTCCTGGACATCCTATAAGCAAGTTAATACATGTTGAACACTTAGAAATGTATGTTGTACATAATAAGATCTTAATCAATGTTAGCTATTATTGTTAGATAATTTATTTCTTGCAGTAATCTCTGTCTTCTGACTTTTCTCAATATGACTTGTTTAAAATTGTGAGTCCATGTATCATATAAAAAACACTTGTTTGTAGATTTGCAAATCAGTCTCTGGAATTTAAGTCACTGAATTGGTTTGTCTGAATTTTGGCTAAAATACACCTAAATATACCATAATAACCATTATATATACTGTAATTTTGAATCATATTAGTCATAATGATAATGCTAGTCTGTGGCTAGGTATTTCCCAAGATAAATGAATTCTCTACTGCTTCTATTTCTTTGTGCCACTAGGTCCAAGGGTAGCCACAACTGACTAGGCAAATCTATCCTATATACAGCCCATACTTTAGCTCCCCCAAAATGCTAGAAAAACTAGTAGAGGGGAATCAAGCTTTTCCTCAACAAAGGAAAAAAGTCATATCTTGGGCAATATATAGAAATGTCCATTAGACCTTTCTGGCATGGAGTTAATTTTGTTGAAGATATATAGAAAAGGAATGTTGACCTAAGTGAAATAGACTTTGCCAGGACAAATGTGACCATGAGAATGTACATCCTCCTAGGAATCTGTGGAAATCTTGGACAGGATTTTGTAGACACCCAAGTAACAGAATCGAGGCTTCAGACTAATTCCCTTGATAGCAAGTTGCAGAGAGTGCCTCATTTATATTTGGTATGCATTTAGACATAAGCCACAGGTTTCACAACAAGCCAGAATCTGTAAGGTACAAGCAAAGGGTAACTTTATTCATTTGCATTTCCTCCTATGGGGACCTGTCCCCCTCTGTCTTTTGTATGAATTCCAAGGTTTCCATGGCTTTCCCATTAACTCTCAAGTAATAAAGCATCTTGTCCAGTCTAATAGCAAATCTTCCCACTCACATCCAATGTGAAATGTCTCTATTTACTCAGCTTAGACCTGCCTTGAAGGAAAAGTGAAGGAAACCTGCTGTGGGGGGAAAGGATTAGGGAGGGTTTCTTTCCTACTTCTTCACTCTACCTCTTTCCCCTCAGTAGCTAGTGACATGGGTCCATCTAGCATAGGAGCAGAGGATAGAGAAAGAAAAATCATAAACTAAATCTTACCTTCTGAGTTATAATCTCAGAGTAGTGCCATCTGGGTATAACAGATTTTCAATCTTGGTTCTTTTACACAAGGGATTTCATTGTGGGCCCCTTAGGAATATTTATCCCCAACAACAATGTGAGACCATGTGTATCTGGTCCCTTTAATGCTTTCTCTTCTTGGATTCCTGCAAGTCCCAACTGAGGTAGTTTCACTCCTTAAAAAGGGCCTGGTCAGGCAAGGATTTTCCAAGACAACTTGTAGCTGGTTCACTTTTATGGGGTCTGCATGTGACTCATTTCCCTGCAGTCTAAGCCTCACTGCTTAGACTTTTCTAGGTATGAATCAGGTGCCAGGCCCTATGTCCCACAAGCTACAGATACCTGTTTCTTAGTCCGGGTTCCTTAAACCAAAGCTTGAAGTGGAGTTGAGAACATTTAATTGATTCAGGAGACTCTTGGAAGAAAGGGAGTAAAAATGAAGCAGGAATAGTATAAGAAAAGACATAATCATAACTAAGTTTCATTTCAGCTGATCCCATAAGAGCCTCTGGAGCAAGAACAGAATTGGTATTAATGTAAAGCAAAGGAGCCCACACACCCTTTGTGCCAGCTATTGTCAGCTGCATGCAGCTTCAGCTAGGGCCTGAGCCTTACAAGGCCAGTTAGGGGGCCCTGGGCAAGGATGCTAACAGCATCTACTACACTCATCAAGGTTTTGCTAAGTTTCTGTCGCTAGACTCAAAGTTGTGGGAAAGCACTCTCATCCTCTCTCCCCATGTGGAGGGGCTAAGAATGAACGATATACTACTCTCCAAAGAAATTCATATTCTTGCCCTCCTGAATGCTTTAATGAATCTCTAGTCTTTCCTTGGAGTAGCCTTGAGGTGGCTGATGAGTCAATACTGATAGAACTCATTTCACACCTGCTAGCATGGTCCACTTTGATATTCAGTCACCTCTGCTATGAGATCTAGAATACTTGAAACCTGTTGTATTGTTCTTGGCTTTCATTGAAACTGAAAAAATATGTAAACTTACATTTATCTGCCTTTTAACACCAACCTCTCAGAAATAAGGGATGGTAAAATCTGAGGCTCTTGGCATTAAGGTGGCAAAGGGAAGCAGAGATAATGGTCTGTGGTCCAAGAAATTCTGGATGTTTCCAATAGACCTCCTCTGTTACATAAACCAGAGAGCCTTGTATTCCAATACTGATGCCTGCATCCTTTGGATATTTCTGGAGTTATGTAGAGCAGCGAAATTTGGTTAGAATTAACTCACTGATTCTGTAACAATTAAAGATTTTCTTCTGAAAGACTTATCATTTCTTTGTGCTTTCTGTGGCAACTGAGCTGAACCCCCTTCTCTTCTCAGGGGCAGGTGACCACGACATAATGATCTTACCGTGGGCACAGGCATAATCAGCACTTGATAAACCACATTTGGCACCAAAGAATTTCTTCTGATCCTGCCCCTATCTTCTCTGAACAACCTCTCTGACAATAATAGTATAAAAAAATTTTGCTTAAAATTTTCTTTACAGTTGTTGATTAGGAATGACAAAGGATGCATTTGCACCATGCAACTCAGTAACCCTCAGGAATCTTTATGCCAGGGTTAGAACCGGAACTGACCACGGCTTGATACAGAAGAGAGAGAGAGACAGTGGTCTTTTTGCAAGAGAGAAAGTCACTTAAGGCAATTTCCACTTTAAAGGCAGCTATTGAAGAACAATTTGCTGATGCCTTTTTAACAGCATTAATCTATTTTCACCTTTTTAGTTTTTTGCTATTAGCGGCCAATAGCTAATGTATTTCCGAACAGTCCCAGTTTGTGAAACACATATATTGGTTTTCGATGAAAATATGACAGGCAGAAAGATTGCCTGAACACTGAAATCATTCATAACTAAGCAGCTAGATCTCTCTGGAAAGTGGAGCACAATTTGTTGAAAATGTGGATAAGTAAATCAAATTTGCAACTAGAAGATGGATAAGTTCTGAAGACATAACGCACAGCAGTGTGATTAGAGTTATCAATACTGTAATACATACTTCAAAGTTGCTAAGAGACTAGATCTTAAATGTTCTCACCACAAAAAAGAAATAATAATTACAGGACATTATAGAGGTGTTAGCTAATGCTATGGCAGTAATCATATTGCAATATATAAATTTATTAAATCAACACTTTGTACACCTTAAGCTCACATAATTATAGGTCAATTATATCTCAATTATATATACTATTTATACATAATATATTATAATATATATTCAAAGAAGAATCATGGCCAAACTCTGAAATTTTCAAAACTATATATATTATTGTATTCACCAATAAAAAGATTTTCTTGAAAATTATTAACTTTTATACTTTCATTTAGATTTTTTTACCAGTTCTTAAATGAGTGAATGGCATAGGCAATCTGGAATTGAAATCCCCATGTAATTACACAAACATAAATACTAGTTAGGAGAAAAATTACTACCCTAAAGGGATTTCTAATTAAAAACTAGCTGAAAGGAAAATGTTATCTTCCTCAAGTTTTCTTTCTGCTGTATAAGGTGAGGAAAGAGGCATTTAGACAACTGTTCCTTTATTTGAGAACATTCAGGAAAGTTAAAGAAACAGGATATTGGCAATGAATATCACGGCACAAGGGGCAACTGGGGAAAGGAGCAGAGATAGCAACAGAGTAATCTTTTTGTGAAGGAATTTAAGTAAGGCTACATATTGTCTTTCAGTTAATAGTAATAAAATAAACATCATTTCTTTCTTATGGCTAAGAATCTTGTTGAGCTCTGAAAAATATAGGAACTAAAGAGAGTTTCTAATTAAAGTTTCATTATAATAAATGAATTGTATCACACAAGTTAAAAACTACCTTCACCAAAACTTAGACCTAATTTTTAGACTCTTCATAGAGCCTCGGAAGGACCTTGAGTTTATGTTTAAAAATCTTTGAATTAGCACTGAGATTGAATACCAAGACTGATGTCATTGCGGGCTTTGGTGATTGAAGTTAAACTATGGATAGTCATGTAACCTTTCTAAATTTTATTGGCTCCGCAGTAGGCAAGATAAAATACAGTGTTTTGTTTTTTTTTTTTTTTTTTTAAACCAGATCTCAGTTAACAGGCCCAGCAAGTGACAAGGAGTGATAAGCAAGAAATTTAGAATTGGGTCAATGGTTTGTATTTTGTTTTCTGGAGGAAGATGACCCTCGCTGGTAAAAATGATGGATAATCCCTAACACACAGCAGGTATGCAGGGGGCTATGAGGCTCTCTGAATGGGGGCAGCATGGTGGAAGAGAACAGTGTGCAACAGGCCTCAAATAAGAACTGCTAAGAGTCTTTTCTTCATCAGAAGCTCAAGGACTGACAGGTCCAGCAAAAATGCCACGTACCTAGAGTTTACAGGGAACATGTTCATGGTGAGAGGCAAAGGAAAGTGGCCCAACCTGGGACCTAAGACCTTTAAAGATACTAATCAAATCACCTGTAGAATTGGCTGCATTTATCTTCCTACTGAGCCTGGGATGAATTATCTTTGCTCTAAAAATGATCAATCTCTTTGCTTGAGAGGAAGAGAAAGAGCTTGAGCAAATTATTAGACAAGAATTAGACCTCAAAAGAGGACAAAAGTAAAGGACGTCATACCAGCAACAACAAAAATAATTGCTTAGGAGCAAAATAAAATTAGAACTAGTAAAAGTACATGACACGTGATGAAGAGAAGGAACTACATGTCAGATTTAAATAACAGAAGAGACCTCTATCCTGACCTTACTATGTCAGACTTGATCTCCTAAAGAGGCACCCACAAGATAAAAAGAAGGATTTACAGGAAGAAATCTGGGCCCAGCCTTTGGAGTCATATACATGTGGTGATGATTACTGACATGCTTTGCAGCCAAGGAAAATCATAGGTCCTAACTGGAGGTGCGGGGTCTTCTTAGAGAAGCACGGTCCAAAATAAATTTATTGTAAGATACACATGCAATTTAAATTTTTCTAACAGCCACATTAAAAAGAAATAGGCAAACTAATTTTCATAAAACAGTTTATTCAACCCAATCAATCTAAAATGATTCCATTTCAATATGTATTCAATAAAAATTATTAGAGATCATTTTAAAAACTGTGTATTTTATAACTTCAGTACATTTCATTTGGGACCAGCCACTTCTCAAGTGCTCAAGAGTTACATGTGGCCAATAGCTGCCATATGGGACAGTTCATTCTTAGAGTGGGAATTTAAAACATGGCAGTAAGCCAAACAAGTCTTCTCAGGCTGGATAACGATTTTCTAAGTTTTAGTTTCTCATTCCCAACTCATTCTTCCTCCTCAGCAACCTCACTCAATCAAATATTTCCTCTCTCACATTTATATGCAACCACCAGGTGGTTGTTACTCACACCATTAAAATTTTCCTTCTGTCCCCAACAACTTCACAGAACTTGCTTGTGCCACAGTAACAACTTTCCTCTAGTACACAATACAGTGACACAATTTAGCCTTCTTTGCCCTAATTGTAGCAGTATCTGCCCTCCTCTTTGGGCTTCCCTAACGTCAAGGTCAGCATGACTTGGTCTAAGTCCTCCTTCTCTTGCCACTTCTTCTTGATCTCTTTTCAGGCCTGTCTAAAACATAGTCTGTCTTCTCCATCAGGAATTCCTGAATTCTCTGTCCAGTCAAGAGCAAGCATGCCTCCTTAGTGACTAGAATCAGTCACTTATCACCACTTTTTTTCTACTAGTTCTTTTAACTCCACTGTTATTCGGCCATAGTGCCCTGTTATTTTACTGATTTTGTATTTCCATTCCTCTTGTTGTTACTTTATTTTGACCACTGTCAAAGAGACACAAGGGAAGAAACATCTGGCTTTGAAATATTTCTTAACCTCGCTGAATATCAGTTCCTTCATATCATGCATGTGAAAAATACATAAAATAACATATAATGGATATTCAATATTCCTCTACTAAAAATTCCTCAAAGGACTCTCTAGTCTTCACAATAAATACAAATCCCATAGCATGGCCCACAAAAGTGCTTATGATCTGGCTCCCAGTTTTATAACTTTCACTTTAAAATCATTTCTTTGTTAATACAAGCTAACATATTTTTCTGGAAGCACCTGTGTGTGTCTTTATCATCTTGCCGCCTCTGAACAATGTCATGAACAATGACATGTTCATTGCAGTTATTCCTACCGGATGGCTGCCTAATAACTTTTATCTATTTATCTATTTCTAGACTTTGCTGAGATATGAACTCCTACAAGATTATCTTGATACCACTCACCCTCTCCGTTTTTACATATGTAATCATAGCACTCAGTTAATAGAATTATAATTATATGTTCAATTATTTATCTCAGAGGCCTTATCTTAATGGTTACCAAGCCTCTCCAATGTACATACTTGAGAATAAAAGAAAATGTGAATGAATGAATGAATGAATGACTTAAGGTAAACATTTTGTGTGTGACACTCAAGAGTTTGGAAATCAGAACTGAAATAACATTAAAAGTGAAGAAGGAATGAGAAGGAAAACAGATGGTTATATTGATGACATGAAAAGATAAGATTTTGGTTTCTTAACCAAGATATACTATAGTACAATGATGAGCAGACTCTTGGCAACTATCTAAGTGGTCCTCTGGAGAACTGGAATTACATATTTGACATGTACTTATAAAGAGAAATTCAAACCAAAGTTTAAAGGAAAGACTGACTTGGGGAAAATTGGGAAAAGAGTAAAAACCAACAGACTAATTGCTATTGCTGGCAAAGCTATATAATAATTATGTGGAGAAAACAATAGGCATAATGTTACTTATATGTAATTATGGGCTCAAAAATTGATGTAATAAATTGATTAAGTTTGAAATTAATTCTTGGTATTTCATTTGGAGGTTCTAGTCATTCATCAAATTAGACTAAGAAATTTCTATTAAGCAAGAGAGGGTTAGTATAGATAATCTGAAAATGTAATTCTCCAAATATAAAAGAACATGGATTTGTAAGCATCAGTAAATATTAAGATATCACACACTACATAAAAAAAATTATAACTGAGGAGAGAAGATGGACATAGAGAACAGAAATGTTGTTGAGTCTACTGAAGAGATTTGGGGAATACAGACAGAGGGACCTCCATCCCTCTTTTTTGAGTAGAGTCCGGAAGGGTGACAAGATTCCAAAATTTTCCAATTGTTTGCATAGTTCAAGAATAAAAGATATATACTTGAGATTCTAAGAATGTGGATTTAAGTCAGTATCATAAAGGACCTATCTTATGAGCAAGACTCATGGAAGATTGAAATATTTTCTTCTTCCAGAGTGGCAATGCCCCAGAGATCTAGGGCATTTGAAGGCCCCTTGCAGTTGAGATGAAGAGGATGTAACATTGACATTCATGAACCAAACACCCCACGGGGATATAAAGGTATCTTTGGGCATCAGTGTGGGCTGCCCCACTCTCAGAGCCTTCACAACACTTACGCCCCTCAGAACATGGAGAAACCAGGGAGGATGCTGAACTGATTGAGATAGTTTCTGCCATGTGGCACAATGAGAGTTTGTGGTAGAAATTTAGTTCAGTTAAAGAAAAATAAAGGAAATTACATTTCTTGCCCACCAGAATTATACGGTGACAGATTCTTGTTAATTAAAAAAACAACAACAACAGTTATATCAATGAGTCTTTTAACAATGACATGACTTCTTTATTGACGTACTTAGCTCTGCTGTTGGGGCCTGGAAGACAACCAATATGAAGTGCTACAGAAGCAGGTCATCACTTTGACAAGAAAATAGTCCGCATGCTTTCTGATCCTGATCCACCATGATGATGGCATCAATTTTCACAGTGTATCAGAGCTTCGGTGCATTGAAGTAGCAACAGTTACTCTGAATGGGAAAGTAAAAGGGTGTCAAAACAGCAAGGGTTTTAACCTGCATCTTAACAAAATTTTAACCATAAAAGGACTTGAAGAAGTTTGTGGAAACACAAGCTTAGCAAGTGTTGTCTGAATGGTTGTGCCTTTTATGCTTTGTTGAAACCTTTATCCGACTCTGAGACTAATCGATGATAAGATGCTGCCAAGGATAATAGTGGCTCCATCACACATGGGCAGTAATAAGATGCGAAATTATATGAATGCTTCTTGTGGGGAAAATAATGACAAGAGGAATTCAGTGTTCACAGTGGAAGAAAGTTTTGTGAAAAGAAAAATTGTCATCTTCGCCACGTTTTTCTAACTGTGCTACAGACCTGCAGGTGACAGAGCTGTAACTGAAAAGTTTATTCTCTTGCATCTTATCAGCTTTTGACAATAGATGATTAGGTGCTTAGGTATGATATATCAGAAGTTATTTAATGGGAGAGTTCCTATGTGGTTTTTTTTTTCACTTAAAAACTGTTAATATGGTAGTTGCATCATTCTATGGGGTATTTGATTTAAAAATGTTTTTTAAAACTGCTGAGACATTCACAAGTAACATTCAATTATTCATAACTTTGTGTCTGTAGGCATTATTTTACCCTCTATCCTATGGACACTGGCAGGGGTAATCACTGAAATAATTACTTCTACAGTATCGGATGGCAGGCACCATTCACTGAAAATTGTTGATGAAGAACAGCATCAATATTAGATCTACTAGGAGGAAACCTGATACACTCAATTAAAATAATTAATAACAAAAACCACAAACTAACAAGTATAAATAGAGATAGAGATGTTAACAATCTTCATTTATCACATTTTAATTTATTAAAATTCCTGACCACAAAGTTGATTTTTTACATATAGTTTACTTTGGTAGATGAAAACAAGACATAATAAAAAAAAAAATTACTGGTGGAGGCTTTCAGACAGTCATTTGCAGAATTTAAAACCAGGACTCAGAACCTCAAGCTTGGTGTCACGGATAGAGTTATATTTCAAGTGACATTAATGATTTCTTATAAATTTGCCTACATTTGTTATTTTATATTAAATGATTCTTAAGCTGTATACCATCATAAACACCCAATGTTGCTAATGATTGCAAATGGAAATAGCATAGTAGTTATGTAGAATTACATAGAATTCCATAGCTACATAGAATTACATGGTAATTCCAGAAAGCTGAGTCTTTCAATATATTTTTATTATAGCCTTGTCATATCTTCCCGTGTGCTATACCATACTATACCATATATGCTATATGTTGTGCTATGTTATACTATATCATATATGCTACACACTAGGTATACTGTACTATACTATACGATATATGCTATATACTATGTATACTGTGCTATACTATATCATATGCTATATACTAGGCATACTGTGCTATACTATACCACTTATGCTATATATTAATGTATACCATGCTATACTATACTATAGTATACACTGTACTAATGGCACATAGTGTTCTATTACATACTAATATACATTGTTTCTATGAAAACACAATTTAAATGTTTCAGATGTATCTCATTTGATCCACACAACACATAATATAGATACAATTTTATTCCCATTTTCCTGCATGGAAACTGAGCAGCGGAGAAGTTAACTAACTTGCCTGGGTTATCTAATAAGTGAGGGCTCCTGTTTCTAACTAGGATTTTGAAGTCATACATGTCACCGATCATTCTATGTCACCTCTTATAGGTTGAAGCCTACATGGTCTTTGCACTTTAGAAAAGGTGTTGAAAAAAAGATGCTGAATATGTTGGCTAATTGGAATTTATTTTTTTTAAGATTTTATTTATTTATTTAAGAGAGAGAGAGACACAGGGAGAGAGGGAACACAAGCAGGGGGAGTGGGAGAGAGAGAAGCAGGCTTCCTGCCAAGCAGGAATCCCTATGTGGGTATTGATCCCAGGACCCTGGGATCATGACATGAGCTGAAGGCAGACACTTAACAACTGAGCCACCCAGGTGCCCCAGCTAATTGAATTTAAATAAAAATTTTTTAAAAAGATGCTGAAATAAGATTTTCCCTTTCCCACTTTTGGCTGAATCCCCAAAGCTAAGAATATTTATTTAATGCCTGAACATTTTAGAAAGAAAGAGTGCACCATCCTTAGAGAATTCATTAAGCAATAACTGCTAAAACTCAGGTTGAAGACCTCTAAGCTATCATTGACCTTGAACATAACTAAAGAAAGCCTTGAATATTGAATAGGAAAACAAAGATTTCTTTAGAATGAAGAGTTCTTTCAGAATGTAGTGTCTTTCCCTTTCCTACTCCATAGTATGGTATGGTTACTTCCCTCAAAGTAATCTTGGGATATCAATTCGGGTTTTTTTGCCACCACAAAATTTAGTGGCTTAAAATAAGCATTCATTATCAATCAACATTATACATCACATCAATAAGAGAAAACTTAAGAACCATATGATCATTTCGATAGATGCAGAAAAAGCGTCTGACAAAGTACAGCATCCATTCATGATAAAAACCCTCAACAAAGTAGGTTTAGAGGGAACTTGCCTCAAAATAATAAGGGCCACATATGAAAAACCCACAGCTAACATCATCCACAACACGGAAAACCTGAGAGCCTTCCCCCCAAGATCAGGAAGAAGACGAGGATGTCCACTTTCACCGCTTTTTATTCAACATAGTATTGAAAGTCCTAGCCACAGCAATCAGACAAGAAAAAGAAATAAAAGTCATCCAAATTGGTAAGGAAGAAGCAAAACTCACGATTTGCAGATGACATGATACTATATATAGAAAACCCAAAAGACTCCACCAAAAACCTGCTAGAACTGATAAACAAATTCAGTAAAGTCACAGGATACAAAATCCATGTACAGAAAGCTATTGCATTTCTAAACACTAATAATGAAGTGAAAGAAAAAGAAATTAAGAAAACAATCCCATTTACAATTGCACCAAATATACAATACCTAGGAATAAACCTAACCAAAGAGGTGAAATACCTGTACTCTGAAAACTATAAAATACTGATAAAGGAAATTGAAGATAACACAAAGAAATGGAAAGACATACCATGCTCGTGGGTTGGAAGAACAAATATTGTTAAAATGTCTATACTACCCAAAGCAATCTACACATTTAATGCAATCCTTATCAAAATGCCAACAGCATTTTTCACAGGATTAGAACAAGCAATCCTAAAATTCATATGGAACCACAAAAACCCTAAATAGCCAAAGCAATCTTAGAAAAGAAAAAAAAAAGTGGGTGGTATTAAAATTCTGGTCTTCAAGTTATATTACAAAGCTGTAGTCATCAAAACAGTATGGTACTGGCACAAAAATAAACACATAGATCAATAGAACAGAATAGAAAATCCAGAAACAAGCCCACAATAATGTGGTCAATTAATCTTCAACAAAGCAGGAAAGAATTTGCAATGGGAAAAAGACAGTCTCTTCAAAAAACGGTCTCCTTCCCGATGTTGGGAAAACTGGAAAGCAACATGCAAAAGAATAAAACTGGGCCACTTTCTTACACCAGACACACAAAAAATTCAAAGTGTATTAAAAATCTAAATGTGACACCTGAAACCATAAACATCCTAGAAGAGAGCACAGGCAATTTCTCTGACATCAGCTGTAGCAAATTTTTTCTAGATATGTTCCCTGAGGCAAGGGAAACCAAAGCAAAAATAAATTATTAGGACTATATCAAGGTAAAAAGCTTCTGCACAGCAAAGGAAATAATCAACAAAACTAAAAGACAACCTACAGAATGGGAGAAGATATTTGCAAATGACATATCTGATAAAGGGTTAGCATCCAAAATATATAAAGAACTTATAAAACTCAAGAACTTTTAATCCAATTTAAAAATGGGGAGAAGACAGGAACAGACATTTCTCCAAAGAAAACATCCAGGTGGCCAATAGACACATGAAAAAACACGAGTCAGAATGGCTAAAATCAACAACACAAGAAAAAACAGGTGTTGGCAAGGATGTGGAGAAAGGGGAACCCTCTTACACTGTTGGGAATGCAAACTGGTACAGCCACTCTGAAAAACAGTATGGAGTTTCCTCAAAAAGTTAAACATAGAACTACCCTGCAATCTGGTAATTGCACTACTGGGTATTTACCCAAAGAATACAAAAAGACTAAATCAAAGGGATAGATGCAACCTTATGTTTAGAGCAGCCTTATTTACAATAGCAAAGATATGGAAGCAGCCCAAGTGTCCACTGACGGATGAATGGATAAAGAAGATGTGGCGACTATTTAGTAATAGTCTAATAATAGACTATTACTAAACTATGAAAAAGAATGAAATTTTGCCATTTGCAGTGACGTGGATGAGCTAGAGAGTATAAAATGCTTAAGTGAAATAAGTCAGTCAGAGAAAGACGAATGATATGTGATTTCACTCATGTGGAACTTAAGAAACAAAACAAATGAGCAGAGGGGGGAAAAAAAAACAAGAAACAGACTCTTCACTATAGAAAACAAACTGATGGTTACCAGAAGGGAGGTGGTTGGGTGGGGATGTGCTAAATAGGTGATGGGGATTAAAGAGTGCACCTGTCATGATGAGCACCAAATGATTAAAATAAAAACTTAAATAAATTGATTATTGATAAAACAATCAAATAAACAAAAACAACCACTGATTTAGCTCACAGTTCTGCAGTTCAACTATCAGGGCTACACTCAGGTGGGCAGTCTCCTGGTCTTGGCTGGGCTCATGCTTCTGCATTCAGCTGTCTGATCAGAGGCAGATGGCTGATTTATCTGAAGTGGGACTTCGGCTGATATGGCTCCTTTAGGTTCCATGTGGCCTCTCATCTTTCAGCAGGTCAGCTCATGCTTGCACACATGGCAGAGGAGGAAAGGGGTCCCAAGTGGGAAAGTACAAATGTGCAAGGTCTTTTGAGTCAGAGCCTTGGGGACAGGCCCAACATTGCTTCTGCCAATCCAGCTTAAGTCTGCAATTAAGAGTGGAGATGTGGACTCCACCCATTGATGAGAGGAGCTACATGGTCACATTGTAAGGATGCAGAAAATAAATGGAGAATTTGGGGCATTTTGCACTTTACCCTACCAAGTAAAGCATATTCTGGGAGAACTGCCTGAAGAGTTTGCCCTGTATCTTTTGAAATTTTGTTGATTCAGAGCCTGGCATATGACTTATAGATGACAAGACTAAAATCAAGGCTATGGGATGAGAAAGAGAGAGGACTATAGAAGAAGAAAGCTTACTATCATATGTGTGGGAAAATATTCGTGTTTCCTGAGGGATTTGTGTAAACCCTGCAGAGTTAGGCTGAGTTACATTGAAATGTCTCTATCCAAAAGACCTCCTTCAGGCAAGTCTGTTGTGGAGCGGATTGCTGGAAAATAGGAACAGAGGGGAAAATATAAATAGCCCGACAGCAGAGGTTTTTGGCCCCACTGGAAAACTATAGTTGGAGGAACCTAATACTTTGATCTTAAAAGAGTAATAACCAAATGAATAAAAATCCCCAATATAGCATATGAGCCTTGATATCTGTCCTCCCACAGAGCACAGTACACCAGATCACATTTCCAGCAGCCAAGTAACATATTTCTGACTCTTCTGTATCTTTTGTACCTTAGCTTCAATCCTCGAGGATCTGAAGCAGTGAAATGATTGAGGATGAGGAACAGAATAGATGAGCAAAGGTAAGTATGAAAGAAACCAGTGACATCAGTGAGCAGCTACACGACAATTTGCTATGACCATTTCTTACCACCTCTCCCACCACTGCCCAGGTCCAGGCCTCCATGAACAGTTATGGATTATTGCATGAACCTCCTCCCTACTTGTATCCTTGCCCACTATTGTCTAGTCTCAACACAACCAAGGTGACTCTTTTTGAAATTAAGTCAAGTCATGTATTCCTCTGCTCAGACCTCCTTTCTTTTACACTAAAAATCAAGACTAAACAATGACCTACAGGCCTGGAATGGACATGAGGGTGTGCTCCTCAGATCTTCCTTCAAAAAAAAAAAAATAAGTGGACCTCCAGGTGCTCAAAGGACAGTTCGCTGATGGCTTCTAGTTGTAGCATCCTACTGTCTACTGCAGCATTTACAGACACAGCAAAATGAGAGCCTAGACCCAGCTATTCTTGCCAATGCAAGACTCCCCTTCTAGGAAATCTTTGCTCTGAACCATTGGTTTGGCTGAGACTATATCAAATATGAATCACAGTTAAGATTATCCTTGCTCAAGTCTCTCTTTTCCTCTTGCTTTCCACAGATAGTAAAAATAGAAGAGAAACACCAAAAAGACTACAGGGTCAAAAGATTTGGATTCAAATACTGTCAGAGGTGACTGGTTGGTGACCTAAACTGAGTCACCTCTCTGACAGTCAGATTTCACATCTGTAAAATG
Source organism: Zalophus californianus (assembly GCF_009762305.2). Lineage (NCBI taxonomy): Eukaryota > Metazoa > Chordata > Mammalia > Carnivora > Otariidae > Zalophus > Zalophus californianus. The sequence goes on from NC_045596.1 coordinate 30,449,732, forward strand.
GGGATATTCACACTTAATTCACAGGGGTTTTGTGTGACCCCGATTTATTCAAAGTAGGTAAACGTAAAAGTGATCTGGAAGCTATAAAAATTGCTATGTGGTTATAACTGGAATCCAGAAAGAAGTGCTGATCTTTCCATGATCATTCCCTGACAAACATTTTGGCTAATTCAAATCCAGAGCATGACAATTTATTAAAAATTCCAGTCAGTATATAGAAAAGAAAAAGGGTTAGAAATAGAAATAGTCTCCTGTATTGGAAATCTGTTTTCCTCCTATATCGCCCTCCCCATTCCTTGCAAGTGAGCCCTGTCTGTCTTAAAGATGATAATGGAAAATGAAGGGGAAAAACTCATGCCCTTAGAAGGAATCAACTCAAAACTCTGTGTACTCATCAGACATTTCAAGAAGAATTAATACCTATTCTCCTGAAACTGTTCCAAAAAATAGAAATGGAAGGGAAACTTCCAAACTCATTTTATGAGGCCAGCATTACCTTGATCCCAAAACCAGACAAAGACCCCATCAAAAAAGAGAATTACAGACCAATATCCTTGATGAACATGGATGCAAAAATTCTCACCAAAATACTAGCCAATAGGATCCAACAGTACATTAAAAGGATTATTCACCAGGACCAAGTGGGATTTATTCCTGGGCTGCAAGGCTGGTTCAACATCCGCAAATCAATCAATGTGATACAATACATTAACAAAAGAAAGAGCAAGAATCATATGATCCTCTCAATAGATGCAGAAAAAGCATTTGACAAAGTACAACATCCTTTCTTGATCAAAACTCTTCAGAGTATAGGGATAGAGGGTACATACCTCAATATCATAAAAGCCATCTATGAAAAACCTACAGCAAATATCATTCTCAATGGGGAAAGGCTGAGAGCTTTTCCCCTAAGGTCAGGAACGCGGCAGGGATGTCCACTATCACCACTGCTATTCAACATAGTATTAGAAGTCCTAGCCACAGCAATCAGACAACAAAAAGAAATCAAAGGCATCCAAATCGGCAAAGAGGAAGTCAAACTCTCACTCTTTGCAGATGATATGATACTGTATGTGGAAAACCCAAAAGACTCCACCCCAAAACTGCTAGAACTCATACAGGAATTCAGTAAAGTAGCAGGATATAAAATCAATGCACAGAAATCAGTGGCATTCCTATACACCAACAACAAGACAGAAGAGAGACAAATCAAGGAGTCGATCCCATTTACAATTGCACCCAAAACCATTAGATACCTAGGAATAAATCTAACCAAAGAGGCAAAGGATCTGTACTCAGAAAACTATAAAATACTCATGAAAGAAATTGAAGAAGACACAAAGAAATGGAAAAACGTTCCATGCTCATGGATTGGGAGAATCAACATTGTGAAGATGTCAATGCTACCTAGAGCAATCTACACATTCAATGCAATCCCCATCAAAATACCATCCACTTTTTTCAAAGAAATGGAACAAATAATCCTAAAATTTGTATGGAACCAGAAAAGACCCAGAATAGCCAGAGGAATACTGAAAAAGAAAAGCAAAGCTGGCGGCATCACAATTCCGGACTTCCAGCTCTATTACAAAGCTGTCATCATCAAGACAGTATGGTACTGGCACAAAAACAGACACATAGATCAATGGAACAGAATCGAGAGCCCAGAAATGGACCCTCAACTCTATGGTCAACTTATCTTTGACAAAGCAGGAAAGAATGTCCAATGGCAAAAAGACAGTCTCTTCAACAAATGGTGTTGGGAAAATTGGACAGCCACATGCAGAAGAATGAAACTGGACCATTTCCTTACACCACACACAAAAATAGACTCCAAATGGTTGAAAGACCTAAACGTGAGACAGGAGTCCATCAAAATCCTAAAGGAGAACACAGGTAGCAACCTTTTCGACCTTAGCCGCAGCAACTTCTTCCTAGAAACATCGCCAAAAGCACGGGAAGCCAGGGCAAAAATGAACTATTGGGATTTCATCAAGATAAAAAGCTTTTGCACAGCAAAAGAAACAGTCCACAAAACCAAAAGACAACCAACAGAATGGGAGAAAATATTTGCAAATGACATATCAGATAAAGGGCTAGTATCCAAAATCTATAAAGAACTTATCAAACTCAACACCCAAAGAACAAATAATCCAATCAAGAAATGGGCAGAAGACATGAACAGACATTTCTCCAAAGAAGACATCCAAATGGCCAACAGGCACATGAAAAAGTGCTCAACATCGCTCGGCATCAGGGAAATCCAAATCAAAACCTCAATGAGATACCACCTCACACCCGTCAGAATGGCTAAAATTAACAAGTCAGGGAACGACAGATGTTGGCGGGGATGTGGAGAAAGGGGAACCCTCCTACACTGTTGGTGGGAATGCAAGCTGGTGCAACCCCTCTGGAAAACAGTATGGAGGTTCCTCAAACAGTTGAAATTAGAGCTACCGTTTGATCCAGCAATTGCACTACTGGGTATTTACCACAAAGACACAAATGTAGGGACCCGAAGGGGTACGTGTACCCCAATGTTTATAGCGGCAATGTCCACAATAGCCAAACTGTGGAAAGAGCCAAGATGCCCATCGACAAATGAATGGATAAAGAAGATGTGGTATATATACACAATGGAATATTATGCAGCCATCAAAAGGAATGAGATCTTGCCATTTGCAACGACGTGGATGGAACTGGAGGGTGTTATGCTGAGTGAAATAAGTCAATCAGAGAAAGACATGTATCACATGACCTCACTGATATGAGGAATTCTTAATCTCAGGAAAGAAACTGAGTGTTACTGGAGTGGTTGGGGGTGGGAGGGATGGGGTGGCTGGGGTGATAGACATTGGGAAGGGTATGTGCTACGGTGAGCGCTGTGAATTGTGCAAGACTGTTGAATCACAGTTCTGTACTTCTGAAACAAATAACGCAACATATTTTAAGAAAAAAGAAAAAGAAGAAGATAACAGGAGAGGAAGAAAAGGGGAGTATGTCAGAGGGGGAGACGAACCATGAGAGATGATGGACTCTGAAAAACAAACTGAGGGTTCTAGAGGGGAGGGGGGGAGGGGGATGGGTTAGCCTGGTGATGGGTATTGAGGAGGGCACGTTCTGCATGGAGCACTGGGTGTTATGAACAAACAATGAATCATGGAACACTGCACCAAAAACTAATGATGTAATATATGGTGATTAACATAACAATAAAAAAATTAAAACAAAAAAAACAAAAAAACTCTGTGTACTCATTCAAGCAAAACTATTAAAGGGCATAAGATCTACATTTTTTTCCAAAAGGAAAAGAATCTAAAGACAAATTGATTAGTGATGTGTTATTTGGAAGACAATAATAGGGAAATGAGTTTCCCCAAACACACAACTCATCACCACTATTTACAAGATGTTTTAATTAAAGGTAAACTCCAAATTAAGGTGGGACCTGTATGGGTTAAGCCAATTATAATCATTTGAAGAGGAATAGACACTTTGATAAGTTTGAAGGGTGGCTATAACTCTTTTTTCTTATTCATGCTTTGAAGATTGAATAGCTCTAAGTTGATAATAAAGTAGTATGAAAAAGAACAAAGTAAAAAGAAATGACTACATTAGTTTGCAGCAATCTATTTTTGGCTCTTCTGTTACCTTAGTAATAATCTTGAAAGGTGTTTAAATCATGTTCTTTGCCAAACACAATTTTCTACTCATTATAAAACAGATAGATTATTTCACACATGAATTATTTTAATTGTTTGACATTTTACTAATATTCACATTCCTAAACCAAGTCTAAATGATGAAATGGCAAAGAGATGGAAAGAAAAAAAGTCATCAGTCCATGTCAGCTGATTCAGCTAGTCAGTCTATATGATTGACTGATTCTTTTCCTGAATTAACCAGTTGTTAATAGACACAACTAATACAAGTCTACATAAATAACCTACTGTGATGAATTACCTGATTTATCTGGCACCAAGCCATTTTTAAACTAACAGATGACTCGTCATTAACATTAACACAATAGTGGATAGGCCTAACCACACATTTTACTAGTCCTAGAAAACAACTGAATGTTTCAACCAAATTCTTTGAGCACATTATTTACAACAACTTATTTGAACAAAACAAATGATGTCAAGAATTCACAAGTATCAACCCTAATAAGGGCAAATAACAGAAAGTCATGAATACTCAGTATACTTTTAGGGGAGCTTTTATGAATATTTGTTCAATGGTAGTCATCAATGTTTCTCCACAGAAGAACAGAATTTATATCCTTCAATAGTTCTGCTTGAATGAGCTAATGCAGTGTTTTGATCTGATTCATTTTCATAGTCCTAAAAGCAAGTGAGGGAAATCCATTACAGCATGCAGTAAAGTTCCCACTGCTTCACTCTCTGAGTTTTATCTCAACTCCCACTTCATCTAAAAGTCATTCCTATTCATTCCAGCCAATTGGAGACCTCCTACTACACAGTAGACATGACTACCTACTTTCAGGATAAATGAATTGTGAAATAAATTGCCTACCTCCAGAGGACATCTGTAACTTGGGCCTCAACTATGTGGCAGAGTACAAGAACATGAAACTTCGAAAGGGCATATAACTCTGCAGTAGAGAGAACAAGTTAAGGAAGATGGTCAAGAGGAAATGATAGTAGTGATGTTTAATCAAAAGTAAGGTGGACAGCAGAAGGTTGGTATCAACGTGGAAGGAAAGGATGGAAGGAGGGAGGTGACTTACATTGTGTGTCACCCTATTCTTGATGTACAGTTCTCCCTTCTCTGGATTTCTGCTGTTTCCCTTAAATTGGCACAAACAGTTGGCGCTTCCCAGTGTTATAAAACTGTTCCATGTTCTTTCCCAAACCATATTGGCAATTCTCTATTTCTCCATCACTCTTACCCGGTGGCCAGCATGGAGCTGCGCATGGAGAATTTTCTCAATAATCAATGTGTTAAGTGAAAATGGAACTTCCAGAAGTTTTTAAAGATCTTACAATATCACCTTCAAATGACCACTATGAGGATATATTGAATCTCTGTCTTTATTTATCCCAGTAGGTGTTTGACTGAGCTCTCCAATTCCCTTCCTTTCTTGTGGTCACTACAGCATGTGGATTTTGTGGATACTGACAGAATTGAGTCCATGAGGCTAATTTTCTAAATAAAGCTTAACAGAAGGCCGTGCTAAACTGCCTTTGCTGCCTTCTCACAAAGGGAAAGGGCAACATGGCTTAGAGATGAAATTGACCATTTTTCACCCCAAAATTGTTCTGTCATTCCATGTTGAATGCAGTAATTCCATTTTATGAAAAGTTATTTATAGAAGCTTTTAAGAGAAAAGGTGCTGCCAAGGCATGCTAGCATCGATCATTTTTTTTTTCTGGCATAAATCCTGGAAACTGGAAAAGTAGATAAAAAAAATAGACGTTCTTCAGATTTGATTTCTGACTTTTTTTGAAAATCTCTGTCTGACATTCAGCCTTTTTCAAAGCAATTACAGTAATGAAATAACGTGCTTACTAAGAATGTATTCCTTTAAAAATATGGATTTTTTTTTAATGTGAAGAAGGAAAAGATTTTAAACAGAGAATCCAGTGCATACAATTTTAAATTAGAATAAACATTTAAAAAGAGAGGTGGCCACATTAGCAGTTTTCAAAATTATGCTAAAGCCTGAGAGCATGTTGTAGTTCTAAAAAGACAGGAATCACTGACTTCAGTGGCATGCAAATCGGCTTACCATTAAGGTAGTGCCTTAAATAACATTCATTTCTCTGAAACGCATAATTACAAGTATACCATTATAATTCACCTTGAGGTTGGTTAAGAAAGCACAACTTTAGAGAAAAAATTAACATAGGAAGCTACTCTTGGAGCTAAAAATGGAAGAAAAACCCCCTACATTTATATTGAAAATAAATGTAGCCACCTGCTATGAGAAATTCTCCTTTTCCAGGCAGTCTCCTCAGGGCCAGATTCATCATTGGTAAAGTCAGGTCACTTTTCCCTTTTCAGAATTTTAAACTTCTAAGAGTAATGAATCTATGCCCTTTCTCATAATATGATCTTGTATTAAGATCCCGACTTGGTTAATAATGAAGGGAAAGAAGCACATAGGGAGTCCCTCCCTTTACTTCTCTCTTTCTTTGCTTCCTTGCTCTGGGGCTCTGCCAACACGTGTTGATGACTCTTCTTGGACGAGCAGCCTTAGAACCTGTTCTCTACTTATACGAATTCGAATCAGCGGCAGACTCTGGATCTACTTCCTGAGCAGTTGACATGACTGCATATGACCGCACTGCCTTACTCACCAATTACAGAGAAGCTGAAACAGAGCTCTCAGGCATAATAGAGCTGCTTTGAGATGACAATCCATCCATACCCAAGTGGTACTTAAATGGAATTGATTTCTATGTGTAAGCCATGGTAACCCAGCCCACTGATATAATGAGATCCAGTGACTAGACCAGCAACTTTTTCTTCCCTGGCAGAAGAGTTAGAAAGGTAGGTGAGCAGAGGGGTAGAGGTTTCTCAACAGCCTGAGACAGAAAAGCAGGACAAACAGGTACGTTTCTTACCTAATATTCAAATGTTAGTTTAATTCAGTATTTCCCAATGTATGTTCCACATATAATAGATATATTTCTGATAATATTAGTCCATGGATTTTTTAAATTTCACTTAAATTGTGATACTCAGTGATTCTTAATATGTTAAATCGATGGTTTTCAAGATTTCAGGAGAAGGGTAGATATTAGGTAGAACAAAGCCCTTGGTCATTTTTGACTCTCAATTTAGATAGTTTGTTATTATAGCTGTTGTTTTTCCAAAGCAAAACAACAGTCTTGGGAGCTAGGTCAGGCCAACCCGTTACAGAAGTTTACTATAAAAAGTGGTTGGAGAGAATTTCAAATGTGAAGTTGCATTCTGTACAAACAGAAACAGAAGGCTTTGGGCAGAAAAAGGGAGAGAAGTAATATCAATAGATAGCTTTGACTGAGCAGCACCCTGTGCCAGGCACTTTTCAAGTACTTAATACATACACTCTATTCAATCTTTACAAAAACTTTCTGGTATTATCTTCTTTCTACAGATATGGAAATGTGGAACCTAAGAGGGTTTAAGTAACTTGACCAAGTTGACACAGCTTTAAGTGGTAGAGGGTAGATTCAAACTCGAGAATGCTAGGTCCAGAGCTGATGCTTTTGAAACTACATTCTACTGCCTCTGTTATTCTATAAGGAGTTCAGTTTTCTTCACTTCAAACAATCTCATCTCTGCAGGGTCAAGAGGTAGGAAATGGGGTGGAGAAGTGATACAAGAGAGGTCTCAGAGAGTCTAAGGAAGAAGCTGCCAAAAGCTGCTGGGGTCATACATCTGGTTTCATGTTTGGAAATCTGGAAGATCACCTGAAAGAGCCCCTGTGCATTTGTGGGCAGCCACAGTGTTGCGTGAATGGTGTCCTTGATATTTAGGCATAGAGAGGGCTTGTGTTATGCTTCTCTGTGGTGTGAAATCAGTCCAGGAAATCCTGTGTGTGCTGGAGGGGAAGAGAAGGTCAGCTGAGTTGAGAATTCAGAAGACAGACATAAGACTGCTGTGACATGAGGGTCAGGAAACCAAATCTGGCTGAGACCCAGATAGCTGCAATGTCAGTGAAAACCAAAGTGAGGCCAAGTCATCAAGGATTTTGACCATGCCACTAGGACAGACCATGGGTACACCAGTACAAATGCCAATAGTAAATTCCAGCAGACAATTCAGTGGACAAGCTTCAAACAAGGCAGTCAAAACAACTGCTCAAGATCACTTAATGGGTCTGAGGCGACAATCCCCATCCTTAGGCATCATGGGCAACAGTAAATTCCCACTTGATTCCAGGTTCATCTAAGATTGCAACTGGAGGCAAGAATGCTCTCTGAGCTTCTAAGCATTTACCAGAAAGAGTCTATGTTTGCCAGAAATTTCTTTGAACCAGAAAGGTCTAAGGTATAGCAAATTGGCACTTTTAAATTGGTTTCTCATCCTTACCCCATCACACCCCACTATCCAGCAAAGCACAGAGATTATGGTGGTAATTAAAAGAGTTATTTAAAAAAAAAATAAAATAAAATGGAGAAACTTTTTGTACACCCCAATTTATACTTGTTCAATTGCAAGCAGCAGTTACACAGAACACAAGTTCTACGTGAGGTTGATAAATATTACTCAAAAATATTTCCTTGCTATATAAGATTGGGAATATGACTTTAAAAATTAAACAGGTTTCTATGGTGCACAAATTCTCAGAAACTTAAATTAGGGTCATTAACACTGGGAGTCTATGAGAGCAGATTATATATGCCAAGTTTTGAAATGTACTATTTCTAAACATTTTTACATGTTAAATTTTCCATATTAAATTTTCCATTTAACATAATTATTATTTCATAAAACACTCTTTGTGAAACAAAGGTTTGGCTCAATATAAGGGATCTCTGTGATTATTAAACATAAAGTCAGGAGATCAGATCCAGGATATGTATAGTTACACATACACACACAGAAGGAGACAGAGAGTAAGAGAGAGAGAGATCTGTATCTCTTATCTCTTTGGTTGTATTATAAAATTACTTACTAATATTTTAGTGAACATTACCAGAGCTGGCAATCTTATTCCACTAAATCTGCATTTTATATTTATTTTGTGCTAGAGAGTAAGATAATGAGATTGTATTTTACACTTGGTAAATTGTCTCATACATGACATACTTGTGTTAACATTAGTTGAGAAAAGCTAAGTAAGTTCTCATCCCTGCCTGCTCAAGCTCAATGTTCACTTTAACACAGAGAATCAGAGGCTGTGGTATTCTTTTCCCAGTGTAGACAATCATTATTAATTTGTACTAAATTTGGTCTGAGTAAAATATTTTCTATAAATATCTAGATGACTGAAGTAGGAGCTATTGCCAAACCCACATATTTTGATTCTTTGCTTTTTAATCTGAGTTAATTGCACCTGAAAAACTTTAAGTTATATAAAATAATGAACATTTTGCTTTCTTGGACCTCTCTTTGAAGACTTTTGAGGTTGTTCCATGTTACCTAATCAATTGTCAGGGATATCACTTCTACCTCTTAAGACAGGTATTATAACACAATAGGTAGAAAATCTACAGCACATTATAATAAATTATTCTGAAATGATCCTAATGTTGTACCAATACAAATAAGCTGTTTAAATACATGTTTTAGCAGCATCTGTTGCTGGCAGATTTAATACCTGATTGTCAGATCAGGATTTCTAAATCCTTTCATCCAGAAAATACTAGAAGTGTACTTTAGTTAAAACTTGCAACCAATAAATCTTTATCTTTAGAATCCAGGGTTAATTTGGGGAAGTCATCATTTTTCTCCCCTTTGTTAGCTTGTCTCTTAAGTGAAGCAGAAGCACATTCTGGTTACTTTCAGTCAGGAAGAGATATTAAAAAGTGAACATAGAGAAGCAAGAAAAATCACACACCCTAGAAACAAGTATTACTGCTGGGGGGAATTAGCAGTTTCCCCAGGTGTCCAAGAGCAGCTGTGGTGTCCTTGTTGAAGAATGTGACTATTAAAGATGCATGACTATGCCTCCAGATTCTAATGCTTATCCAGTACATCTGTTAGCATATGCATTAATCCCAACCACTAGTGCTCTTTCTTTCTCCCAGTCATGCCTCCAAAAGAAGGATTGGATTAAGTCAGAGGGACTCTGACAGTTGGGCAGCCTTCCCATATTAGGCCATGTCATAATTGGTGCGAGCCCATGACTGTTTACATATGGCCGCTCATGGGCACAAATCCAATCCTGCTTTAAGAAACCACTATCAGGAAGGGAGGGTCACATCATTAGCTTTCCTTAGAAATATGGAGTTGCAGGCATCGTGGACCTAGTAAGTCCCTTTCAAAGCCTCTCAAGAACTATAAAGGATTTCCTTCCGACTAATACATTAGCCTGCCACAGTTTCATGGTTGCCAGCAGAATATAAGAGATTCCCGAGTCAGAGACAATGGACAGTTTGTTATGTATAGTAGAAGCAGTAGCCAGAGCATCATCATTTGGTATCACTTTGCCAAGCCACAATTCCCACAGGGCAACGGGAATAGTGCAAGGTGATACCTGCAGGAAAGGAATCTCAAGCTTAGGGAGCTTAATCTCTTTAAATGGACTGTAAACTTACCTGAACTTTTCCCCAGAGGGAGACATGGTCTTTATTATACTCACTGTGGTCCGAATGTATTTTCTCCCCCAATTCTTATGTCAAAATCCTAATGCCCAATATGATATCAAGTATCAAGAGATGGGGCCTTTGGGAGATGCTTAGGTTGAGAGGGTAGAGGCCATTATAAGAGACACCCCACGGAGATCCCTCACTCTTTCTACCATGTGAGGATACAATGAGAAGTCTGTGACATACAAGAGGGCTATCACCAGACCACAACAGCACCCTGATCTTAGACTTCTAGCCTCCAGAACTGTAAGAAATACATTTCTATTGTTTATAAGCAGCCTCTCTGTAGAATTTTGTTGTAACAGCCTGAACAGACTAAGAGAATGCTGGAGAGCAAAGATGAACTCTGTTCCAGAGAGAAATAGTATCTCTGTCTTCCAAGTTTGCTCACTAGACAAACATCTCTGAAGGACAGTTCAGCAAAAAAGTCAAGCAGTGCCTTTGCTTGCAAGACACACAGAAACATAAAAGAATTATCTCCCTAGAAGACTCCAGCTCAAAAAATGCTAAGCATGACTTATATGAAGAGATATAATTAGCTCATTTCTGGCTAGAACCAGGGAGGGTGCAGAAGAGAAGAAAAAGAATGTTCCTGCTGTGCCAGAAACCCTTAAGAAGCAGCAAAGGAATTTTGCAGAGTTGAATCAAGCATCTGAGAAAGAAGTTTTCTCAAAAGATGTTTCACAAATAATGCAATATATGTTAAGAAAAAAAAAAGAAGAAGATAGCAGGAGGGGAAGAATGAAGGGGGGGAAATCAGAGGGGGAGACGAACCATGAGAGATGATGGACTCTGAAAAACAAACCGAGGGTTCTAGAGGGGAGGGGGGTGGGAGGATGGGTTAGCCTGGTGATGGGTATTAAAGAGGGCACATTCTGCATGGAGCACTGGGTGTTATGCACAAACAATGAATCATGGAACACTACATCAAAAACTAATGATGTAATATATGGTGATTAAACATAACAATAAAAAATTTAAAATAAAAGATGTTTCAAAAGGCAAGGAGGAAGCTTACCTATGAAAAAGCTAAGCATTACCACAAGGAATATACGCAGATGTACAGAACTGAGATTCAAACGGCAAGGATGGCAAGAAAAGCTGGCAACTTCTCTGTACCTGCGGAACCCAAATTGGCATTTGTCATCAGGATCAGAGGTATCAATGGTGTGAGCCCAAAGGTTTGGAAGGTGTTGCAGCTTCTTCGCCTTCGAAAGATTTTCAGTGGCAACTTTGTTAAGCTCAACAAGACTTCAGTTGACATGCTAAGGATTGTGGAGCCATATATAGCACGGGGGTACCCAAACCTGAAGTCGGTGAATGAACTGATCTACAAACATGGTTATGGCAAAATCAACAAGAAGCTATTGCCCTGACAGATAACACATTGATTGTCTGATCTCTTGGTAAATATGACACCATCTGCACAGAGGATCTGATTCACGAGATCTATAGTGTTGGAAAATGTTTCAAAGAAGCAAACAACTTTTTATGGACCTTCAAATTATCTTCTCCCCTGATTCACGAGATCTATACTGTTGGAAAACGTTTCAAAGAAGCAAACAACTTTTTATGGACCTTCAAATTATCTTCTCCACAAGGGGGAATGAAGAAAAAGACCACCTATTTTGTAGAAGGTAGAAATGCTGGCCACAGGGAAGACCAGATCAATAGGCTTATTAGAAGGATGAACTAAGGTATCTACCATGATTATTTTTGTAATCTGGTCAGTAATAAATGACTACTCTCAAATGGAAAAAAGATGTAATTAAACAAAATAATATTGCAAACATGAAATATTTGAGTTGCATGTGAAAATTGAAAACATCAAGTGTGAAATCCTCTCATCACTCATAGTCACCTCTCCCCATTCCAAGATTTCTACCAGATTGTGCCTTAAACTCATTGCTTCTTTCTTAGTGCCTTTATGATAAAACATTGAGAAAATTGACAGCTGTGTTTCAAACATCCAGGGTCTCTATAGACATAAAGCATTTCCTGTCCATCTTAGTACAATAATTTCTTCTTTTTTTTGTAAAATACAAAGAGATATGAACAAAAGCTTTCCTGCTCTCAAAAACAGAGAACTCACTATAAGATCCCATTGTCCCAACTATTACCTACTATTTTCCTTCTAGGAAAGCCTGTTTTCATGGCTAACAATGGATACCTGAGAAAAAAATAAATTAATTTCCAGAAAGTAGCAGAATATCATCAGGGTGTTGTTTTGTTTTTATTTTTTTTGCTTTGCTTTGATTTTTTTTTACATAAATGTGTATATCATATATTTCTGATTGCAAAACAGTAGTTGATTATGACAGAGACTCTATGCCTCTCAAATGCCTTTTCTCTTCTTTCATTGCAATTATATCAAACTAATTCAGACCATTAATATAACTATTCACAAGAATACATTACTTGACTGCTCTTATCTAGATATAGCCATGAGACTAAGATCTGCCAAAATTGACAATATTGTAAACAGATGTTTTGGAGGTAAATTGGGGAAGTTCTCCATGAAGTTTCAAGCTGATTCTTCATGGAGGTGTGCTCTTTTTGTCTTTTCCCTCTACTTCATTCCTGCTGCTTGAAATTTGGATGCGGTGGCTGGAGCTATAGCAGCCCCTGCTAAGGACTATGAACCAGTTTAGAAGCATCCTGAGTCCCTAAAGACTTCCTGAAACCATTATACCAGGCTCCATACCCTCTATCTCTAAATTTCTATTATATGAGATCAGAACAAACAAATAAACAAACAGCAAACAAACATCCCTACTCTGTTTAAGCCATTATGTTTTTTGCTTATTTGGGGGGATGAGGTAAGTTTTATTCTTTGCAGCTCTGAAAAATTGCAAACTGTGTAGTGATTTTTACAGAAAATTTGGAGAGTACATTTAAAAATACAAGAAAAGCAAAAACATCTCATATTTTTGCTGTAGTGGCAAAACTTATCCAGATTATCAACATGATACAAATAGTAAACCTAAACCACCTTTAGTATGAGAAAACTAGCATTTTGTATTCAGAATTTTATCTCTAATATTTATTGTTGGCTTACTTTTTAAACATATCACATACTTGGCTTTAGAAATTAAGGACCTAATTTCTACCCTTGAAGTCTTCAATGAGGTCCATGAGTTAGAGATATTACACCTGAGATTTTCACTGTCTCAGGGTTTTGATGGTGTGTCTAATGTCTTTTATTCATGTCTATATTAATATAATGCAGGCACATGATAAATTCAAATGGTACAAAAGATGTAAAATGAAAAGCTCTTTTCTTTTCCATTAAGCCCCTTCATTAAGCCCATTTTCTTCTTTATCAAACTATAAATGGTAAACAACTTTTATTTATTGTTCCTAAAAAGTCATCATGTCTCCAAAATGAATACATACATACATACAATGAGCATCTACTTTATGCAAAGAACTATTTTTAAATCCTAAATTCAACAGTGAACAAAGCAAATATTCTGGTCTCTTGGAATTTATTTTTTTCATAAGAAACTTAGAAAGGAAGAAATAAAGAAAAAGGAAAATGTTTAATATGACATCACGTGGTATGGCACTCACCATGAAGAAAAAGAAGACAAGGAGTGATGGTAGAAAGTTTAACTTGAGTGAACGGCTTGGAGTATTTAATATAGGGTGGTCAGTGACAATTTGTCCGGTGAGGTGTCATTTGAGAAATTATATAAAAATATGATGGAATCTAATAAGTAGGTAATAACTATTTTTTTCATTTAATACTATATCTTGAAGATACTTCCATTTGCTTTGCATATTCATTTTAAACATACTATACTTTATCATTTCATAGGATAAAGCCCAATATTTCAGACATTCCTAAATTTGATGAGTGTCATGAAATGCAAGATTAGAAAAAAACTTAAATCATCTAGCCTAATTTCCTTATTTTAAGAGTAAAAATACTGAAACAGATATGTTCTGTGACTTTGCTGAGGGCATATAGGTAGATTCTGTAGGATGAGTCTCAAATGGGGGCCTTGGCATAATTTCACACATTGTTAAAACATTGAACATTGAAAATTAAAACTCAGATTTCTCAACTCCAAAATACCATACTTCCCATATAAATAATTAAGTAATACAGTTCATCATCATTTGGAGTACCTAGTCAAAGCTGTGTTTGGCATTATCTTTATTCAAACATGAATGATCTGATAACTAAGTTATGAAATTAATTGCTAGTTCCACCAAGAATAGATCCCAGTAGGGGCGCCTGGGTGGCTCAGTCGGTAAAGCACTGGACTCTTGGTTTCCACCTAGATCATGGTCTCCTGGTTGCGACTGAGCCCCTCATTGGGCTCTGTGCTCAGTGGGGAGTCTGTTTCAGAGTCTTTCTCCCTCTCCCTCTGTCTCTCTCCACTCATGCGTGCACTCTCTCTCTCTCTCTAAAAATGAATAACATCTTAAAAAAAAAAAAAGAACAGATTCCAGTAATGGGTAGAACCCAAAAATTCTATTGGCAATGCTACATTGTTTAAATATTCATATTTATGGATTGTGTATGTGCATATAGATATGTGTATGCCTGTGTATGTATATATAAATATATATTATGTATATATGTACAATGTAACTCAATTTAAAAAAAAAATTGTGTTCACATTTCAGCTCCAGTAGGCTAGTTGGCTGAACTGATGATTTAGCCATCTTAATTAATCTTCCAGATAGGATGGCTGAATCTTTAATCTCATTTTGGTTAAAATGACTAATTCTTTAGTCAGTGATTTAAGTTACTGTTTACTAGGCCTAGATGTTTTACAAACATTTAAGGATATTTTCAATTGACATGAGAAGGGACCACAATACTTTGAAACCCATAACTTTATTAAGCAAATAACTTGATACTCCTTTTGGAAAACATGAAAAAAAATAGAAAAATAATGCAATGTGACTAGACTAAGCAATATCAAGGCATAAAGAATTCTTCACACTGTATGTCATTCCTCCTCTAAGGGATTTCATAAAATTTGGTGTCTAGGTTAGAACAAACATATGAAAGGCCTGGAGGTTGTATAGAGAGCAGCAACCAAGATTTCAGAAGTACAGCAATTCGGAAGCCTGGAAAAATGCATGTAAGAATTTAAAATGAATCTGGGAGTGAGTGCATTTTTTTCTCTGGCTCCCCAAATAATTGAACGGGAGAGAAATGATGTTAATTTCTAGTGCACAAAATGAAAGTAAAAACAAAGTGATTTTTGCTCAGACATGGTGGCCTCACCAGTAGCATCATTAATATTTCACCTCATCTGGGGAGGCTGCAAGGACATAAAGGTTGAAGTTCAACACTGATCTGGGTGATTTAGGTGTTTGCCTAAATTGAAGCTAAATAATCTAGCCATTTGAGTCCATCCAGCCTCATTGTTCTCTCATATTTTACCCTTTTAAACACATTTCCTCTCCTGGCATTTTGTCCTCTGCAGTGGTAATCCCAGGAATGAAATTGCATGCTATAAATAGTTATAAAATACAAACTGCTATTCAGAACAAAATTTAAACATGGTAGGTGTTTGTGATTTAAATTACCTGCAACAAAGGCAGTTTGTGTTGCAGTTTCTGTCAGCACCAAAAGTAGAAAGAAACTGCTCACATTTCTTTCTGAGCTTTTGAAATCTAAACATTTTTTTTGCTTACAGTAATGATTAATATAAAGATTACAAATGAATGGAGTGGCAGAAAATCACAAGTCAAAATGTTAAGGTCATTTTCCAAGATAAAAATTTCTCCATGATGATGTAGAATTTTTTTACTATCATCGAAAAGCTAAAAATATTTAAGTAAATTAGATAAAGAGAAAAAATAAATTTAGTGGAAGAGAATCAGAAGTGCGACACAAAAAGGTAGAAATGAGGACATAAAATGGATCAGAAGTATATAATAAGGGAAGATAGCATTGTACATACAAAAGAACTTGTAAATTGAGTCTTTACAAATATGAACGAAAAGGGTGATCTTAATATTCTATATTAAGTAATAATTCAGACTTCTAAATCCTTTTCATTCAAAATCAAAACTTAATAAATGATGCAGATTTATTTACTTTAAAAAAGTATATTGGGTATCTACTATACAGGACTTTACCCAGAAGTTTAGTGTGGTCAAGATCACAGTGAAAAGTCATTAGAGGAACAAACATGAGAAGAAAGGTAAGGATAGTAATTAAAGGGAGTTACCCTTTTAGAAATTTGCTTCATTGTGGACCATATAAGACCTTCTTTTCCAACCCCAATTCTCCAGGTTCAAATATAAATGTAAATCATATGTCTCTATTCTTAAGCAGTTTCGAGGAATAGATCATATATGGAAAAAAATAAGTTCCTTAAACAATAGGAAAAAATGGAATTTTGAATCCTATTATAAAATTTTATTGATGAGCTTTACTCATATAGTAGATGTGAATATGTGGAAAGGTAGCTGAAGTATCACCTTTACCTTGGATGACTAGAAGTTAACCAAGTTAGAGGGATGAGAGGAAGCACAACTGTGGGGATACGGCACACAGTAAATGATTAGCTTGTTTGGGGACTATTGAGTTGTCAGACCCTCTTTGATATCTTAGTGGTGAGATATAAATTCAGGTTATCGGTTTGTCAAAAGGGTTATGACAATAGGAACTGACTGGGAAAGCAAGAGAAACTCATTTCCACTGAGTGCCGTCTAAGATGCAGGCAGGAGCTTTATACTTTACCTAATTGATCTTCCGGTTTATTAGAACAGTAATGGAAGATGATTCTACAAGACTCAATGAGATACAATTTCCAACCCCTAAAGTATAAAAGTTGGCCAATTCCAACATTCCTAGTGTGAAACAAATGGGAAAGTTCATCCATTGTTGCTGGGACAACCATTTTGGAAAATAGATTAATAACACAAGATCATAAAATTACTGTATAACTGTCTTCACCTGGATTGAAAAACAGAGTCATAATACCAATTCTTAATTTGAAAGTTGCAATCCCAGGACAAACAGTGTGAGGGAAAATAAAAGTGAGACAGGGAAAGATGAAAAGTAATATAAAGTGATGAGTTATTCTACTGACCATTGCTTCAGAATGAGCTAAGAATGAGCAAAAACTAATTTTGGACTATTGCATCCTACATGGTCCTGTGGCATGATTATGAAAAGGCTCCAGAGAAGAAAACATGCATTACAATAGTCCACTGGATGCAGGAAAAAACAGGAAATTATCTATCCATTCCTTTCTGTTTCCTTTCTTTCTTTGGTCAAAGTTTGCCCCATAAGAAAGTCCACTCTGTCTCACTTTACATTGTTTCACTGAGCTGCTTGGGAAGCTGGATACTATACTCTGTGACAGTCACTTCATTCAAGTCTAGAAGTGGTAAGAAGAGCCAGAGAACAAGACAACATATCAGGCTTGGCAGCAAATGAGGTTTATAAGATGCTGAAGATACAGATGAAATTAAAAGAACTTGAAGAGGCGTATAAACAACGTCCAGAAGAATACCTTAGAAAATCACTCACATACATGCAGTAACAAAAGACAGTTCAATATTTGTTCTTCCAATTCATGAGCATAGAATGTTTTTCCATTTTCTTTGTGTCCTTTTCAAAGTCTTTCATAAGTAGTCCATACTTTTCAGAGTACAGATCTTATACCTCTTTGGTTAGGTTTATTCCTAGGTCTTTTATGGTTTTTGATGCAATGTAAACGGGTTCGACTCCTTGATTTTTCTTTTTGCTGCTTCATTATTGGTATATAGAAAAGCAATCTATACATTTAATGCAATCCCTATCAAAATATCACCAGCATTTTTCACAGAGCTAGAACAATCCTAAAATTTGTACAGAACCACAGAAGACCCCAAATTGCCAAAGCAATCTTGAAAAAGGAAAGCAAAATGGAAAGCATCACAATTCCAGACTTCAAACTATACTACAACACCGTAGTCATCAAGACAGTATGGTACTGGCACAAAAATAAACACATAGATCAGTGGAATAGAATAGAAAACCCAGAAATGGACCCACAACTATACGGTGAACTAATCTTCAACAAAGCAGGAAAGAATATCCAATGGAAAAAAGACAGTCTCTTCAACAAATAGTGTTGGAAAAATTGGACAGCCGCATGCAGAAGATGAAACTGGACCACTTTCTTACACCAGACACAAAAAATAAATTCAAATTGGATGAAAGACCTAAATGTGAGAAGGAAACCAGCAAAATCCTAGAGGAAAACACAGATAGTAACCTCTTTGACCTCGGCTGTAGCAACTTCTTATGCGACACGTCTCTGGAGGCAAGGGAAACAGAGCAAAAATGAACTATTGGGACTTCATCAAGATAAAAACTTCTACACAGCAAAGGAAACAATCAAGAAAACTAAGAGACAACCTATGGAATGGGAAAAGATATTTGCAAATGACTTATCTGATAAAGGATGAGTATCCATAATCTATAAAGAACTTATCAAACTCAACACCCAAAAACTAAATAATCCAGCTAAGAAATGGTCAGAAGACATGAACAGATATTTTTCCAAAGGACATACAGATGGCCAACTGACACATGAAAAGATGGTCAACATCACTTATTATCAGGGAAATACAAATCAAAACCACGATAAGATACCACTTTACACCAATCAGAATGACTAAAATTAACAACATAAGAAACAGCAGATGTTGGCCAGGTTGGAGAGATAGGGGAACCCTCTTACACTGTTGGTGGGAATGCAAGCTGGTGCAGCCATTCTGGAAAACAGTATGGAGGTTCCTCAAAAAGTTAAAAATAGAACTACCTGTGACTCAACAATTGTACTACTAGGTATTTACCCAAAGGACACAAAAATACTGATTTGAAGGAGCACATACAAGCCAATATTTATAGCAGCATTGTCAAAAATAGCCAAATTATGGAAAAAGCCCAAGTATTCATTCACTGATGAGTGGATAAAGAAGAAGTGCTGTGTGTGTGTGTGTGTGTGTGTGTGTGTGTATGAATGCAATGGAATATTACTCAGCCATTAAAAAGAATGAAATCTTGCCTTTTGCAATGACATGGATGGAGCTAGAGTGTATTATGCTAAGTGAAATAAGTCAGTCTGAGAAAGACAAATACCATATGATCTCACTCATATGTGGAATTTAAGAAACAAAACAGATGAACATAGGGGAAGGAAAAAAAACAAGAGAGAGGGAAACAAACCATAAGAGACTTAACTATAGAGAACAAACTGAGGGTTGGTGGAGGGAGGTGGGTGGTGGATGCACTAAATGTGTGATGGGTATTGAGGAGGGTACTTGTGATGGGCACTGGGTGTTTATAGGTAAGTGATGAATCCCTAAATTTTACACCTGAAACCAATTTTACCATATATGTTAACTAACTAAAATTGAGATAAAAAATTGAAATACAAAGAAAAGTTCAAAACTGGAGGAAAAAAGTAATATAATGTCCGTCTAAGGAGAAATAAAAACATATATTGTGGTATATTTACACAATGGAATAAAAAGCAGTTGTGAAGTGAATGATTTATAACCACAATATCAACATGGATGAATTATAAAACAATATTGAATGAAAGAACCAAGTCAGAGATGACTGTACACAATAACATTCCAACTTTATCATTTAAAAACAGGAAAGAATGAAATAGTACATTGAGTAGAAATAGCTACAAATGTGGCACGTTCTAAAACAAAGGCAGAGAAATGATTACTAGAAAATTTAGGAGAATGATTTCTTCTGGAACGGAAGGATATGTAATTGGGGTGAGACGTGAAGGCCACAGTAATAATTGATTCTTTAACTGCATAAAGAGTATATGGATATTCATTTTATTCATCTTTAAATTATTTATATACATTTTATATACACCTTTTTGTATGTATAATACATTTAACAATTTAAATAAAATATTGGCTTCTTAAAAAAAAAAGTCACTAATTGAGCCCAGCTCTCTCCCTTTCTGCCAAGGCAGAACTAAAAGATGGAAAGAGCTTCTATCCTTGAATTATTATGGAAAGAAAAGCTTCTCCCCAACCAGGAACACTCTGATTAAACTGTTTCATGAGCAAGGAATAAACATGTATTTTATAGTCTTCGGGGCTACTGGTTTAGCAGCTAGCATTAATCAAATATGTGTGTGAATATGATATGTGAGTGTGCTGTGATGTGTGTGTTTGTGTATGATACATATATATGGTACACAAGGCAATAGAACATATGAAATATACCTATAAATTATGAAGGATCATTATAACATGAACAACTATGATCCCAAACCAACTTACAAATAGGAATATCCACAATAGTTTTTAAACTCCATGTGTGAACCTGTTGAGGAAAAAAAGACACTCAAGATTTTTTTCAGAAATTTGGATCCTTGCCAAGATTTTACACCTCCTATTCCCTCTACCTGCTGGTTTTATCTTTCCCCAAATACATATACAGGTGACTGCCTCACCCCTTTCAAGTCTTGCTCATAATTTTATCTTTTAGTGTGGTCTTTCCTGGCCATGATATTTAAAATTTCACATGTAAATCCTCCAACAAATTTATATCACTATTGTTTCCTTTTTATTTTTTATTTATATTATAGCACTTATTACCTTCTAACTTAGTCAAATTTTATTCATTTTATTTTACTTATTGTTGATCTTCCACTACTAGAATAATAGATCCATTAGAATAATAGAATAAAAGCAGAGGACTTTGTCTGCTTTGTACACTTTTGTACACATAATACATAAAGCAATTCCTGGAGTTACTTGATATGCCTTAATTGAATTAATTAATTAATTAATTAATGTTTAGAAGACTGTGCCATCAACTCAGCCCAAAAAACTGGATTATTTGCTAGGACACAATTCAGAGAGTTAGCTTTTGAAGAAGTGATCATTCTTTTCTAATCATACTCTACCTTTTATATTTTGTGAACTGGCTCTAATTTGTATATATCTAAATTTAACTCTAACCAAAGAAACTTCTACTCATATTCAGATATTTCATTCTAGTCAAAGAATACACCTTCTTTAACTGAATCTTAAGAAAAACATACACACTTAGAACATCAATTCCTGGGTATTCCCTGTACATCATAATCTTTATCTGGAAATTTACTCTCAAAGGGCAGGGTTCCCTTTAGAGGATAAATAACCACACTTGGAACATGAATCAACCCTTAGAGCCCAAAGATTTTACCTTTTACCTTGGTTTACAGGCTTTATACCTCAACCCACTCAGTAACAAAAAAACTTTTCCATAGTCCCACTGAATCAATCAGATAAAATCCTTTGAGTCAACAATACTTCAACTCATAGAAAGAAAAATAGCCACACTAGGAGGATCGACCAATTTTTTTTCATTATATTAAAAAAAATGCAAAGCACTTTCTGACAGTATTTCTAAGCTATTCCAAGGGGAAATATTTCTCTGCCATTTCCAAGGAGAAGCGTATTCTTTTCATGACTAATTTAATGACTAAAATGGATTCCCAAGGGGAAAGCAGACTCACACTGATATGATGCCCAACAGGAGAGGGACAAAAGATTAGAACCCTTCTCACTGAAGCCTATATGTTGTTTTGGTTGTCTCCTTACCTGTGCATGTATGTTTCAATAGGAGAATGTTTTGATCTTGACTCCCTTCTGCTAAGACTTTAGAAATCCATGGTCAAAGGAACCACTTGAAAAAATTCTCATACTTGTACTGTTTTATGTTGAATGACATCATATATTATTATAATAACCCTGAAAACACCCTTAAATAGTCTATATTTTTCCACACAATAAAATAATCAAAATTGCTTATATATGTGAAATTGCAGCTGATTGGTCAAGTGTAGATATTATTCCAATAAAATATTTAGTGCATATTGATATTTCACAGAAAATAACATTAAATTTATAAAATCCAGATGTCTGAATTGGATTTCTTAAAAACTATTTAGCACACATTTACGATTACAAGATACAGAATAGGTATATGTTTAATATGAAGAGGACTTTAATACAGGAAAAAGATGTATACTCTTTTTAAGTTTTATTTATTTATTTGAGGGAGAGAGCACAGAGGGAGAATGAGAGGAAGAAGCAGCCTCCCCACTGAACAGAGGGCCCGTTGTGGGGCTTGATCCCAGGACCATGAGATCATGACCTGAGCCAAAGGCAGATGCTTAACAGACTGAGCCACCCAGGCACCCCAAGGATGTATAGTCTTAACATCTAAATCAAAGGGCTTTTGACAGCTCAGCCTTCATTTTTGTCAACTGTTTATGAATGCTTCTTTATCTCAGAATCAAGTCTCTTCACTGCAGCTGAGTCAACAACTCTTTATTTGCCCCAGTGTCTTTATGAACAACTACTAATTTAAGGTTGCAAATATGCAATACAAATTTTAATGAGTTTTACCAAAGAAAAATAAATATTTTTAGTGTCATAGGGAAACTTAATGTAGATTTCAGATTTAAGTTGATAGCTGGAAATAAGCAGGAATTAATTAATGAAGAGTAGATGAATGGGCATTCCCTGGGAGTGAGATTCATGTGTGCAAAGACATTGTAGCAAGAAAGAGTTTGATGTTATCAAGAAATTGAATGTTAAAAGATCTTGTAATGGAAGTTTATTAATTAGAATAAAAAAACTCAAATGCTCCAATAAATAACACAAAGTCTCAACAACTTAACCTAATGAATGTTTATTCGTTGCTGCAGGTATCTCACCTCCAAGTGGTGATTTAAACATACAGATTCTTTCTCTTTGGTGTATTTGTCATTTCAGAATTCTCTTCTAAGGAACAAGTAGATCACATGGGAAAAGTTAGTATTGCAAGTGGGGTCCCTCATTCCCACTCACATTCTATTGATGGCAACTGTTCATTTGTTCCCAGTTAGCTGCAAAAGTGAATGAGAAATATAATCTTCCTTTTATGTTTAGAAAAGGTGCATATCTACAGTCTTCACCGCAAAGGGAGAAGAGAGAGAAAAGCTAAGGCCAGAGAGCCAAGCAGGTATCACATAATACAAAGTCTAATAGTCCACTAAGATATTGTATTATACCTAAAAAATAAGAAGTAGATGGATGACTTTATTTTTTTTAAAGATTTTATTTATTTAACAGAGAGAGACACAGCGAGAGAGTGAACACAAGCAGGGGGAGTGGGAGAGGGAGAAGCAGGCAGGGAGCCTGATGCGGGTCTCGATCCCAGGACCCTGGGATCATGACCTGAGCCAAAGGCAGATGCTTAATGACTGAGCTACCCAGGCGCCCTAATGGATGACTTTAAATGGAACAATTTAATTTGCACTTTTACAGGATCATTCTAATTATAATATGGCTATCAGGAAAGGAGTTGGATGTATTGGTCTGCAACTCAAAAAGAGAGGGCAATTTAGCAACAAAATTTGGAACAAAATTAGCAACAAAACTTGGAACTTGCCTTTTAGGAGGTAATTGAAGTAAATGGGTATGGATGAGTTTGCTACACAGGGGAAAAATGATATTTTCTGAACAAAAACTATTTCAAACTATTTTTTTATTTAATTCTTGTTTGTCAGTACAGCTTAAAGGCTAATGAAATGATGTTAAGTTTCAGATCAATAACCATCATTATGCTGTATATTCAGAAAAGGGAGAAAAGGAGGGAATGTGGATCTGGCACTTTATTTTCCTTTTACCATCTGGAGAGTGCTGATACATGCAGCTTTATTGTACCTACTTCTTGGACTAATTTTGGAAAGAACACAAATAGTCTACATTTTTATTTCCAGAACATTTTTTTTAATGTGTGAAAAGATTTAAGTGTATGGATGAGTCAAAGGATAAGTTTCTATGAGTCACTGGGGAGTAAAGAATAGAAATGCCAATTTCAATCTCTAGTATCTGACAGTTTTGATAAACATTTATAAAACAAGACTATCTGTACCATAACATGCAGCAAGACGAAAATGCAACGTAGAGTTCGCCCTTCATTAAAAGTTCCTGAATATGAGAATTTAAATGACTAACTGATAGAGGGTCATCCCTAAGGCTTTATGAGTAGGAAGGAGCAGGGACCAGAGCCAAGTTATTCTAGGTCAGTTATATTTTCCAGAGGAAGCATTTGCTTACAGGCAAAATCTGGTTTCAATGACCACTAGGGCTCATTTACACATTCCCACCTATGGGTCATTTGGTAATACAATAAGGAGAAGGTGTAAACAAATATGAAGTGCTCTTTGCTTTCTGTAATTACCAATGAACACCAGAGCAAAAGAATGGCCCAGGGGGTACACAGACAGACAGTAGAGGACTCCTAGAAGTTCTGGCTGAGACTAACTGCAAAATCAGTAGCATATAGATAGTAATTTTATTTCTTACTCAAATTCAATTGTGTCCAATCTAATCACTCTGTCACCAGTATGCCTTAGTTGACATGCGCCCCCGAGCCTGGAGTAATCGAAGCTCTATCCCTGAAGTAATTTGTTGTTAAGTAATAGGGGAGTTGCTTTGAAATAAAATATTTCCTAAATCCCAAAATATTTCCTAAATTCCACAGAATTTTAAAAGTACATGCATTTATAGGGCTCAAAGAGACTTCAAACCTTTTTTACATCGCAAAAATTCTTTGAGAATCTGATAACAGCCATAGACCTCTGCTCCAAAAATAAAGTATCGAACATATAGTGACACAATTTCTGGCTTTTTTGAGCTCTAAAACTCAATCATTTATCAGAAATTTGTGGCTTAGAGGGGGGATTTACATTTTCAAACCTGGAACTTGTGTTCTTTCTACTCTTGGTTCACTCATTTAGCCACCATTAGATATTATCTCAATTCCATTTTTATGAGTATGCATTCATTCTGTAGATTTTTACTGACAGGAGGGCTTGCTGACTCTGCAATGGGCTCTGTAACAAAATTCACATAAAACTTATCTGGTTTTAAATTCTCTCTTTAATAGAATAACTACAGCATTCCTGAGACTCTCTCAAGTTGAGATGTATCTTTCCAAAAGTTCTATCTTCTCTACTTTTCATAATTATGCAGTTCCTTTTCCTTAATGTGACACTCGGTTCCAGGACATTACTTCAACTGGGTTTTTATCATACTAATTAACAAATTCTAGAGTCAGCTCTTTTGATTTATGAACTTTCTAATAATACAGCCCTATTTGGCATGGTCACAATTACTGCAACTGGACCAAAGACAGAGAGAAAGAAACTAGTGCACAGTTGATACTACTTTAATATATTTTCTCAATCCAAAAATGGACAGTTAAAAAACAAACAAACAACAACAACAATGAGGTTCAGAATGGGCTTGAGTGACAAAGAGAATTGTTAGAGATTTTCTTCTACCCTACTTTATAATCTCTCTCATCATTCCTACTGGTCTGCCTACACATTAATTATTTTTAAGTTTACTCGACTCTGGAAAGTTTGTGACAATGAACAAACCCAAGAGTTTTGTCTAATCACTTCGTGTGTGCTTTAGAGAACTGTTAGAAAAAACAAACTTTTGGGGTGCCTGGGTGGCTCAGTTGTTAAGGGTCTGCCTTCCACTCAGGTCATGGTCCCAGGGTCCTGGGATCCAGCCCCGCATCAGGCTCCCTGCTCAGCAGGAAGCCTATTTCTCCCTCTCCCACTCCCCTGCTTGTGTTCCCTCTCTTGGTGTGTCTCTTTCTGTCAAATAAATAAAATCTTTAAAAAGAAAAAAACAATCTTTTATTCTGTGTGCATAACACACAAGCCCCAACCCAAACTTTATAGTTTTATCTTTATCTCAAATCTAAACCATCGTCATTGGAGTCCAAAGATTTTTCACTATAGAACTTCATTGGGTTTTCTTTCTTTCCTGAACTTTAAGAATGTTTCCTCCTCGAGTGGGAAGAAAACAGAATGAGTATAGAATAAATTGACAATAAAAGAAACCATGAGTCAGCTGTTTCAAAAGGAAAAATAAGCAAAAAAAAAAAGTTGCCTATCAAGGAGAGGAGCTTGGGAAAATTCTAAGAATACAAAGGAAAGGAATTAAATTGTTTAAGTTGCTTCCAGACAATGGCTTTAGCCTTAGCTTTTGATTAAGCAGAACCACATAGGGAATGGCAGACAATAGCCAACAATGAGAAGCACAGAATGGAATGAAACAGTGAAAAGGCCGTGCAATTATCTCTATGTCCTGTTGCGTAAGGTTAGACATTTACTGTGGGCATGGATGCTCTTATCTGTAAGAGTTCTCTATCTTTACGGGACAAGAAATACAGAAATACTTCCTGCAATAAGGAAAGCATCCAGCTTCTTGAGGAATATAGTTTGATTTCAATGTGTTTAAAGACATCTTTACTTCAAGGATAAATTTGATATCTTTAATGTCTCATCTAACTTTTATGTAGCCCAGGGCTGGTGTTATAAGGACAGTCAATAGGCAGCAAACTCTACAGTAGAAATAATGAAGCATTAGAAGACCCAGATGCTCAAAATTATCTTCTAACTTTTTCAGTACCTGAATGTTTCACAATGAATCATGCTCTGGGTTAAATGAGTTATCCCTGAATGTCCTCTTTACAATACAAATTTTGTTACTAAAAATAAAGAAATAAACTAACCAATTAGTAACCACAGATTAGTGTGGATTTGGGTATTAACTATTTGATTTATAAAATTTAGAGGAGCACCTCGGTGGATCAGTCAGTGAAGCATTGACTCTTGATTTTGGTTCAGGTCATGATCTCAGGGTGGTGAGATGGAGCCCTGCATCAGGCTCCGCACCGGACATGGAGCCTGCTTAAGAGTCTTTCTCTCTCCATCTTTGCTGCCCTCCCCACCTCCCTCTCAAATAAATAAAAAATAAATAAATAAATAAATAAATAGGGGTACCTGGGTGGCTCAGTTGGTTAAGCATCCTACTCTTGATTTTGGCTCAGGTCATAATCTTGGGGTCATGGGATCAAGCCCCATGTTGGGCTCCATGCTCAGCACAGAGTCTGCTTATCCCTCTGCCTCTGCTCCTACCCCTGCTTGCACTCTCAATCTCTCTCTTTCTTTCAAATAAATAAAATCTTTTTTAAAAATTAAAAATATTTAAAATATATATATAAAATAAAATTTAGAAACTTGTAAGACATGGGAAATGTGTGAAGGTGGTCAAAAAGTAGAAAAGTTCAGTTAAAAATGAATAAATCATGAAGATGTCATGTATAGCATGGCAACTATAGTTAGTAATATGTGTTATATATTTGAAAGTTCTAAGAGTAGATCTTAAAATTTCTCATCACAAGAAAAATGTTCTATAACTATGTATGGTGACAGATGTTAACTAGACTTATTGTGGTGTTTATTTTGCAATATATACAAATATTGAATCTTTATGTTATACACCCAAAACTAATATATGTCAATTATACCTCAATACGCACACGTGCACACATGCATGGGAGATGTTCAAGGACAACTGGCACAATTGTTCTTCTAAAATAGTTTTCCATAGTCCAGAAGAGGAAAACTAAACTCTCAAAGTTTGGGATAGCACCCTAACAAGAACTGGAATGTGGAAAAGTAAGGAGAGCACTACAGACAACAAACAGCTTATACGAATATTGCCAAAGGTTTATGTGGGCACATGTCCAGGTTTGCCCAGGACATTCCAGGTTTGTACCTGTTTTAAGTACCATTAACTTCCTCTTCACTCTCAGAAAGGTCCTAATTTGGCCCATAAATTTATGGTCACCCTATCAAAGGTCTTTCCTTCTAGGTTTCTCTTCTAAATAGAAGAGGAAGGCTTGGAAAGGAACTTTTATATGTGGATATGAAAAGAAATATCTTAAAGAGATTGTTGAAGACATTGAATACCAAGCTAAAGCTTTAAGAAGTTATTCTTTGAGGCCAGAATCTATGTTTTCAAAGGGAATTTATTTTTCCCTGTGTCTACTCTATAAATGTAGGAACTTCTCACCTACTCATGAGTTTACTCTCTTTTTGTTTTTTTTTAAGATTTTATTTATTTATTTGACAGAGAGAGAAAGAGACAGTGAGAGAGGGAACCCAAGTAGGGGGAGCAGGAGAGGGAGAAGCAGGCTTCCCGCTGAGCATGGAGCCCGATGTGGGGCTCGATCCCAGGACCCTGGGATCATGACCTGAGCCGAAGACAGACACTTAACCGACTGAACTATCAAGGCGTCCCATGAGTTTACTCTCTTAAAGGAGTGTGTTTGATCACACCACACTGCCTACCTTTCCCTACACTAGCCATATCATCTCCATTGCTAGTGTATCACTCTAAAGCTTTTTAATGTTCTGGTTCCTCAGGGCTCCATCATTGTTTCCATCATGGGCATTCTCTTACCTGTTTACTCTCCTGGCTATCTCCACCAGGCCATAGTTTTAAATACAAATTTATGGTGATATCTACCATATTTAAATCTCTAGTCCAATCTTCCCCTTGGAATTCCCAACAGAAATTCAAAACTATTTTGACTTCAATACTTAGATGCTTCACAGACATATTAAAATGGAAATTTTGACCTTCACTCATTATAATTCCATTTCAATAATTGCTCAAATCAGAAACCCATAAGGCATATTTTCTTTTTCTCTCTTTCACCCTTGATAAATAATCTATCAATGGGTTCCATCAAATCTACCTCTAAAACATACTTGGAATCTATGTCTCTTCTATTCCATTTTACCCACTTTAATCTGGTCACCATCCCCCTTTATCTGATCTATGGGCCACCCTTCTCACTGGTTTCCCCATTTTTTTTCTTGACCCACTAATACACTCTCCACACTAGCCAAAAATATCTTAAAACACAAAGCAATCATGTCATTGTCTATTACACATTGAATAAAACTCCGTACTATGGCCTTTGATCTAGCCCCCAGCTACTACCCCCACCTTAATTCCTACCACTCTTCTCCTTGGGCCCCAGTCATCAGTCTCCTTGTTCTTCCTTGGAGACATGCTTTTCCCCACTTTCTTCTGAAATGCTCTGCCCTCTATATGCACATGTCAGCTCCTTTCTCTCTAGGCCTTGGTTTGAATTTCACCTTTTCAGGGAAAACTTCTTTGGCTTGTTGTAGTCCTTTATTTCCATAAAACATTGCAACTTACAATCATTTCATATATTTCTTCTTTTACTAATTTATTGGTTTTTCAAATTATAAGCTTCAGGATAGCAGTGACCACTTCCATGCTTTTTACCTGATGACTCCAGGGCCTATAACATTATAAACACTAAGTAAATATTTGTTCAATCAATTAATCAATTCATTAACCACAAGTAAATTAATATTAATTAATATTTCATGAGTGCCAGAAAGGAAAAAAAAAAAAAAGCTTCTAGGGAAAAATTAACCAAAGGGCTTTATTTCTGATCTGCAAAAAACTCGATGTCCAAATTTTGTTTCCCAAAGCAGTCCTTTCCAGGGATGATTTAAGGGAAAAATGATGTGGGGAGATGTGTTTTCTCTGTAGATCACAAAACACCCTTCTTTAGGGCTGTTTCTGGGATCTATAAGCTAGTTACTAATGTACAACAAACTAGTCCCACTGTTAACTATGCAGTGGCCACTTTACTGACTTAAAGTGGATATCTGGACTTTATTTGATGGGCACCCTTACCATTTAAACACTCAATCCCACATTTCAAACATCCAATTAAAATGCATGGGGGAAGTTCACACCTTGGTATCTGCCTACATAGCTATCTATTTATGTAGCAAAAGCTGTCAACATGACAAGAAGAGATAGAATTTTTTCCTCTTGTTCAGGAAGTACACTAACAACATTAACAAAAGAAGGCAGAACAGATTGAATCTGTGTACTTCTCCCCATTCCAAGGTATACAAAGATGAGGACCCTTTTAAGTGCTCAAAGTGTAACTACGTGTGTATTCCCTGGTTTACAATTTTGTAACTTTTTACTTTATAGTTCCTTGTACCATTTTGTTCTTCTTCTTCCCTACCCACCCCTAGAGCTGCACAAATTGAGAGATGCAGTGGTAACAGTAAAGATTTAGGTAGCCAAAATTCAATCTCTCCCTCTTTCTCTCCTTCTCCCTCTTCCTGTCATATGCATGCATATATACACATTTTTTTTTTAGCCTTTGAAAGTTGGTTGCATACATCAAGGCCCTCTACTCTTATATACTTAATATATATAGGACACTTGGGATGCTCATCCAATGTATATATGAATATACATTCATATATGTAGTTTTATATGAATCTACATATAAAACATTAAGCATTAAGTATTCAGATAACAAGTTGTTCCAATTAATTAAGGACCTATGCTAAACAAACAGCCACTAGAGCCATTTTCTTCTTATTGGAAAGTTCTGGAGTTCCCCTAGGGACTGGGAGAAACATTTGGTACCTCCTTAAGTCTAGGCCTATAACTGGTAAACTGCCAACTTTGCTTATGTTCTTTTGGCCAAGTTAAGTTATAATGCCAAGTCCAATAGTGGTGGAGCAGGACAATACACTTCTGAAGAAAGTAGACTAAAAGAAGTGAATATTTGCTAAATAATCTAATCTACCACACTCCACTTTCTTGTTCGAAAATATTTATGTGCTTTACCCACGCAAAATATCACTCCCGGGGGGTGGGGGGAAACACCTCAAATGTCACAATCCAATTATGGCATCAGACCTCAAGTCCAGAATGCTGTGAGATACACACACACACACACACACACACACACACACACTCTCTCTCTTTTTTGGAAATATATATATTTAAAATCCAAATTCAGTTCTTCTTGATCCAGAGACACAAAAACTAAAGGGGTAAGTGATACATCCCCACAATCTCAACATCCAGTATGGAAGAGGGACTGAATGACCATACTATTTTCCACTCAGAAAGCAGAATAATTCCTGGCACATAGCAGTCTCCACTCCCCCAAAATTTCTGAAGTACTGCTGGAAAATGTAAGTTTTCTCTACCATGGGGTAGGTAATTTTCCTCCATTAGGCACCAGTTATTCTGCCAGGAAGAGCTCCCTGGTCCATTGTTCCCATAATTCTTGACTCTGCTCTCCTTTTTTACCATTTGGGACATCTACTCCTGAAGAGGACATGGGAGAACATGTGCTTTTTGGTGGGAACAAGAGGTCTTTTGCAACTCAAATACATCCCTCATTCTCTTAGTTTAGGCTGGTAAATGTTTTGTTACCACACCTCTCTCAAAAGTTTCTGTCTCAAACACAGCTCTCAACATATTTGACTCTACTCAATGTTATGTGCCAAAATATTCCCTACAGTCATTTTTTAGGCATGCGTCTTTCTGTAGATTTAATTATGGGTACTTTGGACCCTTTGGACTTTTATGTGACCATATCCTAGTTTTTCTGGAAGTTTTTTTTCCAATTAAAAGAATCTACTAAATATGCTTTTAAATTCTTCCCAGGTCCTATCTAAGCCTATTTTCAGCCATACCTTTGGTCTTTAAATTAAGCTTATGTTATAAAGGCCTCACTTTGGATTTGTTGAGAAGTAGTGTCATTTACAATACTGGAATTTCTGAATTATTTATGTTTCCACTAAGTTCTGCTTGCAAACAATGTGGTTTTTCTTTTTTCAAACCTTATTGTTTTCCTTGAATACCTTGTCAAATGTAGTTAGTTGCAACCAGCTGTCACCTCCATAGCACCCAGATCAAAATTATAAGATTATTCACCCTATATACTATCTTTCAAGTAAGAGCACACCCAGTTTTACCAAATATTTTGCTGCTTACTAAAACAGCTCACCATTTTGTTCACAATGTTAAAAATCCTTTCCTCCTCACCACTTGTTCCCAAAGCTAATGCCCCATATTTCAGATTTTAGTAATGTCAACAATCTACTTTTGGGTGTGTTTTGTTTTTGTTTTTGTTCTTTCTCTTTTTGCCAGATTGTCAGTCATATTAGTTATTCAGTGCTATGTAATAAGTCACAACAGTCTTGTTGGGTTAAAATAATATGCATTTTAGTATCTTATAGTCTCTGTGAGCCAGAGATCTGGGCATTGTATGCGGTGCTTTAAGATCTCATGAACATGCAATCAAAGTGCTGCAGTAGGGTCTCATTTGGAGGCTCAGCGAAGGGAAGGGCCACCTGCCCACTTGCATGGGTGTTAACAATATTCATTTCCTTACATCTGTAGGATTCATAGCAGCTTGTCTTTGCAAAGAATGACGGGAAAGAGACTCCCACAAGACAAGTACTACAACATTATGGATCACGTGAAGGTAATCACATGCATCCTATTTCCTTTTCCATATTTCATTGGTTAGAAACAAGTCACAGACCCTGCCCACTCTTAAGGGGAGAGGATCATACAAGGATGTGAACACAGGAGATGAGGATCACAGGGCACTGCATCTGTTGTTCACTCAGCACTACCAATCTCCCTTCTAAAGGGGTAATTACATTCCCAGAATCTATTAACTTGTATATATGACTCTGGGCTAGAGCTGGCCAATGACAGAAACTTCTATATAATTTGGAAAATATAAGTGAAGTGAAAGCCACTATTCACAGAAGGTTGTGGGACCCAGACACAGGGACTTTACAGACTTCTTCAGAAGCTTCTATGTTATGCTCATGGCGGCTTCTCGGATTTCCCCGTGAGTTCTATCTATTCCACATATTCCAGTGCATCTGGCCAAAGGCATTATTGGTTGTTTCTCTGATCCTCTGGTCACTTCTTTCAGACCTCTATTACTCAGCTCTTCCCTAAATTCATGTAAATCCTAATTTCTATATTAAACATTTATTCTTGTAATAGTTGTAGTGGTTCTATTTTTCTGACAAACCTAGACTGATACACATGTACTGAAAACTCACAATTCCCAAACCTGTCTTGTAACAAATTTGGGAGTATTTTTAAAAGCTTATATTCCAAATCAGAATCTATGGAAGGTAGGCCCTGGAATCTGGGTTATCAGAACCGTTTCCCAGGTGATTTTAATGCAAAGTCAGTTTGGAGAGCCAATGAAGCAGCATTAACCTGTATATCAGGAGACTAGACCAAAGTCCCAGCTCTTACACCAGCTAATGTTCTGACACTAAGTAAGTCACCTAATCCCTCCATGTCTCTGTATGTAATATATAATATTTCCTTGTATGGGAAAAGAGATTAGATTATTTCTAAGGTTCCCTCTATCTGAAATTTAATCTTGAGATTCTATTTCAAACACTAACATCTTTATCTAGGTTCTAAGCCAAGCTCCATTCACTTACTAAATCTGTGAACTTGAGAAGCCCCCCTAGGCCTTGTTTTCCTCATTTATAAAATGGGGATAATAGTGCCTACATCAAAGGGTGGTTATGAATATTAAATTCATTAAATTATATAATGTATTTAAATAGTGTCTGGAACATGGTAAGCACTATAAAAATGTTTATTAAAGTAAAATTTAAATGTAATTTGGAGAATAAAAACATTTATTGGTAAAGGGGCACCTGGGTGGCTCACAGTGAAGCACCTGACTTTTTTTTTTTAAAGATTTTATTTACTTATTTATTTGAGAGAGAGAGAATGAGAGACAGGGAGCACGAGAGGGAAGAGGGTCAGAGGGAGAAGCAAACTCCCTGCTGAGCAGGGAGCCCAATGTGGGACTCGATCCCAGGACTCCAGGATCATGACCTGAGCCAAAGGCAGTTGCTTAACCAACTGAGCCACCCAGGCGCCCAGCACCCGACTTTTTATCTAAGCTCAGGTCTTGATCTCAGGGTCATGAGTTCAAACCTTGCATTGGGCTCCACATTGGGCATGGAGCCTACTTTTTAAAAAAAAAATTTTACTGGCACTAATAGTCCAAATTAATAGTATAATATTCTAGGCAATAGGGATAGAAAATAAAGATGATAAGAACAATGCCCTTGTGGAGCTCACAAACTGATGGGAAAGATGGATACCTAAACAAAGAATTGTAAAACGGTATGATAAGTGGTCAATGCATAGGATTCCTTAAGGAGCCCTGGAAATGGCTAACTTTGCCTAGAGGAAACAGGGACAAGAGTCTCTGAAGAGGTGACATTTGAATTGTTTAGAACATTGCCTGGGGGAGGAAGTAGTACTCCAAGACAGTAATTATTTATTCACCTAGAGGGAAAGAGCAGACTGTCAAAAATATTTTTCCTCAGGGAGGCGGAGCAAGATGGCGGAGGAGTAGGAGACCTAGATTTCGTCTGGTCTCAGGAATTCAGCTGAATAGGGATCAAACCATTCTGAACACCTACGAACTCAACAGGAGATCGAACAGGAGAGTAGCAACAACTCTCTGAACAGAGAAGCGACCACTTACTGGAAGGTAGGGCTTGCGGAGAAGTGAATCCGAGGCGATATTCGGGAGGATAGACGGCGGGGGAGGGGCCTCCGCCGGCCGCTTCTGGCAAGTGCTAGAGCCGCGGAGCACAAAATCGGACCTTTTAGAAGTCGGCTCCGCTGAGGGACGTCGCTGCAGTGGCTAAACGGGGGGTGGAACCCTCGCGGGACAGTGTGGACTCAGGACCCTTGGGGTCACAGAGATACCGGGGTGCCTGAGTGCAGCAGAGCTCCCAGGTATCAGAGCAGGGAAACCGGCTGCAGATACGGAGCAGAGTCGCGGGTTCTCAGCTCGGGGTTGCCATAAACTGTGAGCTGCGGCCCAGTCGGGGCACGGCTCCCCCAGCAGGGACCCAACAAGCAGCAGATCCGGGGAGACTCCCCTTCCTTCCCGGGGAGGAGCGGTGCGGGAACGCACTGCAGGGATCTGCTGGGTTTGGAGACTCCGCGCGGGGTCGGGTGCCAGAGAGAGCAACGCTCGGTCACAGGCCGGGTGAGCACGGAGTGCGGCCAGAGACCGGGGACACGGAAGTGACTGCTTTTCTCTGGGGGCACACTGAGGAGCGGGGCCCCGAGTTCTCAGCTCCTTCAAGTGGAGATTGGGAGGCCACCATTTCTGCCCTGGGCCTCCAAAGCTGTACCGAGAGCTTGCAGGGAACAAAAGCTCCTGAGAGCAAACCGGAGCAGCTTCCTTAGCCCGGACTGACAAGGGCGGGGCAATTCCGCCTCCGGCAAAGACATTTGGGAACCACGGCAACAGGCCCCTCCCCCCAGAAGATCAGCACAAACAGCCAGCAAGCCAAGACCAAGTTGATCGATCAAGGAGAATAGGAGAACTCCAGCGCTAGGGGAATACTGCACATAGATTCATGGCTTTTTTTTTTTTTTTTTTTTTTACCATGATTCATTATTTCATCAAAGTTAATTTTTGTTGACTGTTTTTTTTTTTATTTTTCTTTTTCCCTTTTTCAACCAACATCTTATAAATCCCTTTTTTAAAAAAAAAAAAAAAACATTTTTTATTTTTCATTTTTAGAGTCATATTTTATCCCTTCATAGTAGTTACCCTTATTTTTGGCATATATATATAAGTTGTTCTCTCTTTAAAATTTTGAGGTACAGTTTCTTCTAACAGATCAAAATATACCCTAAATCACTAGTGTATGGCTTTGTTCTAGTCTCCTGCCTGATCACATTCTCTCCCTTTTTCCTTTTTTTTTTTTTTCTTATATCTTCTTTCTTTTTTCAAACAACTTATCTTACCAAGTCCTTTTATAAAATCTTTTATAATTTTCATCTTTACAGTCATCTTCCATCCCTTTATTGTATCAACCCTTATTTTGTACATATATGTCTTTCTTCCTTTAAAATTTTAGGAGGCACTTTTTTCTAACAGACCAAAATACGCCCAAAATCTAGTGTGTGGCACTGATCTATGCACTAGCCTGATCATATTTGATCATATTCTGCCTTTTTTGTATTGTTTTGTTTTAGTTTTTATCTTTTTTTTTTTTTTTCTTTTTCTATTTATTTTTTCTTTCTTTCCCTTTCTTTTCCCCTGGTGTCAAGTCTTTTCTGATTTGTATACAGTATATTTGCTGGGGACGTTGTTAACCTGTTAGCATTTTGTTCTCACATTCATCTATTCTCCTCTGGACAAAATGACAAGACGAAAGAAATCACCTCAGCAAAAAGAACAAGAGGTAGTACCGTCAGCCAGGGACCTACTCAACACCGATATTAGTACGATGTCGGACCTAGAGTTCAGAATCATGATTTTAAAGATACTAGCTGGGCTTGAAAAAAGCGTGGAAGTTATTAGAGAAACCCTTTCTGGAGAAATAAAAGAACTAAAATCTAACCAAATCGAAATCAAAAAGGCTATTGATGAGGTGCAATCCAAAATGGGGGCACTAAATGCTAGGATAAATGAGGCAGAAGAGAGAATCAGCGATATAGAAGACCAAATGATGGAAAATAAAGAGGCTGAGAAAAAGAGAGAGAAACAACTACAGGATCACGAGGGCAGAATTCGAGAGATAAGTGATATGATAAGACGAAACAACATTAGAATAATTGGGATCCCAGAAGAAGAAGAGAGAGAGAGAGGGGCAGAAGGTATATTGGAGCAAATTATAGCAGAGAACTTCCCTAATGTGAGGAAGGAAACAGGCATTAAAATCCAGGAGGCACAAAGAACCCCTCTCAAAATCAATAATAATAGGTCAACACCCCGACATCTAATAGTAAAACTTACGAGTCTCAGAGACAAAGAGAAGATCCTGAAAGCAGCTCGGGAGAAGAGATATGTAACCTACAATGGTAGAAACATTAGATTGGCAACAGACCTATCCACAGAGACCTGGCAGGCCAGAAAGGACTGGCAAGATATCTTCAGAGCACTAAACGAGAAAAATATGCAGCCAAGAATACTATATCCAGCTAGGCTATCATTGAAAATAGAAGGAGAGATAAAAAGCTTCCAGAACAAACAAAAACTAAAGGAATTTGCAAACACGAAACCAGCCCTCCAAGAAATATTGAGAGGGGTCCTCTAAGCAAAGAAAGAACCTAAAAGCAGCAAAGAGCAGAAACGAACACAGACAACAGACAGTTAACAGTCACCTTACAGGTAATACAATGACACTAAATTCATACCTTTCAATAGTTACCCTGAATGTAAATGGGCTAAATGCCCCAATCAAAAGACACAGGCTATCAGATTGGATTAAAAAACAAGACCCATCAATATGCTGTCTGCAAGAGACTCATTTTAGACCCAAAGACACCCCCAGATTGAAAGTGAGGGGGTGGAAAACCATTTACCATGCTAATGGACACCAAAAGAAAGCTGGGGTGGCAATCCTTATATCAGACAAACTAGATTTTAAAACAAAGACTGTAATAAGAGATGAGGAAGGACACTATATCCTACTTAAAGGGTCTATCCAACAAGAAGATCTAACAATTGTAAATATCTATGCCCCGAACATGGGAGCAGCCAATTATATAAGGCAATTAATAACAAAAGCAAAGAAACACATTGATAACAATACAATAATAGTGGGGGACTTTAACACCCCCCTGACTGAAATGGACAGATCATCTAAGCAAAAGATCAACAAGGAAATAAAGACTTTAAATGACACACTGGACCAAATGGACTTCACAGACATATTCAGAACATTCCATCCCAAAGCAAAGGAATACACATTCTTCTCTAGTGCCCATGGAACATTCTCCAGAATTGATCACATCCTAGGTCACAAATCAGGTCTCAATCGGTACCAAAAGATTGGGATCATTCCCTGCATATTTTCAGACCACAATGCTTTGAAACTAGAACTCAACCACAAGAGGAAAGTCGGAAAGAACTCAAATACATGGAGGCTAAAGAGCATCCTACTAAAGAATGAATGGGTCAACCAAGAAATCAAAGAAGAATTAAAAAAATTCCTGGAAACCAATGAAAATGAAAACACAACTGTTCAAAATCTTTGGGATACAGCAAAGGCAGTCCTGAGAGGAAAGTATATAGCAATACAAGCCTTTCTCAAGAAACAAGAGAGGTCTCAAATACACAACCTAACCCTACACCTAAAGGAGCTGGAGAAAGAACAGCAAATAAAACCTAAACCCAGCAGGAGAAGAGAAATCATAAAGATCAGAGCAGAAATCAATGAACTAGAAACCAAAAGAACAGTAGAACAGATCAACGAAACTAGGAGCTGGTTCTTTGAAAGAATTAACAAGATTGATAAACCCCTAGCCAGACTGATCAAAAAGAAAAGAGAAATGACCCAAATCAACAAAATCATGAATGAAAGAGGAGAGATCACAACCAACACCAAAGAAATACAAACAATTATAAGAACATATTATGAGCAACTCTATGCCAACAAATTAGATAACCTGGAAGAAATGGGTGCATTCCTAGAGACGTATCAACTACCAAAATTGAACCAGGAAGAAATAGAAAACCTGAACAGACCTATAACCACTAAGGAAATTGAAACAGTCATCAAAAATCTCCCAAGAAACAAAAGCCCAGGGCCAGATGGCTTCCCAGGGGAATTCTATCAGACATTTCAAGAAGAATTAATACCTATTCTCCTGAAACTGTTCCAAAAAATAGAAATGGAAGGGAAACTTCCAAACTCATTTTATGAGGCCAGCATTACCTTGATCCCAAAACCAGACAAAGACCCCATCAAAAAAGAGAATTACAGACCAATATCCTTGATGAACATGGATGCAAAAATTCTCACCAAAATACTAGCCAATAGGATCCAACAGTACATTAAAAGGATTATTCACCAGGACCAAGTGGGATTTATTCCTGGGCTGCAAGGCTGGTTCAACATCCGCAAATCAATCAATGTGATACAATACATTAACAAAAGAAAGAGCAAGAATCATATGATCCTCTCAATAGATGCAGAAAAAGCATTTGACAAAGTACAACATCCTTTCTTGATCAAAACTCTTCAGAGTATAGGGATAGAGGGTACATACCTCAATATCATAAAAGCCATCTATGAAAAACCTACAGCGAATATCATTCTCAATGGGGAAAGGCTGAGAGCTTTTCCCCTAAGGTCAGGAACGCGGCAGGGATGTCCACTATCACCACTGCTATTCAACATAGTATTAGAAGTCCTAGCCACAGCAATCAGACAACAAAAAGAAATCAAAGGCATCCAAATCGGCAAAGAGGAAGTCAAACTCTCACTCTTTGCAGATGATATGATACTGTATGTGGAAAACCCAAAAGACTCCACCCCAAAACTGCTAGAACTCATACAGGAATTCAGTAAAGTAGCAGGATATAAAATCAATGCACAGAAATCAGTGGCATTCCTATACACCAACAACAAGACAGAAGAGAGACAAATCAAGGAGTCTATCCCATTTACAATTGCACCCAAAACCATTAGATACCTAGGAATAAATCTAACCAAAGAGGCAAAGGATCTGTACTCAGAAAACTATAAAATACTCATGAAAGAAATCGAAGAAGACACAAAGAAATGGAAAAACGTTCCATGCTCATGGATTGGGAGAATCAACATTGTGAAGATGTCAATGCTACCTAGAGCAATCTACACATTCAATGCAATCCCCATCAAAATACCATCCACTTTTTTCAAAAAAATGGAACAAATAATCCTAAAATTTGTATGGAACCAGAAGAGACCCCGAATAGCCAGAGGAATACTGAAAAAGAAAAGCAAAGCTGGCGGCATCACAATTCCGGACTTCCAGCTCTATTACAAAGCTGTCATCATCAAGACAGTATGGTACTGGCACAAAAACAGACACATAGATCAATGGAACAGAATCGAGAGCCCAGAAATGGACCCTCAACTCTATGGTCAACTTATCTTTGACAAAGCAGGAAAGAATGTCCAATGGCAAAAAAACAGTCTCTTCAACAAATGGTGTTGGGAAAATTGGACAGCCACATGCAGAAGAATGAAACTGGACCATTTCCTTACACCACACACAAAAATAGACTCCAAATGGTTGAAAGACCTAAACGTGAGACAGGAGTCCATCAAAATCCTAAAAGAGAACACAGGTAGCAACCTTTTCGACCTTAGCCGCAGCAACTTCTTCCTAGAAACATCGCCAAAGGCACGGGAAGCCAGGGCAAAAATGAACTATTGGGATTTCATCAAGATAAAAAGCTTTTGCACAGCAAAAGAAACAGTCCACAAAACCAAAAGACAACCAACAGAATGGGAGAAAATATTTGCAAATGACATATCAGATAAAGGGCTAGTATCCAAAATCTATAAAGAACTTATCAAACTCAACACCCAAAGAACAAATAATCCAATCAAGAAATGGGCAGAAGACATGAACAGACATTTCTCCAAAGAAGACATCCAAATGGCCAACAGGCACATGAAAAAGTGCTCAACATCGCTCGGCATCAGGGAAATCCAAATCAAAACCTCAATGAGATACCACCTCACACCCGTTAGAATGGCTAAAATTAACAAGTCAGGGAACGACAGATGTTGGCGGGGATGTGGAGAAAGGGGAACCCTCCTACACTGTTGGTGGGAATGCAAGCTGGTGCAACCCCTCTGGAAAACAGTATGGAGGTTCCTCAAACAGCTGAAATTAGAGCTACCGTTCGATCCAGCAATTGCACTACTGGGTATTTACCACAAAGACACAAATGTAGGGACCCGAAGGGGTACGTGTACCCCAATGTTTATAGCGGCAATGTCCACCATAGCCAAACTGTGGAAAGAGCCAAGATGCCCATCGACAGATGAATGGATAAAGAAGATGTGGTATATATACACAATGGAATATTATGCAGCCATCAAAAGGAATGAGATCTTGCCATTTGCAACGACATGGATGGAACTGGAGGGTGTTATGCTGAGTGAAATAAGTCAATCAGAGAAAGACATGTATCACATGACCTCACTGATATGAGGAATTCTTAATCTCAGGAAAGAAACTGAGTGTTACTGGAGTGGTGGGGGGTGGGAGGGATGGGGTGGCTGGGTGATAGATATTGGGGAGGGTATGTGCTACGGTGAGCGCTGTGAATTGTGCAAGACTGTTGAATCACAGTTCTGTACTTCTGAAACAAATAACGCAACATATTTTAAGAAAAAAGAAAAAGAAGAAGATAACAGGAGAGGAAGAAAAGGGGAGTATGTCAGAGGGGGAGACGAACCATGAGAGATGATGGACTCTGAAAAACAAACTGAGGGTTCTAGAGGGGAGGGGGGTAGGGGGATGGGTTAGCCTGGTGATGGGTATTGAGGAGGGCACGTTCTGCATGGAGCACTGGGTGTTATGAACAAACAATGAATCATGGAACACTGCACCAAAAACTAATGATGTAATATATGGTGATTAACATAACAATAAAAAAATTAAAAAAAAAATATTTTTCCTCAGGCAATATATGGGCTTTCAACAAAGATATCTGACCCATAAATAGGTAAAACAGAACATTGTTGGAAGTTAGATATGTGATTGGCAGCAGTTACCAGAAAAATCAACTTTGATCACTTAAATTGATAGTTTATTTGTCTCATATGAAAATAAGTGTGGGAGTAGACTGCTCAGTTCTGATAAGGAGGCTCAAGGAAACCTACAATTGGGAACCCAGGCAAGGCATTTACATATGGCCATACAAGCTATGCAGGGCACAATACTAGAGGCTATCAGTAACACTGACTGCAAAACAAGTCCAATCCTTCATCCCCTAGTCTCAGGCTTTTTCTGTCTTTGGCATCACCATCCTCAACATGCAGGAACTTATCCTGAGATCGTTGCTGCATCTCCAGACCTCATATCTACTTTCCAGACAGCAAAAGTAGGGAAATGCAAATGAAATAAAAATAAATCCTCCTAATGAGGCTTCGCTCAACATACCTTCCACCAGGACTTTCCAAACATCTCATAGCCCAGAACAACTTAGCTGCAAGTGTGGTGGGAAGATTTAGTATATCTTCCCAGAAGAAGAAAGCAAGAGAAAAAGTAGATTTGACCGGAGGTTGAAGTCCATTGACGTAACCCATTCTGAGATTTTGAGGGAATGATGCAATGTTTGAGCTTCGTGATTTCCATTTAATATACTACTGTATGAAGCAGTGACCTTCCCCTGCTTATTTCATTTCTTTCCACTCTCCCCTTGCACATCAAAGTACGTGGCATGAGGCACCTGGGTGGCTCAGTCGTTAAGCGTCTGCCTTCAGCTCAGGTCATGATCCTGGGGTCCTGGGATTGAGCCCCACATCGGGCTCCCTGCTCCGTGGGAAGCCTGCTTCTCCCTCTCCCACTCCCCCTGCTTGTGTTCCCTCTCTCACTGTGTCTCTCTCTGTCAAATAAATAAATAAAATCTTTAAAAAAAAAAAGTACATGGTGTGCTGGACTTCCCTCAGGTTCCTGGACATGCCATGTTCTTGCCTCCAGATCTTTGCCTTGCTCTTCTTTCTGCCTGAATCCTTGTTTTCTCCCCTTTCTTTCCTAGCTAACTCCTGTTCCTTTGTTGTCTTAAATATCATTTTCAGGGAGTTCTCACAAATGTTCAAGCTAGGTTAGTTCTATATCCAATAGCACTATATATTCAGCACACTGTAAATTCTATTCCATATCTGTCTTCCGCTTTAACTTGTAAGCTATACCTAGGCAGGAATTCTCTATTTGCTGACCTACCAGAGTGACCAGCTGATAATACAATTTTGTTGATATGTTTGTTCAGTTGTTTAATCAAAGGGATGGTAAAATTGGAAGAATTCCTGCTTCTATGCACCACAGGAAATACTTCAAAATAAATTGGCTTCTTGATATTATAGAAATTTAAATGTTAAAAATGCAACAATAACATAAGAGCCCCACCAATGGAAGTGTGTTCATATGAGATCATATTTTCTAGGCCCACAGAAATAGAAACTATGTCTAAGAGACTTCAATTTAATCACTTCTTTACCCTTATATCTTCTCCCTGGGTTTACCACTAGCTATTTAAGAATTTTCATAAGATCTCTTGTCTTTGTAAAAATATGAGTAATCAAAATTTGACTTTCAGGATTTCATGCTTCTTTTCAAATTCAGTATCTTGGCTTAGTGTATTCCTTACATACCCCATGCCAATCTCTAAGACAATTTATCAATTTATTTTTTTAATTTATCAAACATACATTATCTTTCTACTATATTCCAAATATTTATTTTCTGTACATTTTAATAAAAATTATTTCCATGCAGTGAAAATGTACATATTAACTTTAGAATTGCCATTTATAGGTCATCTAAAACATGAATTCCTCATTTCATAAAGGAGAAATTAAACCACTGTAACCTCCAAGAATGAACGATAATAAGTTGTCCACTTATTGCATTTTATTACCTGAAACTTTTGTGGTACCTCATTAATAGCATATCTAACATATGATAGAAGAATGAGGATAAAATTTAAAACCTCTTCTTATTCTAAAACAAAGGAAATGAATGCTTTATGTTGTCAATCAATTAAGATCTATTTTTGGTTC
Organism: Zalophus californianus; assembly: GCF_009762305.2. Taxonomy (NCBI): domain Eukaryota; kingdom Metazoa; phylum Chordata; class Mammalia; order Carnivora; family Otariidae; genus Zalophus; species Zalophus californianus. The sequence continues at coordinate 30,493,311 of NC_045596.1, forward strand.
TAAAATTCTGTCTTTTACTAATTTCCAGGCTTTTGTTTTCTTATGACCTCCTCTGTCTTTAATATAATCAAGATGGTTAGTCTATTCCATGGAAATTTTCTTTAAAGGGGAGGTCTGCTCTGTGACTCCATTCCACTTTTCTGAGTTTACAAAATATCCTTTATATCTTCATTGCCACAGATGTTGGCTTTGTTGTAATGCAATTAAACATGAAACAATTAAATGATGCATAAAGAACATCAATGTCAGATTAAGCTCTCAGACTCATTAGCAGACAGCACAATGATTACCCCAAGAGAGTATATTTTTGAGGAAGCAAAATAGTCAATGTACTTTCCACTTATTTCCTATCTCTTTTTAGAAGCAAATAGGATAGTACTTTATTTGCTTCAGTAGCCATGTTTCCATAAAGTAAAAGAAAAGGATCTCATCAACGCCAAGTTATGGTCAAACTCATTTTCTAATTTAAAAGAATCTTGAATTGATGGTACATCAAGCTGTGAAAACTAGTCAGGTGATAAAGAAAAGCATTCAATTAGGTTTATTTCTGGTTGGCCTGGATACTAGGAAATAAAGAGACAATCACTGATCTTGAACATCCAGGATGTACTACACACGTAAACAACATCTTTGCATTCTATCAAGGTTATATCAAGCAAAGAAGTAAAAAAGAAAAAAGTAATTAAGATTAAGTAAAAGCAAGATATTTAGGAGTTCAGAATATGAAACATCTAGTTAGCTGACAATTTTTCTTTTGGGATACATATTTAGTGTCAGTTAAAATGGGCACTGAAAGAATCCAACCTGATATGTATCTTAACTTCAGTATAATGCACCACAATGAAATTCTACTTTCCTAAGCACCTGCTGAGCCCCATCACTTCATCTGTTGATTAGGGTATCCTCCCAAAGGCCAATGTACCATATGACTCTTCACTTATTGCTGTTAAAGTACACTTTATTGAACCTTTAAACAGTGTATCTTACTTTTTGACCAGTGGTTTGATGGGTCATTTTCACACTAGAGTTTTAAGTTTACAAGATTTTTTTGTCAAATTCCCAAATTCTATAATAAAAAATAAATACATTTTAAAATAATAGCTATGATACATATAGCATCTGAGATTACAAATTCAGATGTTCTTTTGCTCAAAAAAATAATATCTATCTATCTATCTATCTCTAAGACATGTTCTGAAAGTCCCCAACACCAACTTTTGCTTTCATACTTAGAATTCAGTTGTTTGGCTACTTTTAACTACAAGGGAGGCTAGGAAACATAGTATTTTAGTTGGGCATTGACACTGTTAAGCTAAAATGACGAAAATTTTACTATATTTACAAGCTAATGAGTTATCTTGCCAAAGTTTTATATATAAGTACTGACAGGAGCTACAAGATTTCTGTATTGTAATTTCAGACAGTTAATTACTCACTGTCTCAGTTCCCCAGGACTCAATTCCTTACAAGACAATATAACTAGGAATTAAGATAATATCTGAAAATGCAGTGCATTTACATCACAGAAAATGAACACCAAACTCATGAGGCTCAGAGTTTATATAAAGAATTCTGGCAAATTACCCATCTTCACCTCCAAAGAGACTTTTACTCCAGAATATAAACAAACATTCTCTGGGGAGAGGAGAGATGGGTTAAATCTCTCTAGGTTTCTTACCCTGGAATGTAAGTGATTATTTCAGGGAAGATACATCTCTAAATCTCTCATAAGAGATAAAACTATTGCTAGCTTTCAAGACATATAAGTTCTTCAATCATCTTTTAATAAACCTTGTCAGTGGATTACTCAGAAGTCTCCAATCATGTAGAAATATAAAAATATTCATGGAGAATTGTCTTCCAACAGTTGAACACACACAAAAATCACAGTCCTATTAGTATGAAGATTGGAATGGATATTTTGGTAAACAAATAATGGCTTCTGTGATAATTAGGATTTGAATTAAAATTTTAAATATTCTTATTATATTGTATTATTTTCAATATTTAAAAAATTATTATTTTAAAAATATTGCTTTTCATGATGAAATACTTTTAGATAAGTCACATAAGTTTTCTGGACCTCAGTGTCATCACTGATACAATGAGCATGTTTAATTGCATAACAACTAAGATTGCACCAAAATTTAATGTCTACTTCAAATAAACTATAAATGAAACATATCTAGTTTAGGAATATAACCTTTCCTAATGTATTTTGATGCTGAATGCCAAACTACAAATATATATTGAATTATCTAAAAATGTTCATTATGGTATGCCTAGAAATTTTTTTTATATCAACCCTGCTTCCAATTTATAATATGTCTTGATCCTGTGAATTGAGATTGTACTTAATTAAAACATATTTTTGGCCATCATCGTCTAATATGTGGCCTCTATCACTTTCTCTCTCTCTTTCTTTTTAATATTTATTTATTTATTTATTTGAGAGAGAGAGAAAGAGGACAAGGGGGAGGGTCAGAGGGAGAGAGAGTCCCAAGCAGGTCCCTCACTGAGCGCAAAGCCCCATGCAGGGCTCAGTCTCCCAACTCTGAGATCATGACCTGAGCTGAAACCAAGAGGCAGATGCTTAACCAATTGCACCACCCAGGCATCTCTCACTTTTTCTCTCTTGCTTCTTCTTGGACTCCAGTTATACATAGCTAAGAAATTTTTACCATGTCCCATTTGTCTCCTACTCACTAGTCTAAATTGTCTTCCTTCCTTTGCACTTCATGCTTCAGACTATTATTTTCTTCTGATATATCTTGTAGGTAGGTCACTAGTCCTCCATTTAGCTCTTTTGAACTGTCATAAAACTTCTCTTGAGGTATTATATATTTAAGTTCTAGAACTTCCATTTGATATTTTCATAGATCTACTTTGTTCTCTCTTGAAATTCTTCATCTAGACATCTATTTTATTGCATAGGCTAATTTGTATATGTAATTTTATGTATATATATCTGTAAGTCTCTTCCTAGTATCTGTCTGTTCTCTTGGTCTTGTCTCCTGGCATATAATTTTTTACTGTCTGCTGGATATCTGATAAACTTTGGAGAATTTGGGTGGCATTAGTTTCCTTTAATGAGGATTTAGTGTTGCTTCAAGAGAGTATTAAAGGTAGGAGAAAATCCTTTCAACCTCAAATTGAAATGATTTCATAATGTGGCTTTTGTCTTTATGAGGGCCGATCTTTGGTTTGTTCATAGCCATGTAATTTAGCTATTTAGTATCTCAGTTGAAAGCTCAGGATGTTTACAATTGCCTGTTTTCTTTAGTGGATATTAAACTATAAATTTAGTTTCTCGAACCCTTGTGAGACTTCTAAAATGTTACTTCAGCTTCTCACCTGCTTATATTCTACTTTCTGCTTGAGTTCTTGACTTTTGCTCTGCTCTACTTAAGAATCAAAAAATACCTCCACGGAAAGAGCAGTCCAAATGTGAGCTTACTTCTTACATTTTTTCTCAATGTTATTTTCTCTTGCTACAAGTCCCGGTTGCCTTTTCAGTCCTGAATCTTGAATTTTGTTTTCTTAGCCCTGTTAGAATGTTGAAAACTCTGCTCAGATTCTTATCTTTTTATCTGCCCCTTTCTGCTTATTCTTCTCTCAGCCTTGACACACACTTAAAAATAGGCAAAATCCTTGCAGAGCAAATTAGTGTAAAATGTCAGACTCATTTCATTGCTTTTCTTTTCTCTCTAAAATCTTAGGTTCTTTAAAACTGGGCTGTCTTGGTGGCACTCTAATTTCTTCATATATATATATATTTTTTTTTAATTTATTCAGATTTTCTAATTTGTTCTTTTCGGAAGAACTGTTCTGATTCAAGCTAATGGGTCATAGATGGAAATCCATTATTTTATATAAATATTTTAAATATAACTTTTAAATAGTTGATACCATATATGGATGTTTGTTTATTTTATTATTCTTATTTGTACAAAGTGCTATTTCATTCTTATTTTATAGGAAAATTAATTGTCTTTTTTTTGTTTGTTTGTTTGTTTTTTTTAAAGATTTATTTATTTGAGAGAGCGAGAATGAGAGAGAGAGAGAGTACATGAGAGGGGAGAGGGTCAGAGGGAGAAGCAGGCTCCTCGCCGAGCAGGGAGCCCGATGCGGGACTCGATCCCGGGACTCCAGGATCATGACCTGAGCCGAAGGCAGTCGCTTAACCAACTGAGCCACCCAGGCGCCCGGAAAATTAATTGTCTTGATAGTATATTATATTAGATATAAATGAAAAGGCAAATGTAGAATCAGAAATTATTTTCTCCCTAAGCATTTGAGGCCAGTGATAATGATGACTTGTTAATAAAAGTAACAATTATTTATTGCTTACTATAGACCAGGCACTGCCTTAAAAGTTTATATGCTTTCATTGAATTTTCACAACAACACTATAAAGTACTTGAGTTGTGGCAATTAAATATATGACAAAATTTAGGCATGACTTACTAAATGCTCTGTGCCAATACTGGGATAGAATTGGAAGCAGGCATGAGGTATGCTTTGTGGATGAGGACAGTAAATTAAAATAACAATGTACTAAGGTTGTTTACTTTTTCTGGAAAGATTATTAAAAACTAATAAACCCTAAATCACACAAGAATGAGTTTCTAACAGTGACATTTCAAAGCTTGATAGACAAACAAAGGAAGGTATTTGGGCAATTTAACAAAAAAATTCTACTTTGTTTCAGGACATAAAAAAGAAGTGAATCACAGTGTAGCCTGCGGAGACCCTGGAGTTGCTAGAGAGGGATGCTCAGATCCCACCTCTTACTCCCTCCCGCAATCACATTCAGCATGTGAATAGCCTACAATGAATGGCGTTCCTCTGAAAAGTAAGGTGGATCTTTGACACACTGGCACTGATTCTCATAGGCTAACTTAATATATGTTCATCTAAAAAAAAGTGCTGTAAAACAATGTTTGAAGTAAAAATGCCTAACATAAGATGATAAGATAGAGCCTTAATAATAGTAGGGTGGATGGAAGTTAGTGGAAAATTTTAGTATATGGTAGCTTCCAGCATTAAAATTTCAGCAAGTACTACCCTCTCAATTTCCCAAAACCTGATCTTATTAACAAAGTATATTTAATACCTTTCTTTTAAGTAAACTACAACTGAAATCCAAAAAAAAAAATTGCTGTTATTTGCAGATATAATGATTGCTTATATAGAAAACCAAAAAGTCTCCAAAGAAAAATTCTTAGAATAAGAATGTTCAGCAAGATTGCTGACTACATCAATATGCAAGAGTTACTACTATTCTTACATACCAATAATAACTAATTACAAAATGTGATTTTTAAAAATCTGTCAATAGTGATAGCAACAAGAACTACAAAGATCTGAGGAATGAACCTAGCAAAAGATATAATGGATGAGATGAAAACATTCCAAGTACATAAAAGAACAGCTAGGTAAATGAAAGATCTGTTGTATTCATGAATGGGAAGACAGTATTGTAATGATGGCCTTTCCTCCTCAACATCAAACTATAAATTTAATACAATGAGCCAAGTTCCAATTATGAACAGAATTTGAAAAGGTAATCCTAAAGTGCTACTGTAAAGTGCTAGGAACAACCAAGTCAATTTTGAAGAAGAAATGGTATATGCTCCCTAAAATATCAAGACATATCATAAATGTATAATAATTAAATCAACATGGTATCTCTACAGGAAAGAGTTAGATATAGGAATAGAATAGAGAGGCTAAAAAATGAACCACCTGTATGGGAACTGGGTAGTTGCTAGAAGTGCATTATCTGTTATTGGGAAAAGAATGCACAGTTCAATCAATGATGCTGGAACTGTCCATCTATATGGAACATGAATACATTGGATACAAACTTCACACCATATATATTTTTATCTGAAAAATAAATTCTTGGGGTTCCTGGGTGGCTCAGTCGGTTAAGTGTCTGCCTTCATCTCAGGTCATGATCCTGGAGTCCTGGGATCGAGCCCCACATTGGGGTCCCTACTCAATGGGGAGTCTGCTTCTTCCTCTGCCCCTCACCCCACTCTCACTCTCTCTCTCTCAAACAAATAAATAAAATCTTTTAAAAAAAAAAAAAGGGGTGCCTGGGTGGCTCAGTCGTTAAACGTCTGCCTTTGGCTCAGGTCATGATCCCAGGGTCCTGGGATCGAGCCCCACATCAGGCTCACTGCTCTGTGGGAAGCCTGCATCTCCCTCTCCCACTCCCCCTGCTTGTGTTCCCTCTCTCGCTGTGTCTCTGTCAAATAAATAAATAAAATCTTTAAAAAAAAAAAAAAGAAAAAGAAAAAAAGGAAAAATAAATTCCAAAACAAATGGAAGACCTAAACAGGAAAGGCAAAAATTTAAATACTCCTGAAGTAGACATAGAAGAATAGATGACTTTAGGGTAAGGAATAAGTTATTGAACAAGGCACAAAAAGCACAAACTATAAAACAAAACAAACATAATTCTAAGTATATTAAAATTTGAATCCTTTTTAATGAAGAAGAAACAAGCCACAGACTTAGAAATGGATTTGCATTGTATGAAATCAACAGAAATTTAGCTTTTAGAATATATAAATCTCTTATAAATAAATAATAAAAACAACCCTATTTAAAAAATGGGCAAAAGGAAATGAACAGTCGAGTCACACAGATGAACAAAATTAATATTCAATAAACATTTGAAAAGATGCTAAAATTCCTTATTAAAAATGCAAATTAAGACAATGTGATACTCATTGGCTTGGTAACACTTTAAAAGTCTGTTAAAAGACAGGACTAGATAGATAGATACATACATACATACATACATGCATTCACACATACATACTTAATCCTGTTTATATGCATATATACACACGCATATACATGTATATACAAAGACACACACATATATTTAATCCAATGACCTGTAACAGACTTTTAAATATATATATAAAGCTAATGTACAATTTATGAATACCTTTTAAAGTCAAATATGTGAAAACCTAAGAATTGTAAATATTGATTAAGAAGAGTGTTAAAAAAATTCATAGAAATAATATGCACCAATTTCAGGGTACTGAAATCTCTAGGAAGAGAGAAAAGAAATACAGAAAGAATGAAGGTGATTTTTTTTTTGCTGTATCTTTAAATTTTATTTTTATTTTTAAATGAAAGCTGAAAGTAGAAAGAAAAATGTTTACATCTATTAAGTCCAAAAGGGGTATACATTAATATCTGTTATACTATTCTCTGAATTTTATCATCTGTTTGAAATATTCCAAATATGAAAATATATTAAAACTACGAATTACAAACCACTTCTAAAGAACTAAAGAAATATTGCACCCCCTGATTTGGCAAAAAAACAAAAATGGCTGAAAAAATTAATAAATTATATAATAGTACCTATGTTAGTGATACAATTTAAAAATAAACTCTTATATTTTATAAAATGTAACTCAAATACTTTAATATTATATTTTATTCTAATAGCAATAACTTTTCTATAGCAGAGTACAAAAATTTCCCAAGGCATAAAAATCCTCCCATGCTTAATATCACACACATTGCAATCAAATTAGGAATGTGATTATGCTTGGTTTAATTCAGAGCAGCCAAGAAAATACTCTACACTGAATTTGTGGAGACCTGAAAAGGGTTTTGATAGTCTTTAATAATGATATATCTTTGGGAATGAGAAAATATAGCCTCCCTAACAGTGTAGCTGGCTCTGATTTTACCTCCTTTTTCCTTTTAAAGCCCAGCCTTACTTTTTCCACCAGGGAGGCCAATAGACCTGAGTTAATTTGCATGGCTGATGTACACTCTAATCAATGTCTGTCAAACAATATATGCTAAGTTATTAACATAGAAACCAGGAAATGAATTACCATAGTCTAATTCTGGAAATGGTCTTTAATTCGGTCAATACTTTCCATTTGTGATAGAATTAATTGCCTGAAAACTTATTAATGAGAAGATTCAGTAGGCAGTAATTAACATCAAAGTAAAAATTTTTAAGTCCTATGAAAATTATTTAGGTACATGGAAGAAAATCCTGGTAAATAGCCAACAGAAATTATAGCTCTTCTTAAAATTTATCATTTACTGATTTGGCTTAGCATTTGGGTTTTATATCATAATTAAATAAATATTCAGTAATGGTGACTTTGTGCTATAAATTATGTCATAACTGCATAATTAATATCTTTTATTTGATTCTGTATAACTCAAGGTTAGATACCAATTAATTCATAATTCAAAAGCAAAACTTTTAAAGAGCTTCAAATCATTAAAGTTCTTTGGAAATAAGCCATCCTTGTACATTAATTATTTTAAATCATATTTTCCTGCTAAACTTGGGAGGATGATTCTTGTATTAGTCAATTTAATTGATCAAAGGGAATTAAATTTGTCATTAGCCCAGCAACAAAGTTGGTCAAAATATTAATGACTATCAGAGGCTGAACATTCTATTACCTTATTATTAAGTATTCTAACATTTGTGCTGACTTTAGAAATACCTTTAAATAATAAGTATGATTATGGTTAACAATATCATGGAATTTCCACAACTAAATGGTTAGAGGCTGCAATTTCTTTTGGAATAGGGGCTAGAAAATTTGTTTTGAGGCTTCATTTGTATAAGAAGCACATAGAGGATGTGTATGTATTACACGCATGTGTGTGTATGTATTACAAGGGTGGTATGGTTATTGAAATGGCTTGGTGGGGGCTGATGGAGATAATGGAGAAGCTTAGTCATTCCCACCACTTCTTCCAATCCCACACACCTGTCTTTGATTCTGCTACATCAGATTCATATTTCTTTCATTTTAGGCAACAAAAATATATTTACCCACTATATATCCTTTTTTTCTTTTTGAGTTGTTCAAAGACATGAAAATTTATTTGTAGTATTATTTGATATTTCCATTAGGAATTGGGGCAAAGGAGGCTGGAAGGAATGGTATATAGTTGAGTTGGAGGAAGGATGACAAGAGAGTGGGAATTCAGGGCAATTAGCAGGGAAGCCTTAGTTGAGAACAGACTAGCCAGCCAACTTGATGACATGCTTTGAGGACTCACTGATTCTCCAATCTGAAAATTCTCTTTTCATTGTCCATTTTTACAGAATGTACCACAGCTAAGAAGCCAATATTCCTAGGAGGCCAAAATAGAATCACTCTCTATCATTAGAACTCTTGGATATAACTTCTTATCTGATGTTTTATGAAAACCATTAAAATCTGTATTAGTTATCTATTGCTGCATAAGAAATTACTTCAAACTTAGTAGCTTAAATAACAGGCATTTATTATCTCACTGTCTCTGTGAGTCTTTGAGAGGGTTTTGCAGGGTAGTTGCAGTCAAGATGTCAGCTGGGGCTGCAGTTAATGAAGGCTTGACTGGGGCTGGAAAATCCACTTCCAAGTTGGCTGACCCACATGGCTGTTGGCAGGAAGTCTCTATTCCCTGCCATATGAGCCTTTCCACAGGGCTTTTAGAGTTTCTTCATGATATGGCAGTTGGATTCCCTCAGAGCGAATGATCTCAGAAAGAAAAGACTATAATACATGTGAATTTTGATGAAAAAAGGGAAGAGAGGATAGGCTTAAAATAACACTTTCCAAATTTTGATCATTGGTACCACACTGCCACTCAAGATGTAAATAGACATTTACCAAGGAAAAAAGAAATCTGTGCTAAAAATAAGTTTTGAAAGAAAAATTTAACCAAGAAACAAATTTAAACATTTTTTTTTTTTTTTTTTTTTTTTTTTTTACTGAGCAATTTTCATGTACATTACGAATTCCCAAAGGAGGGATGTATTTTACAGCTATCATTCACTAAGCTCTGCCACACTGGCTGTTTAAAAATCTTTAGGGTTCTTTTGATAAAATTCAGTTATTAGAGGTAAGTTGGGGATACACATTCCTTCTTTACTGCCTTAATACCAAGAGGAATATTATAAGAAATGCAAGTTTTAGACAAAATTCTGCCAAACATATAGACATTTATTTGCAAGCTGACCAAATGAGCTATCATAGCTTCAAATCAGATCTGTCAGCAGAGATCTTTATGAAGTAGGAGTACACAGAACTAAATCTCTTAATGTTGAGCTCTGCTGTGAAGTGCTAATTGAGCTTGGAAGATTTTTAAATTCATGAATGAAAATTTATTACCAGTACATCTTATGCTAATTGTCAAGCCACCACTGGAGTGTGGGTTCCTGACCAGGGTAGGTTTATGCTGACTAACCAACTTTAGAGGTTGGATTGAAATCAATTTACAAACATATACTTTACACTGTTTCTGTTAAAACAAATTGCCACAGGAAAACATAGAAACAACACTTTCCAAACATTTTACCACATCATTCTTTTTCCTCAGAGCCTTTGTAAGACTAAAAGATACGGAAAAATCAGGCTTTAGCAAGGAAAACAATCAGGAAGTAAGGGGTTCAGATGACCTAGGGGGACCTGGCTCCTAAAAAGAGGGCAATACAATTAATGGGAAATTGATGATGACAGATGCTGACAAGAGACTGCATCTCACTCTCCCAGTGAAGGACCTGAAAGAGTCAGTTTTCAGTAAACAAGATGTTATTCATCAGGGCACATCACTGAAAAAAGGCTAATTAAAGTCTTAAGGCCAGGGGGATCACAACCATGTCTTGATATATGGAAAATGTATGAATTAAATCAAACTGACCTTTTTAATTATAAAAAGACAGGTAACAGACAATCTAGTAATTTTACTCTCATGCTGATCCTCGATTCAGAATAGCCAAAGACACAGGACCAAGTTTATACTTAAGCAAAATTTATGCAATAAAATATGTTTATGGAAAGATGGGACAAAAAACAAATTGACAGCAAACAATGCTGTCTACAATAGGAAAAAATGGAAGTGCAGTATATTTAGAGTGTTTCCTGTAAGCTGGGTGTTTTACATGAGTATTCTGCTGCTACTTTACACGTATAACCTACTAACCCTCACACCAACCCCATAAGAATGAAACCACTACCATTCCCATTTTATAGATGACCAAGGGATGTGGGTGATTCATTCAAGGACAAAATGCTGGGACTCTAACCCAAGTCAGTCTTATTCCATGGACCATGCTGAATTTCTAATATATTGCCTTTAGCAAATGAACATAGTTCCAGAGAGAGTAACTTCCAGCAGGAAACCAAGAAGCAAAAATGCAGAATATTGTTTGGGAGAGCTTAGTTAAATCAATATCTGTTTTTAGAAGTAAGACAATAAAGAGCACAGGATCTCATATCCCAGAATCAAGACGAATTAGAGCCACATTAGACAAAGAAGTGTGTGAAATTATCTAACCGAATAAATGTCTCTGTGCTCCACGTAACCCCTCACCAGTATGAAACATTTTGTATTATGGATTTTTGGAATATGAAAAATGTTCTTAATTAAACTCAAGCTCTTTGTGTTTTATTTAAATCCTTAATGTCAATCCTTTATTAGAATAAAGAAAATTCTCTTTCCTAGAATTAATTTCAACCAGTAATGCTAAGACCACATTGCTTTCTTTCAAAGAGTAAAAACATTCATAAGAACAGAAAGAACTCTGAATTAGTCACTCATACCAATAAATATTTTTTCACTGTTACTGTGAAATTCAATCCAATAAGCTTTCATTGTGTACCTTCTATGTGTTTAATATATACTAAGTGCTGTTGGAACAGAAAGCATGTAAGTCATCATCAGTACCTTTGAAGAAACTAATTTCATGAGGGAAGTGAGACACCTAAATGTTAAACTGTTAAATCATAATTCTGGGCAGCATATGTGTAAGTGCCCAAATGAAGACTATAGACCAGAATTCCCCAGACTGCGGTCCAAGCAATATTTAAAAGGAGTTCATTTTTTCAAATGTTCTGGTATTAAATAAATTGGAAGGCCATGCAATTTCTCCTCCTTGAATACTATCTTTGCAAATTATTTCACCATCAGCAATATTATCAAACATTTATGGTACCCAGGCAGAACTAAGTGCTTAGATGCATTATCTCATTTAATTCTCCAAATAATTCCATGAAACAATTATTGCTATTATCTTTATTTTATAGTTAAGAAAGATGATATTTGTAGACCTAGAATCATGACTGCAAATGATGCTTTGTGTTATATATTGACAAACAGCTACACCCCAAAATATTGGCTCTAACCTGAAAAAAGGCAGTGTCTCTGAATGTCCTGAATATTTTTTTGAAAGTAAGCCCACTTCTCATTTTTCACAACACAAACTTGGTTTCCTTTTGTAAAGGAAATTTACATTCCGAAATTTGCATGTATTTGTTTACTCACTTATTTTCTGTCTACCCTAAAGAACATGACGATGACTATCTTTTGATTAATTTTTTCAACACATAAGTTGACTATTCTAAAGGCTAAAGGGTGCCTTCCACCCTAGTGTCAGAGCACTGCTGGCAACTTTCAAACACCATCTCCCAGATTCAGAAATATTACTCTACCTGGGATTCCTGATACAAAGAGAACATCAGAATGGAGCCCCACCCTGAGAACTAAGGATCTGGTGCCACCAGCAAACATAAACTCAGATAATACTTTAAGAAACAAGGGTATAGCATGACAAGCAGTTCCAACATCCTTCACTGTGCATCTTGGCAAAGCCCTAGAAGTTCTTTGCAGGCTGAGAACATAAAACTACAAAGTAGTACAAGCAGAAACCAAGACAGCTGAAACATAACACTGTGCAAAGAAAGAGAAAATGTTCAGGAAAGAATAATGAATTATTTGGGAGAAAATCATGGAAGAGGAGAAGAGGAAATGAAGAATGTGGAATTTGTAATGTAACACAAGCATTTGTGATACAAAAGTAAAAATTGAGAGTGGCTGCACCAGTTTGCATTCCCACCAACAGTGCAAGAGGGTTCCCCTACACATCCTCACCAAAACCCATTGTTTCTTGTGCTGTTGACTTTAGCCATCTCATTGTGGTTTTTATTTGCATTTCCCTGATGATGAGTGATGTTGAGCATCTTTTCATGTGTCTGTTGGCCATCTGGATGTCTTCTTTGGAAAAATGTCTATTCATGTCTTCTGCCCATTTTTTAATTGGATCCTTTGTTTCTTGGGTGTTGAGTTTTATAAGTTTTTTATATCTTTTGGATAATAACTCCTTATCAGATATGTCATTTGCAAATATCTTCAACTGATGAATGAATTAAGAAGATGTGGTATATGTATATAATGGAATATTACTCAGCCATAAAAAAGAATGAAATCTTGTCATTTGCAATGACATGGATGGAGCTAGAGAGTAGAAGGCTAAGCAAAATAAATCAGTCAGAGAAAGACAAATACCATATGATTTCACTCATATGTGAAAATTAAGAAACAAAACAAATGAACAAAGGGGGAAAAAAAGAGAGAGAGGCAAACCAAGAGACAGACTCTTAACTATATAGAACAAACCAATGGTTACCAGAGGAGAGGTGGTGGGGGGAAGGATGAAATGGGTGATGGGGATTGAGGAGGGCACTTGTGATGAGCACTGGGTGATGTATGGAAGTGCTGAATCACTATATTGTACACCTAAAGCAAATATTGCACTATATGTTAACTAACCGGAATTTAGATAAAAACTTTAAAAAAATAAAATAAAAGTAGAAATCGAGATTCATTTGTACATTCTATAAATATTTTTTAAGAGCCCACTGTGTTCCAGGCATTATTCTAGGCACTTGGGATACATCTATGAACAAAAAGACAATGAGTGAATAAACCTGCCATCGGGTAGACTGCCTGGGGGAGGCAGGCCAGGGAGGCAAACAGTTGGGAAAAAAAGAGAGGGCTTCCACCTAGATAAAGGGCTTGCAATCTGCATTTCCGAAAGAATAAGGTCTATACATGCAAAAGAAGGAATTGGGAGCTTTTTCAAAAACACTGAAGACTCAAGTTTCCATGCTTCACAACATCTTGTGATGATCATTTTGTAATATGTATCCAATTCATAGCCTTTTGAAGTAGGATAAATGAATTGATATTTAGCAAACAGATGTTTGATTAACAATCTTTGTAGTTTGGCAAAAAGTATCATGTTGTCATTGCTTCCAGATAGTAGTACTCCCATTTTCCTCAAACCGGCTTGTCATCCCCAAGTCCTGATATCAATCTTCTAGGTATCTAAACATCATTAGCATTAGATACCCAGACTGGATATCTTGACTATTCAGGAATTATTGCCTAATATGAAATGCACACACATACACACACATAATGAACCCACACACTGAACAGGCCACTTTGCAGAATTCTGTCTTAGCCAGTCTTATTCCTGCTCTGCTATATCTCACACTCCAAGACGCATCTCCATCATTCCACTTATAGAATCATGTCCAAGTATCTCCTTGCAGATTATGGACAGTCTATCACTTGGAGCACAGATAAAGCAGTGATACTTCTGATGTTTGGTCAGCTTGGAAGGTAGTTAAATTGCTTCCTCTAGTTTGCAATAATTTTTTGAAGAAGTGAAAGTCTGCCACAAATTATTTTGGCAGCTACCATGAACTTGGGTTGTAAATTGGATATTACATTGACTCATCTGTCAGTCATCATAATGCCAGTCAAGGAAAATTTATAAGAGAGGAGATCTGTTTGGGAGGAAATAAATACCTCACATGTGCTCTATGCCTACTGCACTATTATTGCTGTTGGTTTCCAGTTCTTTTTTTACAATTTTATTTATTTATTTGAGAGAGAGAGAGAGAGAGCACAGAGGGAGAGTGAGAGGGAGAAACAGACTGCCCACTGAGCAGAGAGCCTGACATGGGGCTGGATCCCAGGACTTTGAGATCATGACCTGAGCCAAAGGCAGATGCTTAACCGACTGAGCCACCCAGGTGCCCCATCCAGTTCTTATATAAATTTGCTTTTTATCTTTTCTCTCCATCTCACCATCTTATCCTCATCTAAATTAGACAAATCTGGGTCTTAATTCCAATGCCATAATATTTTAGCTGTGTTATCCTGGGTCACTGGCCTTAACCTCTCTCAGCCTCAATTTTCTCATCTGTAAAATGGATATCATGATAATACTGCCTACGTAGTACAGTTTTGATTTTATTTGTTTCTGTTTTTATGAGAATTAACTGATGGAATACAAATTCATTCATTCCATCATTCGTTTGATAATGGTTTCTTTGCTATGATCCTGTCGAAGACATTGTAGAGAGTAAATGTTTAATACAGTTACTTTTATTATCACTAATGAACATATCATGTTTTAATATACACCAGAAACTCTGCTAATAGTGAAAAGGAACCAAAATCTCTAACCTCATTCAAAAGCAGTAGCCATGTATGTGTGTATACATATATACAAATGTATACATATATGCATATACTCATATACATTTACACATATACACACAAACATGCATACATACATATAAGTGTGTGTATGTATATATATATGTAGTCTACCTTTTCTAAATATGAGGAATCTAAGGTATGAAGAGGGTGAAAAATATGCCCACGTTTCTGTAGCAAATAACAAAGATTTTACTAAAAACCAGCTCAGCGCTATTTCTTTTGGGCTTCAGAAAATACAGTGTTCTGAAATATTACAAGAAGAAATGTGAATAATTCTAAATAAAATTTCCCAAATTACTTTTCAAAACCCACATCAGCATTAGGGCTATATGAGAGAAACCACCATAGAGGAAAATGTCAATCTGAAATATAACATGTCTTCTGGAGTCTGATAAGTTGTTCTCATTACAAACCCAAGCTACTCCCAGTGGATTTGTGAGTCATTAAAAATAATGAGACATACTTGATCAGTTACCAAATTCTGCTCCCCAGCCCTATCTGATTTTGCAACCAGACATGTGCACATACAGAGAACAGTCTTATTCCCCATCGTAGAAAGAAAGTTTGCCAAACCTTACCACCTAAGTCTCTTTATTATAACCTGTATCTGTGACAGTTATGAAATCACTTTGTGTACATTTTGAAGTAATCCTCTCTTCCCTGTTATCTCTCATTTCTGCTCCCCCTCCATTATCCTTTTCAGAAAAACATCTTTCGCCTCTGTATCTCTTTCATAAAATGGGCATGGTGAATCACTAATGCAATACATCTGCAATACACCCACAGAAGAGAAATTTCATGTGCACAGTTCAACCAAATCCCTTAGGATGGAAACTTGTCAAAAGCTATGAAATTGTTTCCGATACAAACAACAGACTGCACACAGTTCACCACTGTGTCAGATAGGGATTGTCTATATGGTGCCTTTTGTCTGTACGCATAGGGATGAGGACAGGTGTCATTACACTTCAGCAGAAAAGAAGCAGAGAGAAGTGTTACAGAGAAAAGTGGAAAGGATCGATAGTAACAAAATACAAGGATATTGATGGATACCATTTATCGCATGCTTGCTCATTTCCAAGAACCATATTACGAGTTTTACGAGGACCAAGTCTAGTATCAGTATTAGGCTTTGATTACAGCTGAGAACACTGTGGCTTCCCCATTGCCACACAACCAGTAGATGGTGAAGCTTCAATTTGGACCTAAATCCAAAGCCCAGATTCTTAACCACTATCCTCTAAGTCTCGTGAAGCCAACTTTTCTCCTGAAATCAAAACCTCCTTTTTTCCACCCTACTAGGGCATTCAATAGCCTAGGGCTACACAGCAGAGATAGTCTGAGGAGGTAAAATTATGGCAGAGACCCACTGCGCAGAGCCCACTCCATCCACACAGACCATGGCTTTGAAGAAACCTGTATCCTAAACAGTGTGGATATAGCTTAAATTCCCATCAGACAACCAGATTTATCCTCAGTAGAGGAAGGAAAATTCAATTAGATAGAAACTTGGTCCAAATACATTTTATTCTCTCTCTAATAGCCTCAGGTCTTTAAAATGACTTTGCCAGGTATCTGTAATTGACCACATTTTTTTACGACAATTGATTTCATTAAATTGCAATCCCTATGTTTACAAGCCTTTGTGGTATTTCCTTTTTTTGCTGCAATTCAGACAACTTTCTAGGTTAGCTGTTCTTTGGAAATAACTGTACAGTGATTGTAAATAGCTAATTGAACTTTACCACTTTTTGCTTCAGAGTGTACTGCTAGGAAAAAAAGAGTAAATTAACTGTGACTCCAGATAACTCTAACTCAAGTCATCTTTCACCCAGCTGGAAGGAAACTAGAGCATAATGTAGAAACTACATATTTTATTTATCCTAAAAATATTTCTTTTCTAAATAAAAATACTATTTACCTGCGCATTACCATTAAATAGAATTTATTTTGCCTAGGTCCAAAATTCTTTTCTCCTTAGGGGGATTTTAAGGCAATATGTCTCTTCTGTTCTAAACAAGTCAGTGAAGTTTGAAGCGGACAGGATATTGATTGGTTGGGAATATCTATGACCTTCCTTCCTCGGCTACAGAAAAAGAAAGGGATCTCTGAAAGGAACAATGTTGTGGGTTCTATATCCCAGAGATGCAGAAACATCACTGAGATTTAGGTGCATGGCTCTCAGAGAGAGCTTTCCCATCTGAGAGTTAAAAAATTAAAACTTTGCCCTCTTTTCCAAAGATTGAAGTTAACCCAACCAAAGACACATCTTCACTGATAACACTACTCTGAAACATGTCTCTAAAAAGCCCATGCTCAGCTTCTCTTTTAAAGCTAGGCAAATTCATCTGCCCAAGTAGATATGCCCAAACTCTGGAGAAGCCATTAGAGTCATTCAAAGCCATAGAAGTTTAATTAATTTAAACCAACATCTACTCAATGGCAAATTATTCTGCTGACTTTCTCAGCTTTAAAGATAATCTCAAGAATGCAATAGGCAACAGTTAGAAAAATGAATATACAAAACTTCCCTGTTCCACATTCCACTCCTGCTTTCTAGCCTGTTGGGTCAGCTGTAGGCTAGTCTTTTTTTTTTTTTTTTATGTTATGTTAATCACCATACATTACATCATTAGTTTTTGATGTAGTGTTCCATGATTCATTGTTTGCGTATAACACCCAGGCTCCATTCAGTACATGCCTTCTTTAACACCCATCACCAGGCTAATCCATCCCCCCACCCGCCTCCCCTCTAGAACCCTCAGTGTATTTCTCAGAGTCCATAGTCTCTCATGGTTCGTCTCCCCCTCCGATTTCCCCCCCTTCATTTTTCCCTTCCTGCTATCTTCTTTTTTTTTAACATATAATGTATTATTTGTTTCAGAGGTACAGGTCTGCGATGCAACAGTCTCACACAACTCACAGCACTCACCATAGCACATACCCTCCCCAATATCTATCACCCAGCCACCCCATCCCTCCCAACCCCCACCACTCCAGCAACCCTCAGTTTGTTTCCTGAGATTAAGAATTCCTCATATTAGTGAGATCATATGATACATGTCTTTCTCTGATTGACTTATTTCGCTCAGCATAATACCCTCTAGTTCCATCCACGTCATTGCAAATGGCAAGATCTCATTCCTTTTGATGGCTGCATAATATTCCATTGTATATATACACTGCATCTTCTTTATCCATTCATTTGTCACTGAACATCTTGGCTCTTTCCATAGTTTGGCTATTGTGGACATTCCTGCTATAAACATCAGGGTGCACGTACCCCTTCGGATCCCTACATTTATATCTTTGGGGTAAATACCCAGTAGTGCAATTCCTGGGTCGTATGGTAGCTCTATTTTCAACTTTTTGAGGAACCTCCATACTGTTTTCCAGAGTGGCTACACCAGCTTGCATTCCCACCAACAGTGTAAGATGGTTCCCCTTTCTCCGCATCCCCGCCAACATCTGTCATTTCCTGACTTGTTAATTTTAGCCATTCTGACTGGTGTGAGGTGGTATCTCATTGAGGTTTTGATTTGGATTTCCCTGATGCCAAGCGATGTTGAGCACTTTTTCATGTGTCTGTTGGCCATTTGGATGTCTTCTTTGGAAAAATGTCTGTTCATGTCTTCTGCCTATTTCTTGATTGGATGATTCGTTCTTTGGGTGTTGAGTTTGATAAGTTCTTTATAGATTTTGGATACTAGTCTTTTATCTGATATGTCATTTGCAAATATCTTCTCCCATTCTGTCAGTTGTCTTTTGGTTTTGTTGACTGTTTCTTTTGCTGTGCAAAAGCTTTTTATCTTGATGAAGTCCCAATAGTTCACTTTTGTGCTTGCTTCCCTTGCCTTTGGTGATGTTTCTAGAACATAGATGTTGCTGCAGCTGAGGTCAAAGAGGTTGCTGTTTGTGTTCTCCTTTAGGATTTTGATGGACTCCTGTCTCACATTTAGGTCTTTCAACCATTTGGAGTCTATTTTTGTGTGTGGTGTAAGGAAATGGTCCAGTTTCATTCTTCTGCGTGTGGCTGTCCAATTTTCCCAACACCATTTGTTGAAGAGACTGTCTTTTTTCCATTGGACATTCTTTCCTGCTTTGTCGAAGATTAGTTGACCATAGAGTTGAGGGTCCATTTCTGGCTCTCTATTCTGATCCATTGATCTATGTGTCTGTTTTTGTGCCAGTACCATACTGTCTTGATGATTACAGCTTTGTAATAGAACTTGAAGTCCGGAATTGTGATGCCTCCAGCTTTGCTTTTCTTTTTCTTTTTTTTTTTTAAAGATTTTATTTATTTATTTCAGAGAACGAGAATGAGAGACAGAAAGCACGAGGGGGAAGGGGGTCAGAGGGAGAAGCAGACTCCCCGCCGAGCAGGGAGCCCAATGTGGGACTCGATCCCGGGACTCCAGGATCATGACCTGAGCCGAAGGCAGTCGCTTAACCAACTGAGCCACCCAGGCACCCCTGCTTTTCTTTTTCAATATTCCTCCGGCTATTCAGGGTCTTTTCTGGTTCCATACAAATTTTAGAATTATTTGTTCCATTTCTTTGAAAAAAGTGGATGGTATTTTGATAGGGATTGCATTAAATGTGTAGATTGCTCTAGGTAACATTGACATCTTCACAATATTTGTTGTTCCAATCCATGAGCATGGAACATTTTTCCATTTCGTTGTGTCTTCTTCAATTACTTTCATGAGTATTTTATAGTTTTTTGAGTACAGATTTTTTGCCTCTTTGGTTAGATTTATTCCTAGGTATCTTATGGTTTTGGGTGCAATTGTAAACGGGATCAACTCCTTAATTTCTCTTTCTTCTGTCTTGTTTTTGGTCTATAGGAATGCCACTGATTTCTGTGCATTGATTTATGTGCTGCCACTTTACTGAATTCCTGTATGAGTTCTAGCAGTTTTGGGGTGGAGTCTTTTGGGTTTTCCACATAAAGTATCATATCCTCTGCAAAGAGTGAGAATTTGACTTCTTCTTTGCTGATTCGGATGCCTTTTATTTCTTTTTGTTTTCTGATTGCTGTGGCTAGGACTTCTAGTACTATGTTGAATAGCAGGGGTGAGAGTGGACATGCCTGCCGCGTTCCTGACCTTCAGGGGAAAGCTCTCAGTTTTCCTCAACAGGCTAGTCTTTGATATGCAGACGAGTGATCAGGAGAAGACAGAGCTGGAGACTGGCCCACACTCCCTTGGGGTCAAGCACAGGGCGGTGGATTCTGTTTTGATATGCAGTGTACGGTGGTTAGGTTAGAGGTGACAGGACCAGGAGACCAGCCGTGGAAACTGTGTGGATAAGTCAAAGGGAACTTTGTTTTTGTTTTTGCAATACTGGAAGTGTGAAAGTTTAGAGAAATACACACAGTAGCTGTATCTATCTATACTTTGGAGAGAAGTTTTGTTTGGAAACAGAAAATGTTTGATGTGGAAAGAAAGTTTAAGATGTTTGGTAAACATTAAGAATGTATTGCAGGGAGCCTGGGTGGCTCGGTCGGTTGGGAGTCTGCCTTTGGCTTGGATCGTGATCCCGGGGTCCTGGCATGGAGTCCCGCGTCAGGCTCCCTGCTCGGCGGGGAGTCTGCTTCTGCCTCTGGCCTGCCACTCCCGCTGCTTGTGCTCTCTCTCTGTGTCAAATAAATAAATAAAATCTTAAAAAAAAACAAGAATGTATTGCAACTACCCAAACCCCACTCTATCTCAACTTTGGTGTTTTCTTGAGATACCTAGCTGAGATTTAAACATTTTTTTTAACAATACTTTTTCTGTCTGACTACTGTTTCTATGAATAAGACATCTTACTCCATGAACCATCCATTATGTCTGGGTTACACTGGTAACTTTTTTTTTTAAAGATTTTATTTATTTATTTGACAGAGAGATAGCAAGAGAGGGAACACAAGCAGGGGGAGTGGGAGAGGGAGAAGCAGGCTCCCCCCCTAAGCAGGGAGCCCGATGCAGGGCTCGATCCCAGAACCTTGGGATCATGACCTGAGCTGAAGGCAGATGCCTAATGACTGAGCCACCCAGGCGCCCCTATACTGGTAACTTCTTACAATGGTTTCCGACAGTCCCTCCAGCCACTTCTTCCCCTCCAAAAGAAAAAAATAATTAGGAACAGCCCCTACCTTTTAAAAGAGTATTTATAAATGATTACTTCTTTTTTTTTAAATACTCAAAGCTTTAATGATTTGTTGTATAAAGAACTAATAGAAATTGACAGGGAAACCACTGAGGTTTAATTAATAGGCAAATAGGAAAAACATAAACATTTCATAAAAGAGGAAACTAACATCATAATATGAAATAATTTATTTTTGGTATTGATTTTCTAAAATATGTATTTACAAGATATAAGATGTAAGATTACTTGCTATACATTGTACATTTTTATTGATATATATATGTATATTTGTATGTTTAAACAGACACATACACACATATATATGTTTCAGAGAGTTATATGCATATCAATATTTGGCTTCTCAGCATCAGTAGTGCCTTCCCTTGGAGCAGCCCCATTTCCTACATTCTGCTTTTGGCAGGACACCAGATGCTTCCCTTCCCTGCTCCAGTCTACCAGGAAGTAGGCACATGACCTAAGTGGGCATATCAAATGCCCATTGCTCTGAGCTGGCTCTTGACTTTAATGACAGAAGGACAGAAGAAATGGCTACAGTTTATTCATCGTAACAATGACTACTGAGTATTTCACGCTTTTAAAACCTCCTGCAGCTGCCAGTCTTCAGCCTAATTTAGAATCCCCACGTACATGTAACAAATTTTCTTTTCAGTTAAATTAGCCAGTCTATTTTTACTGTCTTCATGCCAATAACTATAACCTGTATGTTTTTGTTGCATTTTAAAAACTCACTTTTCTTCCAAATCATCTGATTCATTGTACAAATAGTTCTCACACTTGAATGTCATGAACTGTTGCTTCATATGTATGTTATCATGGCAAACAGCAACTTAAGATATGGTAGTCATAATAGAGTCATTCTGAAAATGAATATATACAGTAGGTGGGTGTGTTTGCCACCTCCTCACTGTCAGCCTATTCTAGAATCATAAGTTTTGTTTATTGCTTCATTGAGAATTTTGCCAGGACAGAATTCCTAAAAGATTGAGTGCACTGAGCTGCTTAGATGGGCATGCAACGCCATGACCCTAAGTCTCTATCTCTGCCAAGCAAAGACTAGTCCATAGAGTAGCAGCATCTTGGCCTTGGCACTTATAAATAATGTACACCCTCAGGCCCTACTCTTGAACCGTTGACACTGAGTCTGCTTTTAAGATTCCACAGGACATTTGTCTGCACATTATTGTCTAAGAGATTCTATTCTGCCTCACTTTGCATTTATCATTTTATAATTTGCTACTTTAGTCTCCACTCCAAATAGTAAACAGCCTCTATATAGATCCTTTCCAAAACAATTTAATATCCATTTTCTCATTTAACTTTTTTTTAAAGATTTTATTTATTTATTTGAGAGAGAAAGAGAATGAGAGATAGAGAGCACGAGAGGGAAGAGGGCAGAGGGAGAAGCAGACTCCCCGCTGAGCAGGGAGCCCAATGCGGGACTTGATCCCGGGACTCCAGGATCATGACCTGAGCCGAAGGCAATCGCTTAACCAACTGAGCCACCCAGGCGCCCTCATTTAACTTTTATAGTAATCTTGTGAGGCATGGGCAGGTAACATGCTTCCCATTCTAAAAATGCAAGAACTGAAGCCTAGAGAAGCTGAATGGTAAGGTTGCCATTCTTCAGTGGTATAGTCAGGATTAGTACCCAGGAATCTTCACTTGAAGAAACAGTTGGGTCTTGAATGATCATCCTGCTCAGTAATCTTCTAAGAAGGAATCACTTCAGCAATATCTCCTTTAAAATGTTTGTTCAGTCTTTGCTTGTACCCACCCATGGGTCAGGATCTTATTACTTCAAAAATCAGCTGTTTCATTTGTTAGACTGCTTTAACTTTTATAAAATGCTTTGATTTGAAATATGCTTCTTAAATCTTTGAGTCTAGAAAAAAAGAGAATAAAATAATCTTGTCCCACAGTAGGCCTTCGAATATTAGAGAAGGGCTAGCCTGTTTTTCTAAAAGTCTTTTCTTGTACAGGGTAAATTATTTCAACCACTTGCCAATGGCAGATTATCTAATCCTTCATCTTGAACATCCCCATTAAGAACACTCAAGGTATGTGGAGTTCTTACAAAAAAACATTGCAAATAATTTAATACAGTCTAACCAGTATAAAGTATATTGAGTTATTATCTCCATTTATTCAGATATTCTACTGGTCTTAAGGCTGCCTGAAGGTTTAGTCAGCTTTGGTAACATTAATACAATATTCCTGTCTAATATTGAGTTTGTTTCTTTATTTTTCATATGAACTTTTCTCATGTCAGGGTATCCTTTTCTATCTCTGAGCTTGTATTTTCTGTTGCTATTGTTGATGGTGGCTTAATTTTTGTGCCTAAACACAGAGCATTAATTCTTGTTCAGTGATGTCTTATTGGTTGCAGATCATCATTGCAGACTCAGGAGGTCATTTGAAATCTTGGTTGTATTGTGAAGATCAGACGCTGGGGGAAGATTCTTCTACTGTGAGACAATCAGAGCCAACCCTTTCCTTGCCTTAGCCTTAAAATAAGCGTACAAACCAAAATAAATCTCCACAGATCTGCATAAAACCAGCTGTCATCATTCAACTATAACCTATAGCCTTACTAAAAAGTGTTGAGGATTTGAGAAGCTAATTAATCAGCCTCGTCTTTGAATACAAAATCATTTGATTAATAGCAGATTTGGATAAGTTTCAGAATATAAGCTTTATTTTTCACAAAACTAACTGGGGACTGTAATTTAAGGCAGAGGTTAAAATTGACTTTTGACTCTCATAACCCTCTCTCCTTATACCCCTTGGGATGCTTTCCTGTGCTTATTGCACAGGGAACAGGATAGAGAGAATATATTCAGCCTACAGATAGGCAGTTTGGAAGCAGAACCAGTCAATGGGAGGCAAGAAGGGACAGTTCAATTGGACACGGCCCCTTTCCCTAATCTCAGTCATCAGATCAATCACTTCACCTCCTGTGGGGAGAACCTCTAAGGAAAGAAGGGTCGGCAATGTTCTCTCAATACGTTCTCTGCTGGGGAAGGGAGTGGAAATCATGCCCCCTCCAGAAATGGAAGGAATAAAATAATATGTCCCTCAAACCAGAAGCCCTGGCACAGGGCGTTGATCCTGCCAAACAGGCTGTTTGCTGTCTCTTGCATGAGATTTGTTCATTTCTCCCTCTAATCCTTTGCAAATACCACTGCTTGATTAGAATCCTTCCCCTTCTTCACTAAGACAAATCTCTTTGTGTCTCTATTTACTTACAGGGATTGCATTATTTGAATCATCAAATGTTGAATCACCTAAAAATCATTACTTTAAACTTAGATTTGTTTCAAAGTCAGACCCACCAAATTCAATAGCTGTTGCCCATCCAGCGAAATAGGGCTTTTAAGTTATCCAGTGATAAGAGTTTTCCATCCCACATGCATGACATGCATATTTAGAGGCTGTTGTGATTTTCTATTCAGTCTCCCTGGAAGAAATTAACACTCCTCCAAGACATCAATGTAGGTATATATTAATCAAGGTATATATTTAGGGGAAAAAATGTAGGTAGTGATATGTTACTTTAAATTTTTCAGGAATAAAATTCTAGGCAGATGGGTATAATTGACTATACTGAAACTTTAAAAAGATATAGGTTTAAAGTAACTTCACCCTGAGTTTTTGTTGTACTTACATTACTTCCAAAAATTGAAAATCCAGTCAATTTTAGAACAGGAGTCAGCAAACATTTTGTATAAAAGACCAGTAACTATTTAGGGTTTGAGTTTCATTGAGCTCCTTTTGGGACTACTCAACTCCATTCTGCTGTGGGAGTATAAAAGCAGCCATGAACAATACAATTTTGAGATTGTATGCCCCCTAAGTGGCCATGTTTGTTAGCTTTTATCCAGATTGGTTTACCAAACTTTGCCTCTTAAATGTGTTTCAATATTTCTACTAAAGGTCTTTTCAACTTCTGGAAGTTTTACAACATTTATGCTTAGCAAAAAAAAAAAAGATATTTTTTTCAAAGGCAAACTTTCTTTTCTGTTTGATTATTGATAAGATTTGATTATTTTTGACATATTGAACATAATGAAATGCATAAAGTGAGTTTGGTTTATTCCACAGTCAGACAGCTTGCTCATTTAAACAAGAGACTATTAGATTTTGATAGAGGACTGGTCAGATGAAAATTCTTTGGTGAAATTCTTCCTTAGGAAGCGTATGAAATTGTGAAGGAGCTCTATGTCAAGTCAAAGAATCTTGTGGTTTCAACTCTAGACACTTACAAAATATCTGCTTTATATACTGTTTTTATTTTGAGGAAACTCTTTTTTTAGATTTTATTTATTTATTTGAGCGAGAGAGAGAGCATGAGCCGGGGGGTGGGGAGGAGGAGGGACAGAGGACAGAAAGAGAAGCAGACTCTTCTTCGAGCCTGATGCAGGGCTCGATCCCCGGACCCTGGGATCAGGACCTGAGCTGAAGGCAGACGCTTAACCAACTGAGCCACCCAGGTGCCCTTGAGGAAACTCTTTTATAAATCTCTTTAACGAGGTAATAAATGAAACCAGTAAAGTGAGAAGAAAGTTAATAATATATTTATTAATATGTTAAAATATTATCAATGCATTTATAATACATTAATGTTTAGAATACTATAATACTACAGAATATAATACTCCATTGTTATCTTATGTATTTTATATTATATATTATAATAATAGTTAATGTAATAATTATGAATATATTAATGATGTTATTATTATTACTCAAAAGACAGGTGTAAGGACATCATGCGTACTCTCTTAGACCCACAATACTAATTGAGATCTAATTATTGGAAAGAAACTTTTGTTAGAAGATAGAAATTCCAAATTGTATTTGAAAGTAAAGTGAAAACTATTACTTTAGCTAGGAACATTTTCTCATCATGTTTAAATATTGATTTTTTTTTTCCTTTTCGTAATTCTTACTCCAAAGAAACATGCGGAGAAGGGAAGAAACAGTAATGTGGCGGAGAACTAGATTCATCTTTCCATGTCCCCCTAAGAGGTTTTATCATACTGCCCATTAATTGGTGTCATCTAGTTCTTTCAAACATCAATGAAAGCTCTGCCAATGATTGATAGTTATTATATTAAGAAACATCAGGATGATCTGGAATGATTTCTTCCGTAATTATTGACAATGGCAGGCTTAGTTAGGTCAGCCAGATGAGTTAGCTACTTAAAAACACTCTGCTGAGATATTATATTTTGTTCACTGCAGAAGAGTGAAAAACAACATCGAACTTTGCTCAGTGTTGAGGTGTTCAGCCAACTGAACTCTCAGTGGAAAGTGAGACATACAGGAGCTCCAAGGGTGATATGCTGAGGATGGTGGTTTTGGTGGCCAGTGGTTTGAAGAAATTCCAAGTGAAGGTTAGACAGTGTTTCTCAAAATGTGGCCCACATGCAATCTACATAAGAATCACTAAGATTATTTCAAATGCAGATTCCTAGTTTAATTCAGAATAACTCAATCAAAATCTCTTGAACTGCAGCCCAATATCTGTCTTTTCTTTTTAATAATCTTTAAATGAATTTTATACATGTGAGGTTTGAAAAGCACTGAATCAGTGGCTCATGGTGTAGAATTTTCTACTGCTTCCTCCTCCACTGGGAATTTCAAGTAATGACCCATTTGTTCTTAGGGTACAAAAGCAGTAATTCTGTATTATCTTGGAGTTGTTGAGCTTAGAAGATCAAGAATCTCCTAAATTATACATAAAATGTGGAGTGTTTCACTGTTCTTCTGGGGATCTCTAGCTTATCAGATTCTCAAATAGCTTCCTATCTCCCTCCCAAATTTAAGGATCACTGGACTAAAGAAATCAAACTGATCCATCTACTTATAATTGATTAATTCTATTGGAGCCTTCATTTACCATGGTCAGGACAGCAGGTCATTTGCTTGATAAGAAGAAGTAGTCTTTAAAATATCTGTGCAGCTTTTTAATCATAAGTTTTTCATTTCCTAAATTATTACCCATTTCTGAAGTAAAATGCCATGCACATTTATCACCAACCTAATCAGAAGTTTGGTTCTAAATGTTCCATCAACTGAATGTAAAATTCATATCAAAGATAGGAAGTAGCTAAACTTCTGATTAGAATACACCCTCTATTTCATACCCATTATTTGTTTATCCAGCTTCTCCTTTGAAATCACCCATAATACTTCTTCTGGCACTATCCCACTGAAAATACCGTAGGTCCCCTTCGGTATGGGGTAGTCTTTGTATAAAGAGGTTATACCAAGAGAAGAAATGAAGTTGAATGAAAGTGAATCAGGATAGAACTGACAGCCATTTATAACTCTGTGATTCTGGGTTAGTGATAAAAATCTTTATTTATGTCTGGTTAATAATATTATGCAAGGAAAGACAACCTCTAGGACAAAAATAAGAGTTCTCTATATTGTGAATTTTACAAAAGACAAAACCTTTAGTTAATATGTACCTAAGCTGAAAAAAATAACTGTTGCAAACCAATATTCTCCAACACAAGAGAATCAGAACTTACCGATTTTGGCATATATCAATAGCAGAAATAGTAAATCTAGGTAGGACGGAAGTATTCAATTCTTTTTGAATGCAAAGGAAACAAAGCCTTTGGCTTAACAAAACTGCCATGTCCTGGAGACATTACAGAAATGTCTAAGCTCTAATGTTAGTTATCTACCTCTGTTTGCCACCTTCTAGTTCATATATCTAGTTGCTGGCAATGTTGTAACACATAGAGTAACTCAATAAATACTTCTTCAATACATGTGTCAATGAAAGGTAAGAAGTAAAGGAGATCATAGAGATTCCAGTTATATTATGGTAAATGTATGATCTATATGAAAAAAATTTTAATGGCCTAATACAGTATACTTTTTTTAGCTCATAGAAAGCTCAATGCATGACAATGGCATATTCTATTCAGAGACCAAGTTTCATATAAATTCTAGCATCTTCTTTCCTCAGAGTCCACATCTAGCTAGGAAGAGGAAGAGAGAGAGTGGAAAACCATGAGAGGTTTGACTGGGTCGCACCTGGATGTAGCATGTACACTTGCACTTACATTTCATTGGTCGGTCCTCCATCACATGGCCCCACTTAATTACAAAGGAGGCTGGGAAAAGTGGGTGGGCTCTGGACTGAAGAAGAAATAATAATAGTTTTCAATTAACAATTAGCTTGTCTTTGCCATGCCAGAGTTAGTTAGTTAGTTCTCAAATCTCTTTTCTTAGGTAATGAGAACCTGTTTAATACCTACCAATTCATAGCCAACTCTAAGGTCATTTACACACATGGGGTCTCTGCTATGGGATTTTTCTCACTATCATGTTATCCTACGTAGTAAACTCAACCTTGTTGCAATCTTGAGAAGTGGGATGCCTGCTAATCTAACAGCACAAGAGGGATTATTCTAAGATTTAGTTTTAACAACTTACTAAATGACTTGGCACTTTTAACTACTTAACCAACAAACTGTTATTGAATTATTCCTTAGTAAGACTGCCATTATAGTTCTGAAGCTCTTTCTAAAACAACCTAGATTTTCTAATATAAGCCATCATAATTCCCCTCCCCTTCCCACAAGTATTAATTAGGCAATGGATCCACTTATTCACACTGTTTTGACATGCAGTGTATGAAAGGCTAATAGAAAACTATGGAGTTATCTGCTTCAATCTCATATATTCACCTCTTTGACCCTGTGAGACCATTTCTTAATGAGATTATCAGATGTACATACCTTATGCAGTTACTTCTCAAATCTCAGCTACTAATTAGCAAACCACTTTTTCAGCTGTTAAATGAATTAATCAGTTAGCTAAGGAGGGCCTTCATTGCTTATCCTTTCTTATCTCTAACTTTTGAGTATGTCATAATAATATGCCTCATATTCACTATATTGCTGATTTGTTATAAGCAAGGTTTGCTATATTTAAAAAGAGATAATAAAATTCATTTTTGATAAATTCTAAAATCTTTCCCACTTGCTTCCTCTCCTCCCCCCATTCCATTTTTTCTGTATTTCTCCAGGATATGTGCTCTGTTAGAGTCAAAAAGCATTGAGTTAACAAGCAACAATGCTTGTTAACAAACCTAAAGACACACTATCTTTCTTTATGTAAGGAAGTCATCTCTGGCAAGTTACATGCATTGGCTCATAAATTTGTTCTCAGAAAAAAAAAAGAATCAAAGTAAAATATTCATGAGTTTTAGAATATGTATATCAACATTACTCAGAAAAAAATGGGTGGGGGAACCTAGCATATTTTATCATAGAAAAGTGATATGCTTATATAGTCAACAATATTGCAATAATTTTTGTAGTGACAGATGGCAACTACACTTATCATGGACATTTTGTAATGTATATAATTGGTGAATCACTGTTGGACGCCTAAAACTAATATAATATTGTATGCCAACTACCCGTCAATAAAAAATAACTAAAGCATCAATAAAGGATTTTATTATTGAAAAGTTTAATGTATAAGAATCACCATTACAAGGTATTGTACTTCTGAAATATGCTATCCAGGTAAAACAGTTTTGAAAATGTGTGGTCTCTTTCATTCCTGCCTCCTTATACCATTCTCTTTTTTTTACTCTTTTTACTTTTCTATGATATCTAGCTCCTGGGAACATTCTGGATTTCATACGTTATTGGGTCAAAAGGGCTGATCATAGGATACTTCCATTTTCCACAGAACCCATACCTTGGCAAATGCCCTATATGCTAATATTTAAAAAAACCTGTGGTTTGTAATAACAACCTTCCTTCCAAGGGCTTCTTTTAAAAATTGCAAGCAGGAAAGAAATTTTTATATCTCTCCTCTTCTTTCTTTTCTCCTAACCCCTTATGAAAGTGGAGTTTTTGTGCACAATTGTATTGATGGTATCCTATGAAAGGCATTAAACCCTGGTAAATGACAATTTGTCTTACAGATGCTCGATTCTAAGAATCTACTGTTATAGATAACTGTGATAATTATTGTCCAAAGAGATCCACTATTGCCATCCCAAGACAAAGCCAACAAGAAGGACAATCTTCAGGATGGAGCAGAGATTCCAAGGAGCAAGGACATACAGAGGGCTACTAGAAAAGAGAGGTTATGGGAGGCCAGAGAACAAAGAAACTCCAAAGAACCGAGTATCCAACCAAAGTGACTCAGTGTTGAGTCATATTACCACCAAAAGAGCAAAAACTTTACGCCAACCACTACAAATGTTTATATGCTTATAATTGATTTCTAAGACAATTGTATTTTTATTCTTGGCAATAACTATACCTACCCTTCCAGACACTGTGCACTAGGTAAATCAATAATGTCATTTCCAATGACCACTGACAAAATCTATCAGTGGTAAATGTAAATTGGATAGAATGTATTCATGTATTGACAAAATCAATTAGTCTAGAGAGTGTTCAGACATTTTCTGCACAAGGTTATACGTCCTAATAGCATAATCAGTTTTGATTTTCTAGTGACCCTGTGAACAAACAGATTTAAGATACTTTTTATACATCTGCTACCTGTGTTTCTTATTAGAAGGAATTTCCCCAAAGAAGAGTACTTTGATTACACATGCTCACAAAATCTTGCAAGAAAACGATAGTGTAGATTCAAGAGGTTGGCCGCTGCTTATTCTCATTAGTATTCCCCTTGAGCCTTCTCAGGTTCGTGGCCCTATGATTCAGAGGATGATTTCTTGCATTAACCTTTTCAACATGTCCCATTTTCCAGCTTACTCTTATCATGCCAACTTCAAAATCAACATACTGAACTCAGGAAAATTGGGAGGGATTTTGGTTCATTCTATACCTGTAACTTGCCATTAAAATCAGCACAGGAAAAGTGATCAACTGAACCTGATCTTAGAACAGAATTATAAGGAAATTGTCTCATAAGACCCTTTCCTTAAGTAAATGTATCTCTCACTCATTGAACAGAATAAAGAATTAATTCCCAAGGAGTTTTGCCTAAGAAGAAAAATACGTAGCTAATGAACATCCATTAAATTTTTCAAGTTGTACATTTCAATCAATTGTTATATTATCATCTAGAAAGAATCTCAGTTGAACAATACATATCACTGGAATAATGGGAGAAAATGTTTCTGTTCGTGCTAAATGGTTTACTTACATTTACATTATGTACTAAGTCAAAATTACACATACACACACACTACATGAACATGCATGGACAACACTAGTTGAAAATAACATATTATTTTGAATTATATAATTTTAATAATAGTATTTGACAAATGTCAGGTTATTTAGAATCATACACTAAAGCAAAGATTAGCAATCTGAATTGCAATCACAAAAAAAATTTATGATTTCTACATTTACTTCAATTGTGCAAAGGTAAGAATAGTCAGTTACTACAAATCAAAGAGTTGTATTAGAATTCTGTTATACTGGTGAACTACAGGTCACAAATCAAAAATATAAAAGGAAGAATAAAAGAAAGACATTGAGTTCCACATCATCCACACCATCACAGAAGTAACAATAATGCATTTAAACTAAAGCAATAAAGAAACACAGATATCAGAATATGGTAAAAATATGACCTAAACCCTTCAAAACCTTAAGGTTATCCATGTAGTAGATGCAATGTCTTAAGGTGAAAATAGAACTCTGCAATTAATTTTAGGGCCAGATGCTATATAATCATATAGAAAACAATTCTACTGAGCTCATCCAAGTTAGTCAAATGACATAAATGTGTCATTCTTTGGCTGATTGTTCATTGCACGCACACAGTTCAAAAAAAGAAAGTTATAAAACCAATAATATAAGCTTCCTTATTAGGAAACTAGACAAAGAGCAATATAAGCTTAAAGCAAGCAAAAGAAAAGAAATAATAAAAAGTATAGCAGAAATCAATGAAATTGAAAACAAAAACAATAAAATCAATGATGCCAAAAGCTTCTTTGAAAAGAACAGTAAAATTGATAAAATTTAAGCAAAGCTAAACAAGAAAAAATAGAAAAGACACAATTTATAATATCAGAAGTAGAATAAGGGTCATCATTACTAATCCCATGGACATTAAAAAGATAATAAAAGAATGTTATGAACAACTCTGTACCACAAATTTGATAACTTGGATGAAATGGACCAATTCCTTAAAAAACAAACTGTCAATTCTCATAAAGGAGAAAAATATAATCTAAATAGGCCTATATCTTTTAAAGAAATTGAATCAAAATTGAATCAATTAATAACCTTCCAAAGAAGAAAGCACCATGTCCAGATGATTTCATTGTTTAATTCTGCCAAATATTTAAGAAAGAAATGGCATAACTTCTCTCCAAACTCTTCCAGAAAATGGAAGCAGAGGGAACACTTCCACTTGTTCTTACTTACTAATTCATTCTATGAAGTTAGTAATACCCTAATACTGGATAAAGACATTAAAAGAGAGGAAAAGTCAAGATCAAAAATTCTCATGGACATAGATGCAAAAATTCTCAGTGAAATACTAGCAAATCTAATCTAAGAATATATTAAAAACTTATACATCATGGCCAACTGGAATTTATTCCAAGTATGCAAGCCTGGTTAAACATTTGAAAATTCATTACTGTAATCTGTCACCTCAACAGGTTAAAGGAAAACTACACGATCATATCACTGATGCAGAAAAACAATTGACAAAATCCAATACTTGTACATGAAAAAGCTCTCAGCAAACCAGAAATAGCAAACCAGAAACTTGATAAGAAACATCTACAAAAAAACTACAGATAAAATCACACTTTCCACTGAGAAACTATGTGCTTTCTCCCTATGATTGGGAACAAGGCAAGAAGGTCCCCTCTCTCTATTCCTATTCAACATAGTACTG
This sequence comes from Zalophus californianus, assembly GCF_009762305.2. Lineage (NCBI taxonomy): Eukaryota > Metazoa > Chordata > Mammalia > Carnivora > Otariidae > Zalophus > Zalophus californianus. The sequence goes on from NC_045596.1 coordinate 30,526,701, forward strand.
AAAGTCCTAGCTAATGCAAGAATACAAAAAGAGAAAATAAATGTATCCAAATTTCAAAGGAAAAAATAATACTATCTTTGTTCAGTGATGATATGATTGTCTACATGGAAAAGTCCAAAAAATCAACAATAGAAACAATAACTACAAAACCTACTGGAACTAATAAGGAATTACAGAAAGGATGCAGGACACAAGGTTAAACTAAAAAGTCAATTACTTTCCTATATACCAGCAATGAACAATTGAAATTTGATACTAAATACATAAATTTACACTATTTATATTAATACAAAAAAGTGAAATAGATATAAATCTTAGCCATCAATCTATCAAGATGTATATGTGAGGAAAACAACAAAACTCTGATGAAAGAATTTTATAATTGAGGTATTATTAAACAATATATTAGCTTCAGGTATACAACATAATGATTTGATATTTGTATTTATTACAAAATGATCACCACAATGTCTAGTCATCATTTGTCATCATACATAGTTTAAACAAAATTTTAAAGATCTAAATAATGGGGAGATATCCATGGATAAGAAGACTTGATATCATTAAGATGCCAATTTTTCCCAATTTGATCTATAGATTTAATGCAACAAAAATCCCAGCAAGTTATTTTATGGATATTGACAAACTGATTCTAAAGATTATAGGGAAAAGTAAAAGAGCTAACACAGTAAGAAGAACAAGGACTGTGGACTCATGCTAATCAACAAAAGACTTACTGTAAAGATAAAGTAAGTGGCATTGGCTAAAGAATAAACACATAGATCAATGGAACAGAACAGAGAGCCCAGAATTGACCCACATAAGTAGGTCAAGTGATTCCTGACAAATGAGGATAGAATTGTCTTTTCAACAAATGGTGCTGGAACAATTACATAACCATATGAAAAGAAAAATCTAAACACAGACTTTACATGTTTTGCAAAAATTAACTCAAATGGGTCATAGACTTAAGTGTAAAATGCAAAACTGCAAACTTTCCAGAAGATAGCAAAGAAGAAAATATAGATAATCTTAGTTTTGGTGATGACTTTTCAGATACAATATCAAAAGTATGATTCATGAAAGAAAAAAATGATAAATTGGCTTTATAAAATTAAAAATGTTTACTGTGTGAAAGACACTCTTAAGTGGATGAAAATATAAGACACAGGCCTGGAGAAAATATTTGCAAAACACATATCTTATAAAGGACTTATATTCAAAATGTACAAAGAACACTTACAACTTAGCAGTAAGAAAAGAAACAACCCAACAAGAAAATGGTCAAAATTCTGAACAGATTTTCCACCAAAGAAGATACATAGATGGCAAAAAAAAGTATATGAAAAGATAGCCAATTATATGTCATTAGGAAATTGCAAATGAAAAGAACAATGAAATAATATTATCTGCTTATTAGAATGATTACAACCTAAAAAACTGACAATCTCAAATGTTGGTGAGCACCTAGAACAACAGGAAATTTCATTCATTGCTGATGGGAATCCAGAATGGTATACCTCACTTTGGAAGATGATTTGGAATATCATACCAACATAGTCTTTCCATGTTACCCAGCAATCACGCCCCTAGGTGTTTTCACCATTGAGTTGAAAACTTATGTACACACAAAAACTTGCACACAAACATTTATAGCAACTTTATATATAACCTCCCAAACTGGAAACAACCAAGATGTTCTCCAACAGGTAAATGGATAAACAAATTGTTTCTATATCCATACAGTGGAATATTATTCAGTGCTAAAAAGAAATGAGCTACCAAGTCATGAAAAAACACAGAGTAACATTAAATGCATATGGTTAAATGAAAAAATCTACATACTGTTTGGTTCCAACTATATGACATTCTAGAAAAGGCATAACTATGGAAATAGTAAAACAATCAGTGGTTGCCAGGGGTTCAATGGGTAGGACAGAGGGAAGAAAAGACGAAGTACAGGGGATTCTTAGGGCAGGGAAATTACTCTGTTTGATACTATAAAGGTTATCAAATGACATATTCACTGGTCAAAAACTGTAGAACTCCACAACACACAGTGAACTTTAATGTAGATTATGGACTTTAGTTCATAACAATGTTCCGATATTGATTCATTAATTGTAATAAGTGGACTACAATAATGCAAGATGTTAATAATAGGCAAAACTGTATAAGCAGGTAGGGAGTATATGGGAATTATCTGTATTATCTATTCAATTTTTCTGTAAATCAAATATAAAGTAAATGTGACATCTAAAACAAAGTGAAAAAAAAAAGTTACCTTGATTATATAAGGAATTCCCAAAATTAAAGATGAAAAATCAGAAAATTTAATAGAAAAATAGGAAAGGTTACAAACTGGCAATTCATAGAAGGGGAATTCCTCTGAGAATAGGGAACAAATATATAATGATACCTAATTTTGCTAGTATTAAGAGTAATGCAAATTAAAACAACAATGAAAAAAAAAACAATGAAATAGTTCTGTGTACCCAATAGATAGGGTATACAAATTAGAAAATCAGATAATATCAAGTGTTAAGGTTGTGAAAGAACTATAACACAGTAAATGTATGTAAATTAAAAATGCATAAATACACAAAACTACATTACATATATTTAAGGATGTATAGATATACAGAGACATTTAATATACAACTAGAATGAATTTTGTAGTGGGGAAGAAATGAGAGTCAGAATATAAACTGAAAAGAAAAAACATAAGTAAAATTAGAAAGAGGCATAGACCAATGATGAGGGTGTACCATAAACTGAGGAATATGAAAACTTCAACTCCACAAGTGAGGTCCAAATATTAAAATAAGAAATATTAAGAAAATATAGCAGGAACTCCTAAAAACAATTAGCAATTGAGATAAATTACGTGCCATGTACAGAGTGGCAGATGAAAGATATTTCTAAATGTCCTGGCACAAGCTGTTTTCAGCGAAAATCAGGAGAGGGACTGAAATTAAGATAGAAGCAAGTTATCAGTGATCAAGGTGTGCAATGGTAGAGACAATGCCAAAGAGCTAGAATTCCCACAGTGAGAACTGAGAAAACTGAGATGAAAGTGAGATAAAAGGAAAAGTTTTAAAATTTGAAGCCTTAAATGGGGCATAAAAGTATGATGGAAAAAATTTAAATATCTTGATCCTATTTTACAAAGAAAATGTCCAGTGCTAGAGAATTCAAGAAGATTTTAGGAGTTGAAATTGGTTTTATTAATTAAAGTTGGCTAAGGATAAACTATATAAGAATCTGAAGGAAAAATATAGACTAGCAAAAGGATGTTAAAAAAGATCAAGATATAGCAGGAGGGGAAGAATGAAGGGGGGGGAATCAGAGGGTGAGACGAACCATGAGAGACTCTGGACTCTGAAAAACAAACTGAGGGTTCTAGAGGGGAGGGGGGTGGGGGGATGGGTTAGCCTGGTGATGGGTATTAAAGAGGGCACATTCTGCGTGGAGCACTGGGTGTTATACGCAAACAATGAATCATGGATCACTACATCAAAAACTAATGATGGAATGTATGGTGATTAACATAACATAATAAAAAAATAAAAATAAAAAATAAAGAACAGCAAAAAAAGATCAAAATAGAAAATATATACATAAATCATCAAAATCATTGAAATCTAAGATATTCCACAAAGCACAGAAGAGAAGATTAAGGGCACTATTGTGCAGTGGTTAAGACTAAGGGGTTTGTGTTGAAAAATTCAGACTTGGGTTTTAAGCTTACCCTCACTACTCACTCATTCACCAGACCACTAATGTGGACTTGAGCAAATACTTATGAGTTCATTACTTCTTTAAATGGATGTTGGAAGGATTAAATGAAGTAATGCATATAAATTCCTAGAACATGATAAGTATCATTATCAGCAGCATCAGTACTTGGGGGACAGGACTCATATTTAATTTATCTATGTTTTACCCACAACACCTATTAGAGCATCTAGGAAGTATTAAAACATCCAAAAGAAAGAAAATCAATAAATTATTATAAATATATTAAGGATGTGTATATAGATAGAAGATAGATATATGGACAGAAATATAAGAAATAATCTATGTTAAAGGATTATTTAAAGAAAATAAAAAAGTTAGACAGTAAGAGGGTAAAAGGCTACTGTCCCAGAAGTCAAAATTGAAGGAAGCATTGAGGAGAGAAAGGAGAGAAAGCTATTAATACCTAAGGGGTTCTGGACCCAGTTCAGATGTGTGGTGGGGAGGGATGTCCCTGCACATACAAGCAATTTTCCAACACCACCTGGATAGCCTACAATTTAATTCAATTCTGACACTACCTGGAGAGTGTCAGATACCACAGTTAAGGGCTCAGTCCCACAAGACTGCCCCACCCTCTCCACAGACACACACACACACACACACTTCACAGGTCAATCCAAAATTCAGGTTATCACCTGTGCTTTTGACCAACTGCCTATAGATTAGAGGTTCCAAAAACCCCATCTTTAGGTTTAATTTGTTAGAATGGCTCACAGAACTCAGAAATGTTTTACTTACTAGATTACCAGTTGATTATAAGAGGCTTAACTCAGAAACAGCCAGATGGAAGAAATGCATATGGCAAGGTATACAGGGAAAGGACAAGGTGTGGAGCTTCCACGCTCTATCTGGGCATGTCATTCTTCCCGAATCTCCAAGTTTTAACAACCTGAAAGCTCTCTGAACCATGCCCTTGTGGGGTTTTGTAGAGGCTTTATTACATAGATATGATTGATTAAATCATAGGCCATTAGTGATTGAATTCCATCTCCAGCCACTCCCCTCTCTCCAGAGATCAGGAGGTGAGACTGAAAGTTCTAACCCTCTCATCACCTGGTTGACTCCACTGACAACCAGCCCCCAACCTTAGGTCAGGTCCAAAAGTTACCTCATTAATATCACAAAAGACACCTTTATTGCTCTCCTTGCTTAGGAAGTTCCAAAGGTTTTGGGAGCTCTGTGACAGAAATAGGGATGAAGACCAAATATAAAGCTCTTACTATGAATCACAATATCACAATACCAAATAGTTTAGCATTTTTGCAGTGATTCCAAACATTTTGTATGTTTTAATCAAACATAAAAGTTAATTGTTGAGTGCCAAGTATGTGTCAAGCACAATCTTATAATGTGAATAGCATGATCTTGAGTTTACATATACGAAAATTTAGGCCTAAAAAAGACCTTAAAATTTACCTAAGGTCATAGTGCTTACTAGCAGATCAAGGATTATCCAATTTCAAGTTGAGAGCTCCTTCAACTACCTAATATACATTTCACCATTAAATGCTAGTGTTTGAATTTGTTCTTCATGAACATTTCATAGGATGAAGTCTTCACCAATTCTAGAAGAGTAATGCTATATGAGGTAGAAGTTTGCCAGAAGCACCAAGATTATTCGCATTTGGATGCGTGGGTGGGAGAATTCAAGCAACATCTGCTGCCCCTCCATGGTCCAGCACACAGAACTATAAAAATGCAAAATGTTCTTTTTTTAAAAAAAAATGAACAACCAGTCCCAAAGGAATCACTGAAGGGGGAAGGCAGACTTTAAACGGAACCACAGAATCATTTCAAAGCTAATTAGAAGCTACAAATGTGGAAAAGAAAATTTCAATGCAGTGCATTTGGAGCAAGAAAAGAATGAATTGGCAAGCTGTGTTCTATCCACAGCCAAACTAGATTATCTGGCCCAGCACTACTCACCCTTTTGTTCAACTGTTTGTTTGACTAGCATGACCTTTACTGCACCCACGAAGTAATGTGAAGAAAAGAGAGTAACTCTCCCCTCTAATCATTGCAAAATGCCCTGTTGGGAAAGGCAATCATTACATGAAGAATTGTATTCAAAACGCTGACAGGTGGTGAAGCCATAGCTGAGTGCTTGTCCGTGGACAATAGAACCCATGAAGTTAGGGGAGCCTCTGACAAAATCACATGCAGTATTTTTTCACTCCAGTCACCACTGCCCCAGAATATGGACCCACACAGTTATGAGAGAAGAAGGCTAAAGAGAAAGAGGATGGATGAGTGGAAAGGGAACATAAAAATAAAAGGGTGGGAGATGTCTGTGGGATTACAGCCTTACTCACAACCCACAGTTTTATGTCCCATCTGTGAAAGCTGATTGCTGACCACCACACTGCTTGAGTTTAAGACCAAAGCCACCTTAAACATCTACAGAAAGTATCAGAGGAGCACTGAGGACTCTAGAAACCACAGGACCAACAATAGTGGGACATCTTCCTACTCCTCAGTAATTTTGTTTCCACTATGGATTAGAGAAAACAATCATTAGCTAGTCCTTTCTCTCACTTCTACGTGCCTAAACTGGAAACATTACCTCTGCTAAACTCAACCCACATTATCCACTTTAAGGAGAAAGGAAGAGAGCTTTCCTTTGGAGCAAATAAGTAATTACATTAAATTTTGTATCATTAAATTTTAGACTACTTGCTGAAATATATGATTTTAAAGATTTATTTATTTATTTTGAGAAAGAGGGAGCATGAGCAGGAGGGGCAGAGGGAGACGGAGAGAGAATCCCAAGCAGACTCCCTGCTGGGGCTCTATATCATGACCTGAGCTGAAACCAAGAGTTGGAAGCTTAACTGACTGTGCTATCCAGGCACCGATTTTAAATAAGTCACTAGCAAAAAAATGTACCACATAAAAAGACAAACTAAAACCCTAGAGTTACTAAAACTTTTTTCAGGGCTGCCACAATATACTTAACCAGAGATGAATGCTTTCTATAGCATAAACCAGAAGTCACTGACTTGAGCCCTAGAAACAATATTCATCACTAAACACTTTACAGACAATTATATTCATCATAAATTTATCGAGTACTTACTAGTTACTTGATGCTGACAAGAAATGTTTATTGAGATTGTAGCAGAGACTATAGTTGCTTACTACATCATCCTTCCAACACTTCCTCCTAACCAACATTTAATGAACACAACATTGCCAATAAAAAAAAACACTACATTTCCCAGACTCCCTTGCTGCTTGGGATGGCCATGTTACTGAATTGTGGCCAGTAAGATATAAGGGACTGTGATGAGGAACTTCTGAGAAATGTTTTAAAAAGGCAAAAGCCACGCATTTCCTTCTTCCTGCTTTCAATTATATAAAAGAAGTAGCTGGAGGAACAGCAGCCATTTTGGAATATGAAGAGGCATGAAGGCCAAAAAAAACATTCTCTAAGATACTAAAAAAGGAAGCCAATCAATAGCATTAGGCTTTATAGGCCATATTGTCTCTGTTATAACTACTCAATTCTGCCATTATAACAAAAAAGCAGCCACAGACAATGCCTAATAGGATGGACATTTATAGACGTCCATTTATAAAACAGGTAGCCACTCAAGGGGCACCAGCTCACCAACCCATGAAAAAGATAGCAAAGTGAGAATATGGAAGTTTACATCTTGACAGTGGAAAAGATGGTATATAGCCCTAAGACTTCCTAACCTCCACATATCTTTTATATGAAAAGAAATCCATTTCTTCCTTTTTTAATATTTGGAGGTGTTTCTCTATTACAAACATCTCTATTACATTGAGTGAGAACAAAACCTAAGTATTATAAAAATAAGGTTCTACATCAAAGTGTTATAATTTTTTAAAAACATTTATTTATCTGACAGAGAGATGGTACACAAGTAGTGGGAGCCAGAGAGGGAGAAGCAGGCTCCCTGCTGAGCAGGGAGCCAGACGCAGGTCTCCATCCCAGGACGCCGGGATCATGACCTGGGCTGAAGGCAGACACTTAATGACTGAGCCACCCAGGTGCCCCATCAAAGTGTTATAATTTTGTGGGTCAGTCAGTTAAATGTTCTATATAGTAGAGAAATTGTTATGACAGTGAAATCAAAGAATATAGATGAGAGGTGTCTAATCTAGCCAAGATTAGGGAAGACTTTTTAGAACAATAGACATTGAAGATGAGTTTAAGGATGATAGAAAGCTATCTAAATGAAGAATATGGAAGGGAGTTTCCAGAAAGCAGAAGTAGCATGTGCAAATCTCTCTAAGTGGTAGAGCTTGAGAGCCAGATCATAGAGTCTTACATGCCAAATAAGGGATCTTACCTTTATTTTAAAGGTATTGATTCAACAAGGAGTGTTTAGGAGGAAGTGATTCTGTTATTTGCATTTCAGGAAGATCAGTTTGGCTCCAAGTATGAGGATAGGAAGAGGGGAAGATGGAAGGTGACAAGATCAGTTGCAATGCTTTTGTAATAACCCATAAAAAAGAGGGCTTAGTTAAGGTAAGCAATAGATCTAGAAAGATAGGTTTGACTTGAGAGAGATTTAGAAGGTAAAATTTCTGAGGTGCCTGGGTGGTACAGTCAGTTAAACATCTGACCCTTGGTTTCAGCTAAGGTCATGATTTCAGGATTATGAGATCAAACCCCACCTTGGGCTCCACACTCAGTGCAGGGTCTGCTTGAGATTCTCTCTCTCTCTCCCTCTGTACCTCCCACTCATGCTCTCATACTTTCTCTCTCTCTCTCTCAAATGAATAAATCTTAAAGAGAGAGAGAGAGAAGGTAAAATTTCTGATATAAGGATGGATTGGGTCCAGAAGGAAGGTGGTCAGTGACAGAGAAAAGTTCAAAATGAGACTGAGGTTAGTGGTGTGAACAATTGGAAGCATTGGTATTATTTATGGAGGTCACAATCAATGGTAAAGCAAGACAGATAAGGAGTTGAAACACCTGGACTGAATTCCCAGCCTTGACACATATGAGCCTAAGCAAGCCTTTCACCTTTCTGAGCCTCATCTGAATATGCAGATAATAATGCCCGAATCTCAGGACTAACGTAAGGCTTAGGTGAAATAAGAAGGTGCTATGGACTGAATGTTTGTGTTCCCCTAAAATTCCTGTAAAAACCCCTACCACAAATGTGACTATATTTGGAGACAGGACCTTTATAGAGGTAATTAAGGTAAATGATAAATAAGTAAACAAATAAATACCCATTAAAAAATGAGATCATAAGGACGGGGCCTTGATCGAATAGGATTAGTGTCCTTATAGGAAAAGACACCAGAGACCCCATTCTCTCTCAACTATGTTAGGACATAACTAGAAGGTGGTCATCTGCAAGCCAGGAAGAGAACTCTCACCATAAACTGACCCTGTGGGACCTTGGCCTGGGACTTGTTACCCACCAGAACAGTAACAGATTTCTGTTGTTTAAGACACCCATTCCAGGGCATTTTGTTATGGTAGCCTGAGCAAACTAAGACACAAGTACTAAGCAGAAGGCCTGGTACATATTAGACACCCAATAAGTATTTGTGCTGGTGCTCCTTTCTTGTTCATCCCTCCAAATGTTAGACCTTTTTATTTAATACCAAAAATTATAAACTTAAAATTAATGGTTTAGCCAGTGTTACAGCCCCACAGTAGATCAGAAGCAGCAAACTGGAAAGGGTATTAGAAGAGCTTTGAGAGCCAGCTAACCCAACAGAAGTAGAGCCAATGTCTACTACTAAGAGAAGGTCCAAAGCTGCATCCATACAGGGAAAATGACAGGAGTTCTAATTAGGATCCTGGGACATCCACAAAAGCTAAAAATGCCTTCAATTACCTTCCACATAAGCAAGCAAGAAATCAAGCTATACGTTTTAAAAATATATCATAATAAATATATTTAAATGTTAAAAGTGCTGATATTTCAAGTGTTCATTTAATTGGAAATTTCATTCGTACAGTATATATTACTCTCCAAAGAAGTTAGCTAAATGAGGCATACATGTATTAATAGTCTTTTGCTAATTTAGGTTTTGAGTTCTCTAGCTGTTAATTGATTGTTTTAAATTTTTTCCTATTTTTCTTATTAAACAGTAGGACTTTGGGGAATAGTGAAATGAATTAATTATGTTGATGTGCTTAGAAGTGCAGGGCCAGAAAGGACCTTTAGAGGTCAAACAGCCTGGAAGGTCCTCTCTCCTGCCGCCACTATTCTCCTTAGCTTAGATACTCGTGGCTCTTCTTTTAGTCACAGCTCTGGTATCACCTCCCTCAACCCGCCTAAACCTACAAATTCTTTGAACAAAAAAGAGTGTTTGATTGTCCTTATAAGCCTGATGCCCACAGTGCTCGTCACAAAACACATTCTCTATAAATGTGTATTAAGTAAACGCATGAATAAAACCTGGCCTTTCCTTTAGCTGCAATTTTGTTTCAAACTATCAATGAAAAATTAGAATGCTGACTATTTTGAATAAATGGGGTATCTTCATGTTTATGCTTTGTTGTATCAACTGCTAAAAGTCAGCTACATGATTAAAACTTAAACCACAATTGCTTTCCCAAAACCTTTCATGGAACTCCCAAGTGTCTGGTCCCACAATAACTTACTGTTGGACAATTTGTGGAAACCTTTGTGACTTGTGAACTATGAGGAGATGAATCTTATTGTAGTTTTCATTTTTTTCAGTTTTTGTTGTGTGTCTCTGTTTTGGTTTTGTTTAGACTTCAAAGAGAACAAAGAGACACTCAACTCATTACCTCACATTGTGTCGTTGGTGAGGAAATAATCTCAGCAATGTTTATAAAGATACTAGCTCACTGGTCATTCCATTTACAAGATATTTCTTATCAGAAATATTCAAGTAATATAATTAAGTCAGCTTTTCCTTGAAAAAAGTATTTCAGCATTCCACAAACTACTTTTGTTTGTTTGTTTGTTTGTTTGTCTTAATGAGGACACACACACAAAAAATTCATCTGCTCACCTTAATTCTTTCTTCACCTTCCAGAGAGTGCCTTCAGAAGTATGCATAAACTGCATAGCTGAGCTGACCCTGCAGGTCTAGTTAGCAATTCCATCTGTTCTCTCTGAAATTGACCCTGAGAGAATTGCACCTTGGAAGGATGAGAAAGGCAACATTTTACACAAGGTGATTGTTCAAACGCAGGTGTGTTAGTAGGAAGATACAGGTGATTCCTCTCTGAACACTGGACACTATGGACGGTTGGTGAACGGTGCATAACAACCATGTTTCCAATTTCCCCTAATATAATATCTTCTGTCTCAGTTTTGCTTAGGGTTTGCTCTAGCCATGCTTTAGCCTTTCTTCATAGGTTTTGATCTTAATTCTTCAACTGTTACTTCTTTTATCTGGGCCTGACAAGAGACCAGATTGAGTAGTATCCATGTAGCCCCTTTTAATAGTATCGCGTGCTAAAAATATAAGGAGAGAAAACATCTTTCTGACCCTTCTGCCATGTAAATTGCTCACTGTCAAGAACCATTCAATTGATAATTTGGAGCAGTTTCTCATTTTCATTAGTTTCTAATGAAAATTGTTGATATCCAATGGAGTCAATTCAGAGAGACCTAAACTTAGCCAAAGTCTGTTAACATCTTTTTCTAAGAGAAAGGACACTTTAACTAACAGGTTATATGGCATGAATGCAATAGGTTCTTGCACAAAGAAGTGTCATTTTCACAAGTGCTAAGCATTCATTTTTTGCATGTCCTTAAGTCAGCTGGTTCCAGTAGTATTTAGGAATCCATGTTGTATTCACAAAAGATACACATGGCAGATGTAGTTAGGTCTAGCAGCAATATAAACGATGCTTGATACTGATTATATCCATTAATGGATGGATCTAGTTAATGCTTTAAAAGGTGATAAAATTTTTATATAAGCCATTAACACCTTAAATATTTCCTTTACGACAGTAAGTCTCTTCTGTGCTTCTGGAAATCAGAGTAGCTGTTACGTTGTACTCTCTCATTCTCTTATCCCTATCTCAACTTCTTATTTTCAATCTTCTTGTCTTCCTGACCTGGATTCTAGAAAACTTACTGAGTTATGTCTTCCCATTCAGAATTTCTTTCTTCAGATTTGCCTCGTATGTTATGCAATGCACCCATAAATTTCTTAACTTCAGTAATAATATTCTGTTTTTCTAAAAGCAATTACCTGTACTTTAAAAAAAATCTGTCTCTTCTTTTTGGTGATTCCTTATTTCCTATTTTTTATTCTTTTACTTTTGTTTTTTAAGTATAACCTGTGCATATTTTATATCTGTATCTGGTATAATTGGTTTTATTTGAGATTCCAAAACTACTGTTTGTTTTTTCTACTGAATTTCATTCATGTATATTTTTTCCTCATTTGCTTCACATCCTCATTTGTTTTTAATATTTTAAATAAATGTTTATATTTTAAAACAATTTAAGATTTACAAAAACATCATGAAGATAATATAGAGTTCCCATATATCCCACAGCAGTTTCCCCTCCTATTAACATCTGTTAGTACATTTGTCACAACTAATGAGCTGATACATTACTATTAACTAAAGTCCATACCTTATTTAGATTTTCTCAGTATTTCCCTAATGCCCTTTTTCTATTCTAGGATCTTAGTCAGGATACCACATTTCATATATTACTAATATCTCCTTGGGTTCCTCTTGACTAGGTTAGTTTCTTAGAATATCCTGAGTTTTGATGACCTTGACAGTTTTTAAGAGTACTGGTCAGATAGTTGAGGTTTGTCAGTTTTTGTCATGATTAAACCAAGGTTATAGGTTTTAGGGAGGAAGACCACAAAGGTAAAGTGACATTCTCATCACATTATATCAAAGGTACACACTATCAATGTGATTTAACATTGTCAATGTTAATCTTGATCTGACGTAGTGTTTGTTGGGTTTCTCCACTATAAAGTTATTCTTTTTTCCCCATTTTTCATATTTAAGTCTTTGATCTCAGTTTTATGTCCAAGAAAAGTCACCTATTTTTCAGTATGTACATATTTTTCTTCTTGTAAAAAAGAATGATGACTCCCAAGTTCTTTATATGTCAGAGCTAAAAGCCTAGTTTTTCGTTTCCTTTGCATCGTTGTACTATTTTGTAGTGAAAGCAGAATTAGGTGCAATGAGTTTCATGCCAGCCTCTAATCCAGGTGGGCATATCTGCTGTCTGACCTATGCCTGCTGTCACCAAGTTCTGTCACTGAAGTCCTTGCTCAGCATCTAAGAACTGTGTAATGTCTCCAGCTTAAATTCTGCATAATGCTTATGCATGAAGAACACACCAGTGACATGGTTAAGAATGACTCAAGAAGAGGTCAGATGCCATTGGGTATGAGAACCACATGCAGTGCTTTAGATTGGATCGAAGTGTTAACTATTATAAAAATTAGGAACTCTTCTGTAAAAACTGAGCATGCAGTTATAAACATAGATATTATAGGGCCTTGACCTGGGAATCTATATTTGAACAAGATTTAAACCAAAAGCCATGCTGCAGATTTGCTTTTACTCATTTATGCCTATTAATTTTACAAAAGCCACTAAATCCAACCCGTTTTTATTAAAATTAATCATCTAACTAGAAAATAAATTGATCATTAATTTGTAGGTGGGTAACTATATTTCACAAAGCAAATAAGATAGAAAAATTCTGTTCGGCTCTTACTTTCTCAACCACCAGCTGAAAATCTGCACAAATTCACTTGAACTATTGACCTAATATAATCTGTTTCTACTGAGAACAGAAAGAAACATTTAACATAATCCTTCTCTTTTTTGGTGGAATAGGATACCTTTGTCCTAAAGTTTTTATCAGCCATAACTATAGTCTCTCCCCCAGCCTAATCCACACCTTAGAAACGCAGACTGAGTTATTTTTTGTAGGATGGCTTCCATGATGGCTATGAGCCAGACACTCAATAATAATATCTAGTATCCACTATACTCTTATATTATGCTAAAAGTTTTATACAAATTAGCCATGATTCACTGTTTTCATATAACACCCAGTGCTCCATGCAGTACGTGCCCTCCTTAATACCCATCACCGGGCTAACCCATCCCCCCATGCCCCTCCCCTCTAGAACCCTCAGTTTGTTTCTTGGAGTCCATAGTCTCTCATGGTTCGTCTCCCCCTCTGATTTCCCCCCATTCATTTTTCCCTTCCTTCTCCTAATGTCCTCCATGGTATTCCTTATGTTCCACAAATAAGTGAAGCCATATGATAATTGACTTTCTCTGCTTGACTTATTTCACTGAGCATAATCTCCTCCAGTCCCATCCATGTTGATGTGAGTTGGGTATTCATCCTTTCTGATGGCTGAGTAATATTCCACTGTATATATGGACCACATCTTCTTTATCCATTCATCTGTTGAAGGGCATCTTGGCTCTTTCCACAGTTTGGCTGTTGTGGACATTGCTGCTATGAACATTGGGGTGCATATGGCTCTTCTTTTCACTTCACCTGTGTCTTTGGGGTAAATACTGTATGGAGCACTGGGTGTTATACGAAAACAATGAATCATGGAACACTACATCAAAAACTAATGATGTATTGTATGGTGACTAACATAACATAATAAAATAAAATAAAAACAAATTAGCAAATAAACTCCCAATACCCACTTTTTATCTTCATTTTACAGATTATAGTGAAGCATAGAAAAAGAATGGGCCCAGTGTCACAGAACTACTAAAAGAAAAGCAATGTACTTTAAGTGTATAACACTAATCCTAATATCATTTTTCAAAGCGTTATTGTATATTATTATATATCATTATTGTTTATAGCATGATTGTTTATAGTTAGAGTTGTTAGATTTAGCAAATTAAAATAAAAAACATCCAATGAAATTTGAATTTCATATAAACAACAAATATTTTTTTTTTAGTTTAAATGGGAGATAAACTAAAAAAAAGTATTTGTTATTAATATGAAATTCAAATTTCACTGGATATCCTGTAATTTACCTGGCAGCCCTATTTGTATATTATTATCTCCAGGACACAGATGAGAAAATTGAAAAAAATTAAAAAGTGTCACAGAGTCATAAAAGGAAAAATAATGTGTATTAAGAGTACAAATTTGATCATTTGCCAGATAGTCAAAACCAGAACTGTGAAGAAATTACATAATGTTACTTCTAGTCATGCTTAAACTTTATGAGAATGGCTGAAACTTCATAGCCCCTCTGCCTGCTTGAGTTCTCTACAGGGCTATAGACAGTTCCTGGCTGAATGATGATTTCCCACAGTGAAAGCCTGTTCTCTCTGCCTGAGAGTTCTCTTCAGCACCTCTGGAGCTTCTAGCCTGCGCTAAGATGCAACGTGGAAGTGCCCGGAAGGTAATTCCCCTACAGGCAATACTCAGGAAATGAAAGAAAAAAAGGACATGCCCAGGCTCCCATTCGTCTAAAAGGTCACCTGAAGAATTGATCCCTGGGGTCTACACTAATGACCTGCATGCTAGGACCCTCTTTTTCCCCTCCCTGTTTCATTCCCCGACTCTCGGTTCTGCCTTCTCCATGCACTAGCCTAAACCAGGGTCAAATCCTGTCCTAAGCACTGCTTTTATAGGAATCCAAACCAACACACTGGTCTAGTAAATAAATTGCTGAGAGGAAATGCAGACGGCCATATTCCAACTGACAATTCTACTTCATCGAGACCTTGAGGAATTGAAAGACTGTCATTGCTTGCTTCATAAGGAAGTATGGTTTATAGCAAACCAGCTTCAGATGGAGCAGAGAAAGCAATAAAGCTGGCCTTTCTCAAATAGAATACTGGAGGCTTAGGTTCAAAGTAGTGTCAATTGATAGAAAATAAGGGTCATGCCTAGCAATCTTCTTGACTCTCACCCTTGGTGTTCATTACCACTTTCTTCCCCAGGCCACAGATACCGGCTGCCCTGTCTCCTGCTCTGGTTTTCCTTTATAACAACAGATTCAATCTTTAGTTTCAGTGAAATATTGATGTACGCTCCTGCAAGGGCAGTCCAAACTTGCATACTTTCTTTGAATTATGTGCAGGCCACTGTTGAGCTTCTCCTCTCCCAGGATGACCGCTTATATGCCTCCTCCAGGAAAGCAGTTAATGTGCCTTCCAATTTCATGGGGCTGTTACTTTTATTGACATTTATCCTGGAAGCCAGAGACAGTTACATGATCTCACTAATGGCATTGTCACCCCATGAGATTGTGCAGGACATAAATATTCATTGGAACTAAGCCTTGTGTCTTCCTGAAAGTTGACTGGATAAGGTCAATAAGAACTCATGTTGGAAATGTGTTCATCTGAACCAAATAATGAATCCATTTGTCATAATGATTAACATGGAGAGAGAAATTATAAAGGGAACAAAATGTTTTCTTTTTATCAAAGTTTTATTTGCTTATAATTTTGCCTACCAATCAGCCACTGAATTCATCTTACGATAATTACCAGAAATGCAGTTTTATGCAGAAGGAATTTTGTACTTTCTCATAATTTATAGACCTTTAAGGTTTTTGATGAATCACTTGTTAATCCCAACCTTTAAACATGGTGAAGGGGAAAGTTGTTTTTCTATTTGAAATTTTCCAGTTTTCCAAAGATTCTAAGGAATCATTTTTATAGTCTTTAGTAGGGTTTTATGAGGGGGAAAAGGTGATGCTGAAAAGTCACCTTGAGAGCATTTTGTCAGCAGTACAAAATCTAATTAATAAACCAATGCTAAAACTATGTACTTTTTAACAAAAGAAATGTTTTTCTACTTGAGTCATTTATACGTTTCTGCTGTGACATTTTTAAAGTTTTTAAACTCTAAAGGTTTTAAAGTTTCTTAAGTATCTCTAGCCACATGCTTAAATAGCTCACTCGCTGTCACGCACATTCTCTCTATTGCTTTCTATCTCCCTAAAAAGCAAAATATATGCATCTGACAATAATGAACACTAAATCATACCATTTTGAAATGATCCTATATTTTTGCTATGAAGTGCATATCTATTATTCATAACCAGTTTTGAGACTCTGAAATATGTGTTAAAGCTTTTTGAGGCAAACTTAACCCTGTTTCAAGAAAAAATATGCACTTGGAAGAAGTAAATATGTTCAGCTGATTTTTAAGAGGGCTATGATTTCCAAGCTTAGAATATATAGAATCAACACTTAAGAGTTATCATATGCAGAATCAAATGGAGATTGTGGAGAGAAATAGGAAGGCTTCCTAAATGACAGATATTCATTACCTATATTATGATCCCAGGATTCTCCTTTTTCTCCACATTTACAGCATCTGAATTTCACCAACCCTCAAGGGAATTCTTCCCTCTGAAATATGTCACTACGTTTCTGGAAGAGAATGGACAAGTCTGACTTCAACTTCTATTCACCTTAAACTATACCCATTACTTATTGTTCATACCCTGCCATAACTATTGGAAGATGGAAACCTGAGTTTTTAATGTCATAAAAATGCACTTTTTCTGCACTGAATAACATGCAGATATTAACATATTAATACAGATATTAATTATCCCATTAGATCCATGGTGTTCACAATACTACAAAACTTGTTTTTCTCCCATCTGATTCAATGAATCCGTGAAATATTCTGACATGGCAGGATAACCACTGCCAGTGCATCAGGGAATTTTGCCCTTCTTCCAAGTCAATACTAATCTGCCCCTCTACTCAATGTTACATGAACAGCACAGCCACAATTAGACTGGCTCCACTGAGCCACCGTACAGCTAAATTACACATTAGTATTAGCAAAAGACATAAAATTATGCAGGTCATTGCATCAGCGGAAGAGAGAGGCACCAAAGGAGGGTAATATGTGGGTTTCCTGGGAAGACTCACTTCAAGAAGTATCCAAAAAAAAAAAAAAATCTGATTTTTTTAAGCCAACAAAGAAGAATTTGCAATCCCTGAAGGCAAAAAGAGGTGGTTTCCACAAAACAAAATAATGAGTACTCCTTTCTTATTTCTGAAGTTGAGAAAAAAGAACCTCTTGACCAGTGATGTGCTGGAGCCAGCTTGTACTTGTTTTTTTGTGTGTGCATCTCTTCCCAGTTGTGTGCATCTCTTCCCAACTCTATATTCAGTGCCATTACATTGGTAGCTTCAAATCCACATGATGGGAGTACAGTAATGCCCCTTATCTGGAGGATATGTTCTGAGACACCCTGCCCCCAGTGGATGCCTGAAGCTGCAGATAGTACAGAACCCTACATATACTATATTTTTCTCTATACACACACACCTAGGATAAAGTTCAGTTTATAAATTAGGGATAGTAGGAGATTAACAACAATAACTAATAGTAAAATAGAGCAATTATAATGCTATACTGAAATAAAAGTTATGTGAATATGGTTTCTCTTTCAAAATATTGTACTGTACTCACCCTTCTTTGATGATGTGAGATGCTAAAATGCCTACGTGATGAGATGGAGTGAGGTGAGTGACGTAGGCACTGTGACGTAGCGTTAGGTTGCTATTGACCTTCTGCCCATTCATCAGAAGGAGGATCATCTGCTTCCAGATGACAGTTGACCTCTGGTAATTGAAACTGAAGAAAGCAAAACTGTGGGTGAGGGGATACTACTGCATTTACACCAAGGAAATTGTAAAATGCTACAAATCAAGGCATTATCTCCAGGGAGCTAATTGTTACACATTTACCAACACACCTTTGCTTTCATTGAAGGGTTTATTTGATGAACTACCTGAGGAAGTGTTGCCGGGATGCCCTGGCACAGGTGTTTGACATCTGATAGCTTTTAGGTTGCTTTCACATCAGTTACTTACCCATGATAAGGCATTCATCAAGTGAAAGTATACACTATTATTTTACCCATTCAGAAGTTTCAGACATTTATCAGAGCTCAACCTCTTTCCTGATAACCTATGTAAAAATAGCAAAGCAGCCATTTGAAATGTACAGTGTCAACAAAACTTGATTTTTTCCCCTGAATTTACAAATAAGCATTTGTTTTGTCAAAATATAGACCAGAATAGAATGTATTCTGCTCACACTCATGCATGCATTTTTTTATCCTCAAGGGATGTTGTGTATTTTTTCTCTTATGAATCTGATATACTTGTGAGTGATAATTGTAGGTGGCAGATTTAATTAACTCTGTTGCATTTGAGAAGGTTTGAGAAATGCCCAAAAGTCACACATAGAATCACTGTATAAAGAATATCATTAAGTAACTTCAGCATTAACCAGTGCAAACATCTACCCAGTTCACTTTAGGTATGATCTAGAGAAACAGGAATAATTTGTCCAAAGCAACATTCATGGAACATGATCTAACTTTTATAATTATGAAGAAAAAGAAACCAATTTAAAAATATATATATATATACTTTTTAGAACAGTTTTGGTTCACTGCAAAATTGAGAGAAAGAACACATACTCCCCTGCCCCTCCACTCACACAGCCTCCCCCACTTTCAACATCCTCCACCAGAGTGGTACATTTGTTACAATCAATGAACTTACACTGATACATCATCATCACCTGGAGTCCATAGTTTACATTAGGGTTTGCTCTTAGGGTTGTACATTCTTTGGATTTGGACGAATGGTATAACAATATGTATCATATAGAAGAGTTTCACTGAACTAAAAATCCTGTTCTCCGCTATTCATCCCTCCTTTTTCGCTAACCTCTGACAAACACTGTCTCTTTACTGTCCCCATAGTTTTGCCTTTTCCAAAGCGTCATATAGTTGGAAACATACAGTATGCAGCTTTTTTAAGCTTCTTCTTTCATTTAGTAATAAGCACTTATGGTTCTTTCATGTCTGTTCATGGCTTGCTCATTTCTTTAGAGTGCTGAATAATATTCCATGATCTGGATGTACCACAGCTTATTTATCCCTTCAACTACTGAAGGATATATGGTTGCTTCCAAATTCTGCCAATTAAGAAAAAAGTTGGTATAAATATCTGTGTGTAGGTTTTTGTGTGACATATTTTCAACTTAAGATATTTTAAATCAGAGATATCAGGGAAAACTGGAGCTGTGCTACAACTTACCCATCAAAGCACATATGTCCCTTGTAAAAGATTGTCCATGAATATATTTGATCCACAGTGTGCAAATACACTCCAAATAGTTCTATCTACCTTGTTATATGTGACATTATTGCTGTACAGAACCCTGATCTTGAAAATTTTATTAATCACATTCAGTCTTTGTGTTAATTCTTAGGAAATACCAAACTCTTTGCTGTAGAGAGACTTGGAATTTGCCATTCCCTCTACCTAAAACATCATTACCTTGACTCTTTCCAGCACTTCAGCCTCTGACTTCCAGGTCTCAGCTTTAACACCTCATTTCCAGAGGAATTTGCTCTGGCAACTCTAGGAACCAGTCTCCTTTCACACACCACAGTTTACTTCATAGCAGTAAATTGGATTTAACAAAAAAGAGGAAAAAAAATACATACTTTTTTTAAAAAATACAGATTTGAAATCTACCTAAAGATTATTTCTAATGAGGCGTAAGCTAATAAACCACAAAAACAACTAATCCAAGCTCAATACACTGGTCCTACGGCTGACAATCATCCTGTATACATGAGAACAACTGTAAAGTTCATTAAAATGTTGAGGTATGTCTGTACTGGTTAGTAAACAGCTGCTGCCCTTAGCTCCACCCTCTCAAATACCTATCACCAGGGTGCTCCCCCTCCCAGGGACCCCTTTGGCTTGCGCTATGATCTTGCAACTAAGGAGTTAATCCTGGCAGGTTCAGGGACCTTGAATCACACTTAAAGGACAATATCCTTTCATACTGATGGGTTCCAGTACCTTTCAACTCCTTAAAGTCTCTCTTCCTGAGCTCCATCATTGATTTCTCTTCCTCAGGACTACCAAGGGCCATCTTTTGACCCAGCCATACCCGTAACCCACTTTCAATGCACTGCAGCAAAATTCCTCAGATTGACAACACACCAGCTTGCCAAGCCCTTTCCAGTGACCAGTACCATTCCCCCGCCAAAGACATGACAGCTCTCCTCCTGTGTAATCTCCTAAACTTTGCTGCACATGGGCATCTTTGATAAATTCCAATATCCAAGTCACAACCCAGATGGATTTAATCAGAATGTTTGAGGACTGGAGTCACCCATGGGTCTTTTTTAAATATCTATAAGAGATTTCACTGTACAGGCATATCAAATATGCCTCCTTAACCCAATTACTCCTTAAACCAGTTTATCTGTTTCTACATAATTGATGGTTCACTCATTCTGTTCACTTTATTGCACTTCACAGATATTGTTTTTAACAAACTGAAGGTTTGTGGCAACCCTGCATCAAGCAAGTCTATCAGTGCCATTTTTCCAACAGCATTGGTTCACTTCATGTGTCTGTTCCTTTTAGTAATTCTCACAATATTTCAAGCTTTTTCATTACTATTGTATTTGTTATGGTGATCTGTGATCTGTGGTCTTTGATGTTAGTACTGTAAATGTTTTGGGGGTACTATGAATCATGCTCATATAGGATAGTGAACTTAATTGATAAATGGTGTGTGTGTTCTAACTACTCCACCAACTGTCCCCTATATCTCCCTCTCCTAGGACCTTCCTATTCCCAAAGACACAACAATATTGAAATTAGGCCAGTTAATACCCTACAATGGCCTCTAAGTATTCAAGTGAAAGGAAGTGCTGTATATCTCTCACTTTAAATCAAAAGCTAAAAATGATTAAGCTTAGTAAGGAAGGCATGTCGAAAGTTTAGGCCTCTTGTGCCAGTCATCCAGGCTGTGAATGCAAAGGAAAAGTTCTTAAAGGAAATTAAAAATGCTACTCCAGTGAATACATGAATGATAAGAAAGTAAAACAGACTTACTGCTGATATGGAGAAAGTTTTGAGTGGTCTGGATAGAAGATCAAACCAGCCACAACATTCCCTTAAACCAAAGCCCAATCCAGAGCAAGGCCTAAACTCTTTTCAATTCTATGAAGGTTAAGAAAGGTGAGGAAGCTGCAGAAGAAATTTGAAGCTAGCAGAGGTTGGTACAAGAGGTTTTAAGGAGAGAAGCCCTCACCACAATATAAAAGTGCAATGCGAAGCATCAGGTGCTGATATAGAAGCTGCAGCTAATTTTCCAGAAGATCTAAGATACTTAATGAAGGGGGCTGCACTGAACAAGATATTTTCAAGGTAAACAAAACAGTCTTCTATTGGAAGAAGATACCATTTAGGACTTTCATAGTTAGAGAGGAGAAGTCAAAGCCTGGCTTCAAAACTTCAAAGGACAGGCTGACTCTCTTGTTAGGGGCTAATGCAGCTGGTGATCTGAAGTTAAAGCCAATGCTCATTTACCATGGTGAAAATCCTAGGGCCCTGAAGAAGTATGCTATGTCTACTCTGTCTGTGCTTTATAAATGGAACAATGAAGGCTGGATGACAACACATCTGTTTATAACATGGTTTACTGAATTTTAAGGCTACTGATGAGACCAATTGCTCAGGAAAAAGAAAAAAAAAAGATTCCCTTCAAAATATGACTGCTTGGGGCTCCTGGGGGGCTTGGTCAGTTAAGCATCTGACTTCGGCTCAGGTCATGATCTCAGGGTCCTGGGATTGAGCCCTGCACTGGGGCTTCCTGCTCAGCAGGGAGTCTGCTTCTCCCTCTCCCTCTGTCCCTCCCCCCACTCATGCACTCTCTCTCCCTCAAATAAATTTTAAAAATCTTAAAAATACGTATATGACTGTTCACTGACAATTTGCCTTGTCACCCAAGGGCTCTAATATACAAGATTTATATTGTTTTCATGCCTACTAATACAACATCCATTTTGTAGCCCATGGACCAAGAAGTTATTACTACTTGCAAGTTTTATTATTTAAGAAATATCTTTTGTAAGGCTTTAGCTGCCATAGCTAGTTATTCCTCTGACAGTTCTGGGCAAAGTAAACTGAAAACCCTCTGGAAAGGATTTACCATTCTAGATGCCATTAAGAACATTTGTGATTCATGGGAAGAGTCAAAATATCAACACTAACAGGAGTTTGGAAGAAGTGGATTCTAACCATCATGGATGACTTTGAGGGGTTCAAGACTTCAGCAGAGGAAGTGACTGCCAATGGGGTAGAATTAGCAAGAGAACTAGAAGGAGAAGTGGAGCCTAAAGATGAGACTGGATTGCTACAATCTCATAATAAAAGTTTAATGCATAAGGAGTTGCATCTTATGGTAAACAAAGTGGTTTCTTGAAATGCAATTTACTCTTGGTGCAGATGCTGTGAAGATTGCTGAAATGACAACAAAGGATTCAGACTATGACATAAACTTAGTCAGTGAAGCAGCAGCTGCGTTTGAGATTGACTGCAATTTTGAAAGAGGTTCTACTATGGGTAAAATGCTATCAAAGAGCATTGCATGCTACAGAGAAATTATTTCTGAAAAGAAGAGTCAATTGATGCAGCAAACTTCATTGTTGTCTTATTTTAAGAAATTGCCACAGCCACCCCAACCTTCAGCAACGACCACTTTGATCAGTCAGCAGCCATCAACATTGAAGCTAGTCCTCCACCAGCAA
Source organism: Zalophus californianus (assembly GCF_009762305.2). Classification (NCBI taxonomy): domain Eukaryota; kingdom Metazoa; phylum Chordata; class Mammalia; order Carnivora; family Otariidae; genus Zalophus; species Zalophus californianus. Next base: position 30,550,074 of record NC_045596.1, read on the forward strand.
AAAGATTACAACTCACTGAAAGCTCAGATGATGGCTAGCATTTTTTTGGTAACAAAACATTTTTAAAATTAAGATATGTACATTTTTTAGACATAGTACCATTGCTCACTTAATAGACTGCAGTACAGTATTAAGATAACTTTTTAAAAGATTATTTACTTTAGAGAGAGAGACAGAAATAGAGCATGCATGCTGTGGGAGGGGCAGAGGGAGAGGGAGAGAAAGAATCTCAAGCAGACTCCCCACTGAGTGCGAAGCCCGATGTGGGGCTTTATCTCACACCCATGAGATCATGACCTGAGCCAAAACCAAGAGTTAAGACACTTACCTGAGCCATTCAGGGACCCCTAAAGATAACTTTTAAATGCAGTAGGAAATCAAAAAATTCATGACCCACTTTATTATAATATTCACTTTATTGTGGTGATCTGGAACAGAACCAGCAATCTCTCTAAGGTATGCTTATACTAAGGTGTGTGTGTGTGTGTGTGAGAGAGAGAGAGAGAGAGAGATTTCCAATCTAATTACTGCTTTAAAGAAATAAACAGAAAATAAATAAATGGTACTGAATTCTTATGTTTCTGGCAGGAAGTCAAGAAACTCTAAAAGTAATAAATCTAGAAACACTGGTATAAGTTTATTATTTAGAAATAACAAAGGGATAGATACAAAACATTAAGGACAGGGCTTCATTGATAGAAAGGAATATAGCAGGGACTATATTTCATTAAGTCTTGGAATACTCTAACTATTAAATCATGTGAATTATCAACTACTCGATACTTTTTTCATTAAAGGAAGAATTGCATTTTTTATTATATGTTTGCCTTGTGTAAATCTTGGCTACTAACCAAATTTTCCCTATTTTGATTATCCTCAGAAAAGCCTGATACTAAAGTTTTATATGTCCTAAAAATTTAAAGATCAAATCATTGAAGGTAGTGATGGACTACTAAGAGGTAGCAAAGAAGTAACTCTGATGGCAATTACCTCACACTTATGTTCATCTATTTAAATATAATTATACTCCCTTAAATAAAGTTTGAGATGAGGTGCCTAATAAGTATAAATGTGTTCATGAGAGAAAAAGAACATAATGTTTGAAATGGCAATTCTGGCAAAGGCTCAGGATGATACCTCCAAGAGTACCTGACAAAGGAAACTATTGATTGGCTCCTTCTGGGGGTGGTCGATGAACATGGTATGGATAACAGGATGTGAGTCAAAATTTGAATTTGAGATTCAGCCTTCACAGATATAAATTATTAAGATCTTATTTTAGAACAGTGGCCATGATGAGTTTCAAAAACAAATAATAATAACTAATTCTTGTATAGCGCCTACTATGATGTTGTAAATATATCAATTCATTTAATCTTCACAATGACTGCATGTGGTAGATACTATTATTATTGACGTTTTACATTATAGAAAATGAAGGACCAGAAAGTTTAAGTAACTTTTCCCAAATCTCATAACCAGTAAGGCGTAGAGTTAGAGTATGAACACAGGTAGTCCAGCACAAATTTTTGTCCTCATATTCACTTCAACTACATTGGCTCTTGAATAACCAGAGTTTCACCATTCAAGGTTTGTTGTTAATGGGGAAGTAAAAAGAGAAATGGCTCCAAGACCCAACAATCACCATAAAAAAAGAGCAACCCAAGATACTTTGGTGGGAGGAAAAAATGGAAATGGAAATGGAAAAAAATGTGGTCCACAAAAAGGTTTATGTTTTTAAATTGGTTTTCATTCAAATAAAGATAAAGATAAAAATACAGAAGCAGGTATAGGTGTAGGTATGGGCCTAGGTATAGGTATGGGCAAGGACATAGCTACAGGTGTAGATATAGACTATAGGCATAGGCATAAGTATGCATGTAGGTCTAGGCATAAGCATGGGCATGGGTATAGGCATAGGCCTGGGCATGGGTATAGGCATAAGCATGGGCATGGGTATAGGCATAGGCATGGGCATGGGTATAGGCATGAGTATAGGCATAGCAAGGGCATAGGCATGGTATAGGCATAGGCATGGGCATGGACTTGGGTATAGGCATGAGTATAGGCATAGACATAGGCACAGGCATAGGCATAGGCATGGGTATAGTCATAAGCATAGGCATGGGCATAGACTTGGGTATAGGCATTAGTATGGACACAGGCAAGGGTATAGGCACGGGTATAGGTATAGGCATAAGCATAGGCATGAGTATAGGCATAGATACAGACACATGCATGGGTAGGCACAGGCACAGGCAGAGAATGGGCATGGGCACAGACACACACATGGACGTAGGCATGAAGATAGGCATGGGTGTAGACATGGGCACAGGCATATGCAAATACATGGGCATGGGCATGGGAATAGGCATGAGCACAGACATACACATGGACATAGGCATGAAGATAGGCATGGGTGTAGGCATGGGCACAGACATACACATGGACATAGGCATGAAGATAGCAGGGGTGTAGGCATGGGCACAGACATACGCATGGACATAGGCATGAAGATAGGCATGGATGTAGGCATGGGCACAGACATACACATGGACATAGGCATGGGTAGAGGCAGGCATACGCATGAAGATAGGCATGGGTGTCGGCATGGGCACAAGTATATGCAAATACATGGGCACGGGCACGGGCATGGGAATGGGCATGGGCACAGACACACACATGGACATAGGCATGAAGATAGGCATGGGTGTAGACATGGGCACAGACATACGCATGGACATAGGCATGAAGATAGGCATGGGTGTAGGCATGGGCACAGGCATATGCAAATACATGGGCATGGGCACAGGCATACATAGGTCACTAGTACCCTACACCATTTTATACAAAGACTTCTCTTTATTCTCTTCTCAGTTAAAACTCTCCTTTTCCTAGGCATCTGCCCTGTCCCTTTCCTAGCTATCAGCTAGTGGTATCAGAAAATGCTGTCAGAGAAGTTCGTTTTAAAAGCAGCTTTAGGAAGAAATGGATATTTAATCAAAGGAATTTGAAACATCATGACAAAATAAAGTCAGTCACTTAGATTGATAAGTAGTAATAAGCAGATATTTGGGTAATGGGGCCAGTATCCTGCTGTTTAAATCAAACCTCACAATACAGGTATGACCACTGGAGTATTACATAAGTCTTCAACCAAAGGCCAGAATTATATCATTCTTAGCTGTCTACTCATTAAGAGTAAGGCTAGCCCCCTAGATTTTAAAAGATTGAAAAGGATAGGACATTAATATCCACACTTTAGGGAAAAAACATTATTCTTGCATATCAAATACATCAAGTCACCCACTAGCTTAAAAAGGAGATTGCATTTGCAAAAAAAAAAAAAAAATGTAGTTGGAATTGAGACTTTCATTTTGTACCTCTTTGTGAAATTGCAGATGGATTAACATTCCTGGTCACTGAGTTCCGTTTCCATAGATATAGTTTCAGTTGTACCAAACAGGGACAGATTGTGTATTTTATTACTTTGTTTAAAATATCACTCAAACATTTTAAAAATATCCCAGCACTACAGAACATCACATAAGAGCATAATGACAATATTTCATCTACTTTAAACCATTTTAAGGTCCCTGTGGCATTAAAAAAAGTGTGTACCTAGATTGTGATGCTGGAAGTCTGTTACTTGAGCTCAGCATGCTAGCCTGGCCTCCAGGGAACTCCCTCAAAGGCCAAATTTAAATGAATTTGTAATCCCATTAACATCCAAAGAAGAGTTAACTGGGTAACCAGACATTTCATTTACGACAATTCTAAAGAGCCTTAGAAAAGATAGGGAGAATAAATTTTTTTTGTCTGAACTCCTGAAAAAAGATACTATTTTATTTGGCTTTACAAAGGAGGATTATAGCTGGGAAGAAATTCAGCGGTCAGATAAATATGAAAATTATGTTATTTTTCCCTCCTGAATAGTAAATCTCTAGAGACCATGTTTTTATATTATTGTATTTTTCGCTACACGGAGTTTTGAATCTACTAAATGCTTAATATATTCTTGCAAATGTAATGGCGTATAGAAGTTGTTGATCTTTTATTTGGAATCTAGCACTGAATGAATCGTGATCAGTGACAGTGATGAGCCTTTAAGCCATATTGAATATGCATGTTATTTGGAGGATGTTTTGAGGCATCCCCAATCGTATTAAAAAATATAAGTACCTAGACTATAACCCTGAAAGTTCACTATATAAGATAAGTTAATTTGATTCAGCTAGTAGTTCAATCCAGTGTGCTTTGGTATGTTAGGGAATAAAACTGTCAAAACTCTCTACTCTCGATCTTTCTGGTGATGGAGCCTGGAGAAGATGTACAGAAATAGCATCTTGCAAGGGGAAGAAAAGAGAAAGAACAGGTCATCAGCCTTGGACCTCAGCCTTGGACCTGGCTGTAGGAGAAAAAGTATTTGGTGTCTGCCACACCTTTGTAACTTTCAATGATACTTTTGTCTACGGCGCTGATCTTTCTGGCAAGGAAACCATCTGCTCGTGTAACTGGTAGGATGAAGGCGAAGACTGGTCAAGGTGAATCTTCTCCATATGCTGCCATGTTGGCCAACCAGAATATGGACCAGAGGTTCAAGGAGCTGGTCATCACTGCCCTCCACATCAAACTCCAGGCCACAGGAGGAAAGAGAACCAAGACCCCTGGACCTGGGTCCCAGTCTGTCCTCAGAGCCCTTGCCTGCTCAGGGATGAAGATCAAGGAGAGTTGAGGATGTCACCTTCATGCCCTCCAATAGCACCCACAGGAAGTGGGGGTGGGGGGGTTACTGTGGTCACCCTCTGTGAACAGGACTCCTCAAATTATTGTTTTCTACTAATAAATTGACTTCGTGTAGGCTTAAAAAAAACAAACCTCTACTCTCCTAAATCTCAGCAGGAGGATACAACCAGTAAATAATAGATATAATAAATGACTGTGTATCATGTTAGAAAGCTATAACTTCCATGCAACAAAATAAAAAGTGGAACAAAGTAAGGTGATTTGAAATTTTGAATGGCAGGGGTGTGAGCTGTTGTCAAGTTGCAATATTAAAAAGAGTGGTCAAGGTAAGCCTCATCAAGGTGAAATTTGAGCAAAGATTTGAGGAGTTGAAAAAGTTGGCCAAGCAGGTGGCTAAGGGAAGAGCATTCCAGGCAGAGGCAATAAGGCAACATCCAGAGCAAAGGTCCCAAGGTAAGAGCGTACCTCCTGGGTTCAGAAAAAAGCAGTTAGATAAATGTGGCTCTCTGAGGTAGTGGCAGCAGGGAAGAAGTGTAGAAATTCTGGTTGGAAAGGTAATGAGGGAAGCAGGCTAGATCCTATGATGCTTGCATGAGCTTTAGATTTTCCTGAGTATAGTGAAGAGCCATTGCAGGATTCCGAGCAGAGAAACAATCTACTCAGATGTGGGTTTCAAATGGATCATTCCACTGCTATATAGAGGACACTGTAGGGAGATGAGGATAAATGCAGGGTGACCAGTTAGGAGACTTTATTGCAGTAATGCAGGGACAGCTGCACAGATTGGGTGAAAATTGGTGGAGAGGGGCTTAAAAGGGGACAAATTCTGGATATAGTCTGAAGTTAGAACAAAAGGACTTCTCAGTGGATATAAGAAGGATATGTACTAAAAAGGAGGACCAATGATGACTCTAAAAGGTTTGGCCTGGACACTTCCAAGGATGGAATTTCCCACAGTTAAATGAGGAAAACTACATGAAGGAGGTTAGAGAAGGAAGATCAGTACTGTGGCTTTGGACATTAAATCTATCTAGGATGGACACAAATGCATCGTCGGATATATGAGTCTGGAGTTCATGTGAAAGGTCTAGGCTGGAGTTTATCAGGATGCAGATGGTACTGCAAGTCACCAGCCTGGATGAAACCAAGAGCTAGCATGTGGACCAAGGACCAAGCTTGGGTTTACCATGAAGAGGTCAGGATGAAGAAGAGCATCAACCAAGGTGCCTGGGAAGAAGCAACCAGAGAGCTAGGAGAGAAGCAGTGGGTGGTGGGTGTTCTTAGAATCCAAGTGAGCAAAGTGCATCAGGGAAGAATGATCACCTTGTTTAAAACCTATGATGAGTCAATTGAAATGAGCTTGGAAAACTGGCCATTACATTTAGTGACATGGAGCTAATTGGTAAATTACAATGTTCATTCTGACAATATTCACTGTTTTCTATACTTTGCTATTTTCTTTTCCAAGTGGAAGTTAACTGCACCCAAGATTTCTGTCCCTGACCTCAGCAGTTTCTTTCTTTCTTTTTCCTGTATATCTTTTTCTTTATAATTGTGGTCTCTCTGGTGTATAAGAGAATATTGTCTTTCTCTTAAATCTCTTACTCAATTCCTTATATTTGTGTTATATGCACTTTCTGCATGTGCTTTTTAATGCCCATAATTATTAGATTTAATTTTTTTCCACATTATAATATAGAACTATGTTTGAAAATCACCTATTACTATTTTCATTTCTTAGTCCATCTTGATTTTTTCGTTATTTTTCCAGATTACTTCATATTCATGCTTTATTTCAGCTGCTAAATTTTAAAGATTATCTAGCTTTAATCAACTTTGATATTAATTAAGGATTATAGGCAGTGAATTATAACTGTTACTGACAACAAAAATCTATTTCTCCCCAATCATCTTCCTGTTAGTTTGACAGCATAACCATATTCTTCCTTGGGCATTCATTGTTTTTCTGAGAAAATAGTGTAATTTATACCCGAATTTTATTTCTAACTCCTCCTCATCAAAACCTCTACTTTAGATGCATTTCCTGCTCTTTTCATTTGTGTTGAATATTATTTTATTATTTTTGGTTCCTTTTTTATTTCTGAGAATTATTGTGTTTTTATTTACCAACTCCAACTTTTATCATGACTGACCTTTGTAATTTCTTATTTATTGAGATTCATGTCATCCTGCTGTTGTAGGTGCCTTTATGTATATTAGAACTGTATTCCAATTTAGTCAGTGTTCTCAAACCAATAAATGTCATGTCCCACTGTGAAAATAGAACTGATACAAAAATGAGTCTACATCAGAGAATGCAAAAGGTGGCAGGACAGAGGTGATACGTGCATTGAGAGTCAGGAATATTAAAAAAAGAGTTAAAAGTGGCAATTTACCAGACAACAAAGCTGGAAAAGCCAATGCAAAGCCCTTCTACATATGCAAGTTCAAGGTACTATACATGTCAGTCATTTCCTATTGAGTTCTCAAATTCTTCCCATTTGAATAGGTAAATATGTATACAACACACACATGTATATTTGAACATTATGAAAAAATAATGAAGCACAGCAGCAAAAATTCATAGATAGTCCTTGCTCTCACCCTTTCATACTCACCTTGTTTATGTGCACAAACATTTTGACTTTCAATAGACCATTTATTTCAACAAGTTGAAATATCAAGTGACTCAAGGTAGTCAAATTGCTTTGAAAAAGTTTTTAAATGTCATTGAACACTTTATTGAACAGATTGTCTTCAAATGGTTTTTATTTCCCAAATGAATAACAACCTATGTGGTATACTCTATGGTAATACATTCTGTGCTCTCAAATGTTAATAAAAAGGAAAATATTGCTCAGAAATTATTAATCCAGTGATCCTTCTAAGGATTTAAAACATTTTAAGAAGTCCTTTTCCTTTTAAGGAAACAAAACAACAATATTAATTTTATATTAAATTTTATCTGAATAATTATAAGAAATTCAAAACTATTCTAGATATAGCAGAAACTCAGAAGAGAGAGAATCCAGCTACTTTGTATATGGTGATTTTCTGTTATCATCACATTCTTGAAGAATTTTCTGGAGTCCCCAAATGATGTTAGATCCCACAAAATGACAAATTAGATGTGAAATTTTTTTCAAGTATTTTAATAAGATGTTCTAATTCCTTCAGGGTTTACAGAATTTGCTCTGAAGTAGCAGAGTAACAAAGTGCAGTGAGCATTCAATTGAGTCCTGAGACGTACGTTCTGTCCCTAGTTGGTTCAACTGGCTGGTTTTTCCAAGACCCCCTCCATACTGAATCTTTTAATAAATAGCATTCTTTATGTTGCAAATGAATGAATACCCAAACTTACCCCCCCACCCCCCACAGACGCTGTCAGGCGCCATCAGGTCCTTGCTAGCTTAGAAAAAGGGATGTTCTGCGTATTTTGGCCTGGGTTACTATTGGGGAAGGTCATCAAAAAGATGTGACTGCCAGTTGACCTGTGAGCCGGACCCAGGTGATCTGAGTCTCCTCACGTCCTCCCCTGTCCTTAGAATGTAGGTTCCACTTGACTTTCCTGCTCCCAGAGGCTGTTCCAAGAACATATCACCTGCACGGTATACATGGCTGAACCCAGTTAAGGCCTCTATATAAACTTCTAAGATTTGACAGGCAGACACAGGACTAAGTCTTGCACAAGCTTCATATGTAGGTTCCTTTGTTTATTAAAACTGCTACTTACCAACCTGGAGTGGCCCACCCCTTTCTTTGGTCTCTCCCTGCCTTCCTCCTATGGGAGCTGGTTTCAGATTACATCTGAGAAGCTCTGGACAGGGAGTGGAACCAGCAGCTCGGAAGATTTCCTACACTGGAATTTGTGTCTCCAGTCTGGAAATTAATAAAGGGTTACCTCTGTTTTCTGTGCACATTGTTACTTGTGCCTAATTTCCCTCCTCCAGGGAAGATAAACCTCCAGAGGTTTATCAGAAAGTGTGGTTTGGTCAGATACAGGCTTTGGGTATTTCTGGATCCCCGGTTATAACACCATCCTAATACCAAAACAAAATTTCATCTTGTTTTCTAAAAGTTGGAGGTAAGGCTGACTTCCAACTTTTGGATATTGATATATACAGTTTTGACTAAATAAACATTTATCCAGGGATTGACTTCTCACCCAAATAGGTGAGAAATATTTTTGAGAATTCAGTTCTGAAATGAGAATATCATATTTGTGTTACACTCCCTCTGAAGAGATTGCAGAAATACATAAAGCACTAACATGATCCTGGAACAACGTTGGAATGTGTTTGTAGAAAATAGCTTTGACATTGAAACTTGTTCTTTAAAGCCAGAAAATTCATATTTAGAACATCATGGATGGATACAAGGACAGGCAGATGGAAAACCCTAGCAAGTGTTTTATGGAAAGCAGAAAGCATGCTTGAGAAATGGGAGTCATTTCCAAAAAATTAAAAACCAAATGTCCATCACTTCCGTTTCAGCTTCAGTGTCTCAGTAATTAACAAGCCTTTACATTTTCCCAAGGTTTCTTTACTTTGTGGTGTTTCACCGTCTACTTACAGTCCCAAACAAAATGGTGAATTTTTTAAATCAATGATATGAGTTGTATTCTTATGAAAATAAAAGTCTTTGTTATCGATGGCTAACTCAGATAAGAAAAACTTCTTTCTTTAGGGGTAGAATTCATTAACTACATAATGAAAAATGAAATTCAGTCAATAGTAGAGAGGAGAAATATTTCTGGATGTTAGAGAAACTATTAAAAAAAACTTGTATGGTTTTCACTCCCTACAATATGGCAAATATTATGGTTTACCATCTAAAAAATAAAAATAAGCTTTAGTTGAAAACCAGCCTTATACAAAGCCTTGAAGAAGCAATTAACTCTCTATGAATTTTTTCAGGGGTGAGGTATTAGAATTTTTGTTTCCCTATGGTAGGAATCAAATGGCTTCCATTTCAAAATCATTTTTTTAGATCTAGGAATTCTAGGGATGTTTTTCTGACTCTAAAAATACTTTATCTCAGCAAAGGCCTTGGAATAAATCCTCCAGTCTCAGTACATACTGAAAATCTGAGTGTGATTTAAGCCCACTGTGAAATGATAGTTACCAGGTTATAATTATATGAAAAGTTGGTAACTCATTTATAAGGAGAAAGTTTTAAAGACTGATATGTTTTAAACTATAAAAACTCTCCTAAAAAGTATTGTGAATAAATCTAAGATCCATCACGTTTCCTTGAGTTTTCTTAAGGAACGTTTTAGGCATAAATATCAAATGCTTCTCTGGATTAAGTCAAGTCATGTGAAAACTGCTTCGCTCTACCACATTAATAATAATGTGGTTATATACCCTTTGGTATAATGACGCTGGCCTAAATTAAGGAGTTGTGTAAGGAAATGGCATGTGAAAATTATTTTGTTTGCTCTGGTTATGTTGTTGAAGATACTTTTCACTTCATTAAACAGTCTTGTATTTTTGACATCTGCCGAAACTTGCTAATCAAATGATACCAAGAAAACACCTATAATCACACAGATGTACAAAGTACATTTGTAAAAGTACAAATTACACAGCTGTTTTATTTAGCCCGCTATAACAAGGGAGAAGGCACCCAGGGGACCATTAGGAGCATCTTAGTAAAGGGAAGATGAGAAGGGCTTATAGAGTTTGGGCACAGGCTGAACAATTCTGAGGACAGATTAGGAGACTGGATTGGATACTATGAGGAAGCAGAGGCAATTCAGTGATTGGGTATCTCAATGATTTCCTTTTTTTTTTTTCCCCTGAAGCAGGAAATGACAATTGGAGGAACAAGGAGTGTGTTGTCATTGCAAGGAAGCAGAGATAACACAAGAATGGGATGTAATTCATTTTATGGCTGTAGTACAACCTTGTCTGTGTTGGTTAGAAACTTTCCTTGGTCTTTGTCTGCAAGGGTACGTGTGCTTGGTTTTGGTTAGAAAATCACTAATGCAAGTATGGCACATTCTTATTTCCACAGGAAAAAATTTTTTTTAGTTTTTCCTTTTAGAGATAGTTGTGTTTCTCCATGACCACGAGTTTGTTTTTCATCTTATGAGTACTGAAAATTGTATAAGGGACTATGGCTGGATTCTCTCAGTGACTGCTAGAAAGCTCAGATATTGATTTCTAACCCCTACTCTGTCAAGTTCATGAGATAGCACAGCTTAAGTGCATGCATTTTATACCAATGTAAAATCTGATTTTTTCTATTCCTTTTTTTCTTTACCCAATTTCCTGGCTTCTATTTTTTAATTTATACACATTGACCATCATATCAAATTACTTTTTAGGTAGTGAGGGAGTAAATAAAAAATAACCATCAAGCTTGGATTGTCTTTAGTTTATTAACTCAGTTGTGGCAGGAAGAAGACAGGAAGCTCCTATGGATGTAGATGAGGTCAGTGAAGAATGCTCTAGAACATAAGCCAGTATCCAGAACTACACCTGAGTCTAGTCTAGACTCTACTGTTAAATAGCCTTGTGACCTGCAGTGTCATTGAACTCTGTGGAGCATTATTTTCCTCAACTTTAATGTAGAGATTATAGTGCCAATAAAATTCAGATAAAATGAGAAAAGTCATCTGAAAGACTTCTGGTAATTTTACACAACACTACATGAGTATTTTTTTAATAATTGAATGCCAAATGCTTTGTGCAAAGAGGCATATTGTTAACAAATTTATATTTAGTTATTTTAAATATTTTCATCATTAACAACTTTAAAACCAATCTAAAATATGAAAGCAGAAACAGAACAGGTTTCTGAATTTTCTAAAAATAGTAGCATCCAGAAATTTGTAAGACAAATGAAAAGCAATTAAGTTTTGTGATGGACTTACAATAGTAACAAAACAATGTACTTTTTCTTGAAGTTGACTATAATAAAATGTTTATATTTCCTTCATTTTAGAAAGCAAGAATCACAATTAAGCAATTATGTAAAATCTCCCATGCTCACACATGCTAATTTAATGAGCCCTAATTCATATTCTAAATCAATTATATGTTAATTTACTTCTTCCCTTTAAAAAGACTTTATTCTATTCATTTCTTGACCTTTAGATGTATGGAGTACAGTTTCCTTGATAAAGAGGACTCCTGCTAGATTGTGTGTATGATTCTAATGAGAAAGCAAGCAAGGAGGTAAACTATCACAGAACACTATGCCCAACACATAGCATAAAAGTATCTATAAAGTAATGAAATATACTTTTAGCATATACTTCTAGATTATACAGTAAGTATTGTCTCCTAGAAAGGGTAATTAGGGACATATCATGCTCATTCCAATACTGCTGTCATTGATCAAAATTTATATGCAGTTCATTTCTGGTATTTGCTTTCAGTGATAGCTTAGAAGCAAAATATGATAATCATTTTCATATCAAACTCTTATTTCCATATCAGCCACACATAGTGTTCTTTCCCAGGGTCACCTATCATATTTAATTCAAATGGCTCTGAATGAAAGCTCTTCAGTTGTTTACAAATACCAAATCCCCCTTTACAATATTAAGCTTTTGCACCATTGAAGACATGCAGAACTAGGCTCGGAAATATACTTCATCCACGGCAGTATCCCTAGGGATGGCTATCCCAACTGAGGCAATGCTCACCAGGAAGTACATATGCTCCTCTGGTTGGTAAACGGCCACCTTGCTTTAGAGTTACTGTGCAGCCACACCCCAGCAGACTCTAAGCATGATATTCCAGTGAGACCAAAGGAAAGACCCAGAAACAGCAATCAAGATACAGGTTTATTGGGGCAGGGGGCACTACCTACAGGGAGTCTAGGAGCAGCCAACTGGACAAAGCATCTGCTGTTGGGATCTATGTGCAGCAAACTTTTATAGTGTAGCAACTTAGCCTAGCAACTATCAGTAACCCTTCCCTCCTTGTACCACCAGCATTCCAAGGAGATCAAGGTCTGCCAAACGGACATTTCATTACAGAGAGGATGCTCCAGGTTGGCCACTCCCAAGCCCCTGATCTTGAATGGTAAACATGCTCTGCTTGATGGGAACATAGAGGAAGCACAGGATCTCTGCATTCTCAAGATAGTGATTAACAGGGACATTCAAGGGTGCGTTTGCACAAACCAGTCTTCAGCACATACCATACACTCACCCTTTAAATATACTGTGTAGTGTATACATAAAACTAATGTAAAAAAAAACCTGCTAAGACAGCAGGCATTTTCTATTTTTGACTCAAGAATTCACCCCATTTTATGTTATTAAAAATATTAAAATGTTGGGCGCCTGGGTGGCTCAGATGGTTAAGCATCTGCCTTCAGCTCAGGTCATGATCCCAGGGTCCTGGGATCGACTCCCACATTGGGCTCCCTGCTCCTTGGGAGCCTGCTTCTCCTTCTGCCTCTCTCTCTCTCTCTCATGAATAAATAAATAAAATCTTTAAAAAATATATTAAAATATTAAGTTTGCAGAAGCTTGTTATTAATAGACTAATCATCAACAGAAGCAAAGTGAATGGAGATGGTAGAAAACTGTTTCCATTCCCATTCTCTGCTAAGCCAAGAGCCATTCTCTGCTGGCCTACCTAGAGGATTCCATTTTTTCCCAGTTAATCACTTTAGAAGGTGATTGAGACTAGTGTTTAGGTCGGTGTTTAACTTTCTGTTCATCCAGCTTCAGTTTCTGTGAACAAGGTGAAGATAAGGAAAAGGGAAGATTGCTTCACCAATCTGGCATATAAATTCAAGGTCATTTAGATTGTGTGATGTTGATGTGGGCTAGTTTGGAGTCTGGGTATGGCCTGCCTAGTTGTAGCACAGGATGAGATAGGGATCCCCGGCAAGATAAATGATAAAAATCTCTTTTGGCCCATTTTTCATAGGTATTGCCATGGTGATGGAAAGAGGAAGAATTGGGAGGAGACTCTAGAAGACAGTAAGATGATGGGCTTTATGAACTCTTTGTGAGATTTTTCCCTGAGTCAGGCCTTGTCAGGGACCTTGAGAGCTTCCCATGGCACTGTGGATGCCAGGTGATTGGTAAAACTAAAAACCTAGAAGGAAAACTAAAAAGTACCCAAGAGCCACACCAGCATTCATCCACCTATAAGAAACACTGGTTCTTGAAGGACAATGCTACTAGGTTAATGGGTCCTGGTGTCCAGCTGCCTCTAATACATCTTAGAGCCAAGGCCATTTGGGGTATGCGACTATAGGTTTGTGCACATGTGGGCAAAATTACTGTTTTCATTTTATCTCCTACAATACGCTCAGTAAACATAAAAGTAACTTTTAAAATGTGAGCCCAGAGTGTTAACTAGGTTTATCAAAAACATAATTAGAAAAAGAAAAAAATATATATATATATATTCCAACTTGTGAAGAGACTTGCTCTGGAGACTTTCTTTCCAGATTTGAGGTCCATGTAACCCAGTAGGAGTGGAAGGTAGGCTCCAGCTTACTGTCAGCAAGAAGTCAGGGGTCTCAATCCTGCAGATACTCAGACATAAATTCTGTCAACAACCAAGGTGAGTTTGGAGGAGGTTCTTCCCAGTCAAGCTTCCAGATGAGAAACCAGCCTAGCCAACAGCTTAATTACAGCCTGGTAAGACCCTAAGCAGAAGTTCCAGCTAAGCTCTACCTGGACTCTTGACCCAAGAAACCAGTCGATAATAAATATGTGTTGCCCTCAACTGCTATGCTTGTGGTAATTTCTTATGCAGTAATAAACTAATACACTATCCTTTTTTAGTTGTTTGTTTCCCTAAAGATAAGTTATATAGCTCATTGTTGAAGGTTTACTCTATAAGTTTATAGAAAACTTGATAGAGTTTGGAACTGAACTGTCTGATTATACAATTATACCGATCATACCTAAAAAACACTTAGCAATCTTTTGAAATGCCCGAGAGCAAAAGAAACATGATTAAGAAAGCAAAATGCCATCTTTCTAACTGGTGCCCATCTTGAAACTCAGTTAGTGGTACTTTGACTAGGCATGGTATTATTGAAACTTGAAATGTCATAGCCACATACTGGAAGAGAGGTATCCATGGGTCCTCATTAGAAAACAGAGCTATATTAAACCTTGCTTTCTTCAAAAGCCAAGACCTATGCATTCCTACATGAATAGCTTTTAAAGGTTAATTAAAAGCAGTGAATAATAAAAATTTACAAGCTTCTGCTCATAATTTTTTAATGGTATCATTTCCGACCTTTTGATTATGATCCCATGGTGTGCCATCCAGCTGTTTACCATTCCCATCAACTTAAAGAAAAACTTAACAGACCAAACTGTCCTTGCTTTTTTAAAGATTTTTTGCAAGATCTGCTCCGGTGAGCACAACCTTCTTGAACTGTTGGTAGATTTTCTGTTGTAAACGGGATGTCCTCCTCTTAAAGATCCACAATCTACTTTATCATTTCATAAACACCTGAAAGTTTCACAGCTAAGAAAAATAATTAGCTTTTATCTTTAACCAACATTACTTCTATTCATTTGGCCTCAGAAGCTTTTTCTATTCTCCAAACATTTTTCAATCTAAATAATTCCTTCTGGAGAAAAAGTATATGAGAAAAATGACCATCAATTTGCAATCTTTCTTCAAAGCAATATCCACTAGCCTTGGTAGTTGAAATTTGAAGTATCAAGTAAAACTAAATGTTCACATGGAAAAATTTCATAATAAAACATTTTTAGAGTTTAAATAGTGATGTGTGACCAAGACTGGTCCAAATATAAAACATATTAATGTTAAATTCTGCTCTTATGTCTCAACTTTAAATTAAGAAAGAATGAGATCACAGTAGGGAAGAAGCAGTAAATACATGCCAATATATTTGTATCATCAGTTTGAATATTTCACTGGAATTTCAGTAAATGATATCACTTTGATTTTTGCATCTAGTTTAATAGCCTTCTATCTTCAGTTTTTACTTGAATTGATTAACACTTAATTGGAGGGGTATGTTTCCATACACTAATCCAGCGACAGTGATCTCTTTGTAGTTTTATAGACACGCCAAACACCTCCCACCTTAGCACTTACTGTTATTCTGGCTGGAATTCCCTTCCTCCAGGTGTCTGAATGGTCGCTCTCATTTTCTGCCGATATTTGCCCAAATGTCACATTGTAAGAGAGGTCTTTCTTGGCTACCTACTATAAAAGGAACACACCACCTGCCTCACTTCTGATATACTCATTCATTTACTCTTCTAATTTTTCTTTGCTTTTTCCTTTTTTTATTTGCATACAGTTGACACGCTACATTACATTAGTTTCAGGTGTACAATTTAGTGATTTGAAAAGTTTATACATTATGCTATGTTCACCACAAGTAAAGCTACCATCTGTCCCAGTACATTGCACTATTACATTATTAATTACAGTATTGTTGACTGTGTTCCTCACGCTGTGCTTTTTACTCTCACGACTTACTCATACCATAATTGAAGGCCTGTATCTCCCTCTCCCTTTCACCCATTTTGCCCAGCCCATGACCCCATCCCCTCTGGCAACCATCAGTTCTCTGTATTCATAGTTCTGATTCTGTGTCCGGTTTAGCCAGCAAACCCTGAGACGGCAAATGAAAAGATTACTTCAGACAACTAAATAGGAGAAAGGAGAGGACCTGGGGACCAGATGCTCTAGTGGCTAAAGGCCCCCGAGCCAAACTCTACCTCCATTTTTACAGGTATGTTATCAAAGAATCAAGATTAGAAAGGAATGTAAAGTTTCAATAACTAAGGCAGTGACATTTACGGGCATTGCGTGATTAGAACTATCTATGTTCATGACTTGCAGGCAGGGAGTAGGTGACTATTAAGGATTTATGTCTAACCTAAGTTAAGCATCTCTCCCTGGGGAGATAGTGATGAGCCACAATTAGGACAGAAACTTCAAAGTAAGCCCAGTTTTCTGGTCACTCCTTCTTGGCTTTTCAACTAGCCTCTCCCAAGGAGGGTTGTGTTTATCATATCTTAGCTAGCCAGGCATTGTGAATTCCCACAATTCTGCTTTTTGTTCGTTTATTCATTTTTTTTTTAGATTCTATTTATGAGTGGAGTCAGAGTATTTGTCTTTCTCAGTTTGATTTATTTCACTTAGCATAATACCCTTTAGGTCCATCCCTATTGTCTCAAATGGCACAATCTCATCCTTTTAATGGCTGTGTAATATTCCCGTGTGTGTGTGTGTGTGTGTGTGTGAGTGTGTGTGTGTGTGTGTGTATCATATCTTCTTTATCCATTCATCTATTGATGGATACTTAACGTTGCTTCCATGTCTTGGTTATTGTAAATAATGCAGCAACAAACATAGGGGTGCGTAATGTCTTTTTAAGTTAGTGTTTTTGTTTCCCTAGTGAATGGGAGAAGATATTTGCAAATGACATACCTGATAAGAGATTAATATCCCAAATATATAAAAAATGTATACAACTCAACACCAAAAAATAAACAATCTGATTAAAAAACGAGGGGGGGCACCTGGGTGGTTCAGTCGGTTAAGTGGCTGCCTTCGGCTCAGGTCATGATCCCAGGGTCCTGGGATCGAGCCCCACTTCGGGCTCCCTGCTCAGCAGAGAGCCTGTTTCTCCCTCTCCCTCTGCCTGCTGCTCTGCCTACTTGTACTCTCTCTCTCTCTGTGTCAAATAAATAAATAAAATCTTTAAAAAAAAATGGGTAGAGGACCTGAATAGACATTTTTCAAAGAAGACATGCAGATGGCCAACAAGCACATGAAAAGATGCTCAACATCACTCATCATCGAGGAAATGCAAATCAAAACTACAATGAGATATCACCTCACACCTGTTAAAATGATTAAAATCAAGAAGATAAGAAACAAGAATTGAAGAGGATGTGGAGAAAAAGGAACCCTGATACACTGTTGGTGGGAATGTAAATTGGTATACCCACTGGGGAAAACAGCATGGTGGTCCCTCTATATTTTTCTTAATAAAACTCACTGGTACTTTACATACTGTTTATTTGCTTATCAACTATTTACCCAATTAGCATATGGGCTCCCTGGAAGCAGAAACTTTGTTCTATTCTATTCACTGTCCATCCCAATATCTAGAATAGTACATGATTCTCAGGAAGCATGAACTAAGTAGGACATGAATTAATGAAGTAACAGATATTCACTCTTTTTCAAATTTTTATTAAAATTCAATTTAATTAATATATACTGTATTATTAGTTTCAGAGGTAGAATTTAGTGATTCTTCAGTTGCATATAACACCCAGTGCTCATTCCATCAAGTGCCCTCCTTAATGCCCACCACTCAGTTAACTCCATACCCCCACCCATCTCTTTTCCAGCAACCCTCAGTTTATTTCCTATAGTTAAGAGTCTCTTATGGTTTGTCTTCCTCTCTGATATCATCTTATTTTATTTTTCCTTCCCTTCCCCTATGTTCATTTGTTTTGTTTTTTAAGTTCCACATATGAGTGAAATCATATGATATCCATCTTTCTCTGACTGACTTATTTCACTTAGCATAATACCCTCTAGTTCTATCCACGTCATTGCAAATGTCAAGATTTCATTCTTTTTGATGTCTGGATAATATCCCATTATATATATATATATACCACTTCTATATCTATTCATCTGTTGATGGACATCTGGACTCTTTCCATATTTTGGCTATTGTGGACATTGCTGCTATAAACATTGGGGTGCATGCACCCCTTCAAATCACTATGTTTGTATCCTTTGGATAAATACCTAGTAGTGCAATTGCTGGGTCATACGGTAGTTCTATTTTTAACTTTTTGAGGAACCTCCCTACTGTTTTCCTGAATGACTGTACCAGCTTGCATTCCCACCAACAGTGTAAGAGGGTTGCCCTTTCTCCACATCCTCAAAATGTCCACTCTTCAGCACAGAACTGCAAGCAATTTCTGAAGGTAAGTTTAACATATGAGGATTCTTGTTAATTCAGCATACTAGAAGACTACAAAAGAAAGTATATATGATCATCTCAGTCAATGCAGAAGAGCATTTGAAAAGAATTCCAATATTCATTCCTAATGAAAACCCTCAGCAAACTAAAAATAGAAAGGAACCTTCTCAACCTGATATCTGTATCTATAAAAAACCTACAGTTAATGTCCCCTTAATGGTAAAAGACTGGATGCTTTGTCCTAAGATTGAAAGCAAGACAAGTATATCCAGTGCCAACACTTTTATTCAACACACTGCAGGTACTAGCCAGTATAGTAAGACCAGAAAAAATAAATAAAAGGTATCCAGACTGAGAAAAGAACAAGTAAAACAGGTCTTTATTCAGAGATGACATAATTGTCTCTATAAACATTCTATAGAATCTATTAAAATTCCACTAGAACTAATATTTAAGATTAGCAAGCTTGCAGCGTAAAAAATTAAATATACAAAATCAACTATTTGATGTCTGGATAATATCTGGACATTTCTATAAACTAGCAATGAGCAGTTGGAAACTTTTGAGGATGATGAATACATTCATTATTTTTGTCATGATGGTGGTTTCACAAGTATGTGACATATGCTAAAACATCAAATTGTACACTTTTTTTTAATTGTACACTTTAAATATGTACTGTTTATTGTATATTTATTATACTTCTACAAGGGTATTAAAAGAGAAAGACAGAAAATTTGAGGAGACAGGAGAAAGAATAAAATTGCTTTCAGCTTGCCTTTACCAAGTTGACCTCATTCAATAAGCTGGTTATATTTCCTCATGGGTTTGTGTGGGATAGAATGAAAATATATATAAAGTGGATAGCACATGTCTCCTTTTTCTTACTTCCTTGGCTGATTCACAATGATGCCTCTTGCTTTAAAAGATTCCTAGCTTAAAATCATTTATGGTTTTAGGATTTCTCAACTTTAACGATCTCCTCCTCAAAGAAACTCATTTACAAATTTAGTTGGATTATTAAAAGTAATCTCAAAGGAGAATTGCCTAGTAATGTCAATCATGATTCCTGTTTCTAGGCGACTAGTCACTAGATTCAAATAACAGAGCTAGATGCTTCCAACTTTCAGTTCATCTTAATCACTTAACTATGCATAGAGTCTATTTACAGTGCTGTTGCTTCCAACATATATTTCACAATGGATTAAACTCCAATTATGCCTTCTATGATGATCTTTAAGTGTTAACAAGAAATGATACTCAAACCACTATATTGGGATTCTCATTTTCAACAGCTTTCTAAACCTATGCACTTAGATGTCTTCTGAAATTGAAGATGCTTAAAAAATAGTTATTGTACTTCCTTTCTAAAATTTTGTTCTCCTCTGACTTCATGCATTTTGAGTGATTAATTACAAAACCAGAAGCATATACTAAGTGTACTGTGGTGGAAAAGAGAAATGATCAAATTATTTTCAGGGCATCAAAGAAAGCTTCAATGAAGATGTTCAAACTGTGTCCTGCAGGAAAAGGAAGAGTTCTCCAAGTAAAGACAGGAAGATTCATCCACAAACAGGGAAAACTACACAAACCAATGCCTAAAGTAGAGTCAATGGCATGATGCCTTGGGGAACTGCAAGGAATTCAGTATGGCTATTTCAAAGCACAGGATCTATACGTAGAACGAAGGTGCAAAATCATGGGGAGGGATACTGGTATGTTTTTGTAACTTATATTAAAATAATTCATCATAGGGATGCCTTGGTGGCTTAGTCTTAAGCATCTGCCTTCAGCTCAGGTCATGATCCAAAGGTCTTGGGATCGAGTCCAACATCAGGCTCCTTGCTCAGCAAGGAGTCTGCTTCTCCCCCTCTCCCCTGCTCGTGCTCTCTCTCTCTCTCTCTGACAAATAAATAAAATAAAATCTTTTAAAAAATAAAAATAGAATAATTCATCATAGATACTGGAATATATCTTTATTTACAACCTACTATATATCTACATTCTTGAGTAGTTCATTAACATTTGTATTATTATATATATTATTAGTATAGTGTTATTATACTGTTACAGCTTGGATTCTCTGGGAAGAAAACACTGAAGCTGAATGAAGCATGCAGATTGATTTCTCCAAGGGGCACACCCTGAGACCTAGTTAGAAGTGCACAAAGTGCATTAGGGAGTAACCCCTGTAGAAGAAAAGAGACAGAAGCTAGCTTGGGTAAGAGGAGCCAGCAGATGGCCATGCAGAGCTGACTTGGTCTCTGCCAGCCCAGTGGAGAGTTCTGGGATGAAGATTATCCATTCCAGGAGTCCCAGGATGGGTAGAAACAGCCTTTATACCATCACCTTGCTCAGTCGTTGTCCCAAAACAACCATGAGAGAATGTGACCTTGGTTCAAAAACTTAGGAGCAAACTAGGAGTCAACAGCTGGAGACTGCAAATAA
Source organism: Zalophus californianus (assembly GCF_009762305.2). Lineage (NCBI taxonomy): Eukaryota > Metazoa > Chordata > Mammalia > Carnivora > Otariidae > Zalophus > Zalophus californianus. The sequence continues at coordinate 30,571,197 of NC_045596.1, forward strand.
CACTCCTAGAAGCTGGACAGCAAGGACTTGCTTGAAGAAAGATCTGAGCTGGGTGCCTGGGTGGCTCGGTTGTTTAAGCAACTGCCTTCAGCTCAGGTCATGATCCTGGAGTCCCGGGATCGAGTCCCGCATCGGGTTCCCTGCTTGGCAGGGAGTCTGCTTCTCCCTCTGACCCTCCCCTCTCTCATGTGCTCTCTCTCTCAAATAAATAAATAAAATCTTTAAAAAAAAAAGATTGTTTAAAAAAAAAAGAAAGATCTGAGCTGCACACCTCCTAGTCTGCTATATCTTTCTATAGACATTTACCACATCTACCTCATCTCCTAAGATCCATGGTTTGGTTATAGACCCTCACCTTCCATATTATCTCTATGACTGGTTCATGGGGGCATACACAAACAAACATCTATCATTTGAAACACCTTGAAGTTTCTCCCAGGGGCGACATTCTATTCTTTGTTTAGGTTTCCCTGAAATGCTGTGAATGCAAATGTCAATGAACATATAATAAAGTCACTATTTTAGATTTTTTATAATTTTATAATTACACACACCAGTACCTCTGAGGTTATTTGAACTGCTAAAACCAATTTTTATGTTTCCAATTCTTGCTAATAAAGAGAAATAATTATCTCCATTATTAATGTTGGATTTTAAAATATATACTTGTTTTAAAATACTATTATGTTTCAGGTTTTAAATTATATTTTATCTTTTCCATTATGACAAAAAAGGTATATTATAAGGAAGTTAGTCTCAAATTTTTTGTTTACCGTTCAGTTTCATTAAAAAGAAATAACGGGGCACCTGGGTGACTCAGTCAGTTAAGTGTCCGACTCTTGGTTTCAGCTCAGGTTGTGATCTCATGGGTTTTTGTAGGGTCAAGCCCTGCATCAGACTCCATTCTCAATGGGGAGTCTGCTTGAAAATTTTCTTCCTCTGCTCCTCTCCACACTCACTCTGTCCCTCTGTCTCTTTGTCTCTCTCTCAAATAAATAAATCTTTTAAAAAATAAAAAGAAATAACTACATCACTGAGAAAAGGAAGAAGGCCAATATGAATTCAACACCATTTTATGGAGTACTTTTTAAGTCTCAGGCACTGAAGCACAGCTCTGTAGGCTGCATTTCTCTCTTAGGAACCCAGTTCAATGAGGAATATAGGCAAAGTAAACCAATCACCATAATTTAAGGTGCAATGTTGGACAACAATATGAATAAAATGCTATGGGACTGTAGAAAAGGAAGAATCTCCTGGACCTGAGGAGTGCTGGAGTATTCTAGGATAGAGGATGAATCAAAAAGACTGGCAAAAAGGGCATTTTGAATCAGAGACAGCCAGATAGGAAGTATGAAACCACCTTGCAACCTGTTCTGAAAGGACAAAAGATCATTAAGCATACTACTCACATGTTTTGTTGCAGAAAGCCATAGATGGCATGATTTATCTTTCTTTAAGTCCTCTTTGTCAGAAGCTTGATAACTCAGAAATCATTTGAGAGGTAAGACTCACAGGTACATTATACAATAGGAGTATCAGGCCTGTTCATGTTTGTCAAATCTCTGATGCTATCTGAAGTTAGCATTAATGAGTCATGCTTAATCTAAGATAATTGCTGAAAATTATGCTGCAGATCAAACATGTATTAAACTCCTGAGAAAAGTTGAAGACCCAAGAGCCAGCTCTGGGAATATGAGGTCAGGGGAACTGAGACAAGTGCTCTAATCAGGGGATATCCAGGCAAGCTTCTTGTGGTCAAGGACAATTATGAAAGCCCACAAGCTTCTTGGATTTAGCTCAATTCTAATAATCTCAGGAAAGACATAAAATAATTTATTTCTATTGATGGTTATTTGAGGAGAACTTCCCCCATATTGAAAAAAAACAGTGCTGGATGTGGCCAAATTTCTGGCTCTAACCACCTTAAAGCAGACAGAAGTTCAATCTCAAGAATCAGTCTCCAGGGTGTGGAATGCAAAAGGAAGTAACTTATTTCTAGGTGCCACCAGGAAGCAAAATGGTGCCCATCAAAAACAAGCCATTTGATGTGTTTCAGAGTTTCCAAGCACTTCATACAATACACAGTCATGAAATTGTGTTCTTATGACATATGAGAAACTATTAAAATACTAGGAAGTCTTGTTTGTATAATTCTAACTCCAAAATGAACTATATCTGCTGTTAAAAATCAAACCAGTAGAGACAGAAAGAATAATCAATAATTAAGTTTTTCCTCCTATTTGCCCTAAAGAATAGGAACATGATATCTGTTCAACTGTCTTTCCAAAATTTGTAACCGTTAGAAGAAAATTCTGAATTTATATAAAAAGAGGTTCACAGGAATGATGTAACTGTTCTGCCATAAGAAGGTGATTTAAGCCTTTGGATTACAGAAGATTTAAGATGTTGCCCTTGTGGTAATGCAGTGTTTTAACTTAAGGGCCATTGTGAACATCAATTTTCCCTTATGAAACAAATCACTGGCCAACAAAAATGTCTATTACTTCTATATTTCCCGAAGACTCTTCCATTCCCAAATTGAGTAGATAAATTGCAGCCTCATTAAGGTACTACAGATGTGTGACAGTGGAGACACAACCTTACAAAAGAAACAGATCTTTGGATGGTGACTCAGCACAATAGATCACTGAATGGAAGAAATGAAAAAGACATTGGAAACCATCCATTCCAAAGCCAAATAGGAAAAGCTATTAATTGTCAATGGCCTGTACAAGAAAGCAATAAAGTTTCAAAAACTAACTGAGATGACTATCAGATTTTAGAAACAGTGTGAATTTCATGATGCCCAAAAAGCTAGTTGAAAACTTAATATTTACTGTTTTAGTTTCTCTTTTTTTATATTTGTTTTCCTGAGTTGAATGTATTAACTAGCACTTAAAATTATGCTCATTAATGCATTTAAAGTTATGTTCTTATAGAAAGGAAGATCACCAACCAGAGTAGCTAATATACAATACAATTGAGTAAATACAATTGTATCAAATTTTTAACAAATTTAACTAATATAAGCTAAAATATATGCCCATCCTGCAGTATCATATTAATCTTTGCCTCTCCATTCTCTAGTACCCCTAGTGCGCAGCAATATTTGAGCAAAACACAAGTGAATTCTCTGAGCTCACAGAGAGCTAGTTAACATTATCATCAGATCCCAGGTATGACTATGACCTGTACTGGAGCAAGGTTTGAGCACTATGTTTTGCCATACACTGTTACAACCTATCCAGTAAGTATTTCCTCACTTTACTTATTAATAAAACCTAGATTTTGATTGGGGAAAGCATTCAAAATTGGGACAGCAAGATGTCCAGATGGAAAACTCGCTTCTCTAACAATGAGATACAAACACAAGTCAGTAAGGAGGGCATCTCTTCCAAATAAAAAGGCAAAGACTCTTTTGCCTTTTATTCTTCCCCTTCTTCCTGCTTGAAATGCAGGTGCAATCCCTGGTAATGGGGCAACCATATTGAAACCATGAGCAAGAATGCTTCATGCTTAGGACAGTGGAGCAAGAAGTTAGAAAGATGCCACATCTTTAATAATACAGCAGAGCTACTGCTCCTCCAGTAACTGATAGATTACTTTTAGACTTCTCACTGGGAAGACAAATCCACTCATTGTTTAAGCTATGGTTTTCATTTGTTTGAAGTCAAATGTATTCCTTCCCTGTATATCCCTTTGACAATGCCTTTAAACTCACAAATTACATAAAAACATAACTTTCCACCTTTATTCTGTTGTAAATATCACCTTGGTGCCAGAACATTGAATTGGGGTAAATGAATGGTTAATGTTTGAAAACTTCCTGAGGTTTCTTGCCTCTAACAAGTACCAGAAGGAAGAATTATTTGCATATTATTTATATCTATTTAAAAATTCTTCATATTTATTTTTAAGAAATGACTTAAGGTAACTATGAGCACTATTAGCCTTGTTTAAATTATTTACCAATTTGTGTGAAATATATTTATGATTTTGCAACACTGCCTAGAAATCTGTTCATTTGAGATCATTACCTATTATTATCACAGAAAAGAGCTATTCAGAAGGGCATCTTGAACATTTATATGGTAAACAATACACAAATACAAATAAGACATCATTTTTAGCAACTGCATAAGGCATAAAATTATCATGCTGAGCTCACACCTCCCTAAATAGAAGATATTTTATTTGTTTTTTAAATTAAGGTGTGAGAGCACATCATGGTCCTCAAATTGTGTGAATCATGTGAATAAAAGATGTCTAAAATCATTTTAAGTTGAGTGTATTTAGCAGAAAATTGCTTAAATAAGAATTTTTGAAAAATTGAAAGTATTTACCATGTCTTTTTTGTTAACTGAGGTATAACTGACATATGTAATTTTAGTTTCAGGTGTACAACATAGTGATTGGATATTTGTGTACATTGCAAAATGATTACCACGGTAAGTCTAGTTACCACTTCTCACCATAGAAAGTTAATACAATATTATTAACAATATTAATAACTTAACAGTATTATTCCCCATTCCACATTACATCATCATGACTTATTTATTTTATAACTGGAAGTTTGTAATTCTTGATTGCCTTCATCCATTTTGCCCTCCCAAACCCCATTCCCTTCTGGCAACAGGCAAGCTGTTTTCTGTATCTATGAATCTAGTTTTTAGTTTGTTTTTGTTTTGTTTTGTTTTGTTTTTTAGGTTTCATGTATAAGTGAAATCACACAGTATTTGTCTTTCTCTGTTTGACATTTCACTTAGAATAATATCCTCAAGATCTATCCACACTGTCATAAGTGGCAGGGTTTCTTTTTTTTAATGACTGAGTAATATTCCATTGTGTGTATGTGTGTGTGTGTGTGTGTGTGTATACATAAACATAAAACATAAACATATATATACATAAACATATATATACATATATACATAAACATATATATATAACAATTTTTTTATTCATTCATCCATCAGTGGATTCTTAGGCTGTTTCCATATCTTAGCTGTTGTAAGTAATGCTGCAATGAACATGAAGTGCATATATCTTTTCAAGTTACTGTTTTTAATTTCTTCAGATAAATACCCAGAAGTGGAATTGCTGGATCATATGGTAATCATATTTTAATTTTTTGAAGAATCTTCATACTGTTTTCCATGATGGCTGCACCAATTTACATTCTTACCAACAGTGCACAGGATTTCCTTTTATAGTCATATCCTTGTCAACACTCATTATTTCTATTTGATACTAGCCATTCTAACAGGTGTGAGGTGGTATCTCATGGTGGTTTTGATTTGCAATTTCCTGATGATAAATGATGTAGAACATCTTTTCACAAACCTGCTGGCCCTGGCCATCTGTATGTCTTTTAGAGAAAAATGTTTGTTCAAATCTACCCATTTTTTAATCAGATTGTTTGTATCTTTGCTCTTTAGTTGTGTGAGTTCTTTATATATTTTTAATATTAGCCTTTTATCAGATATATGATTTGTAGATATTTTATTACAATTGTCTTTTCATTTTGTTGATGATTTCCTTTGCTGTTCAGAAGATTTTTAGTTTGATATAGTCCCACTTGTTTATTTGTGGTTTTGTTGTTTTTGTTTTTGGTATCAAATTCAAAAAACCATTGCCAAGACCTCTGTCAAAGAGCTTACCACCTATGTTTTCTTCTAGAAGTTTTATGGTTCAGATCCTACATTCAAGTCTTTAATCCATTTTAAATTAATATTTGTGTGTGGTCTAAGACTCTGGTCCAGTTTCATTCTTTTGCATGTGGCTATCCAGTTTTCCCAACGTCATTAATTGAGGAGGCTCTCCTTTCCAACTGTATATTCTTGGCTTCTTTATATTAAGTTAATTGACCATATATGTGTGGGTTTATTACTGGACTGTCTATTCTGTTCCGCTGATCTTTGTGTCTATTTTTATGCCAATGCCATACTATTTTAATTACTATAGCTTGGTAATATAGTTTGAAATCAGGGAGCATGATGCCTCCAGCTTTGTTCTTTTTCTCCAGATTGTTTTTGCTATTCAGGGTCTTTTGTGATTCCATAAAAATTTTAGGATTGTTTGCTCTATCTCTGTGAAAATTAACATTGGAATTTTTAAAGGGATTTCACAGAATCTGTAGATTGTTTTGAATCTGTAGTTGTTGGGTATTATGTATATTTTAACAATATTGAATCTTCCAATCCATGAGTATAGAAAATCTTTCTATTTATTTCTGTCTTCTTCAATTTCTTTCATTAATATCTTGTAGTTTTTAATATACAGATCTTTCACCTCACTGATTAAATTTATCCCTAGATATTTTATTCTTTTTGATACAACTATAATTAGGATTTGTTAAATTTATTTTTCTGATAGTTTTTATTAGTATACAGAAATGCAACAGACTTTTGTGTATTCATTTTTATATCTTGTAACTTTACTGAAATCATTTATTAGTTCTAACAGTTTTCTGATGGAGTCCAGGGTTTTCTGCATATAATTCATGTCATCTGTAAATAGTGTCAGTTTTACTCTTTCTTTCCAATTTGGGTACCTTTTATTTCTTTTTCTTGTCTAATTGCTCTGGCTAGGAGTTTCCGGTACTATGTTGTATAAAAGTAGCAAGAGTGGGCATACTTGTCTTGTTTCTGCTCTTAGAGGAAAAACTTTCAGGTTTTCACCATTGAGTATGATGGCTGTGGGTTTGTCATATATGACTTTTATTATGTTGAGGTACATGCCCTCTATACCCACTTTGTTGGGAGTTTTTATAATAAATGGATGTAGAATTTTTTCTCAAGTGTTTTTTCTGTATCTACTGAGATGATCTTTTTCAAAAGATTTTATTTATTTATTTGACAGAGAGAGAGCAGCAGCAGAGAGAGAGGGAGAAAGAGACTCCCTGCTGAGGAGGGAGCCTGATGTGGGACTCAGTCCCAGGACCCTGGAAGATGCTTAAGCAACTGAGCCACCCAGGTGCCCTGTACTGAGATGATCTTATGATTTTTATCCTTCATTTTGTTAATGTGATATATCACATTGATTAATTAACATATGTTGAACCATCTTTGCATTACTGGAATAAATCCCACTTGATAATGGTAATTCATGATTCATTGTAGTCTCATGATCCTTTGTACTTCTATAATACTAGTTGTAACATCTCTTTTATTTCTGATTTTATTTGAGTCCTCTATTTCATTGGTGAGTCTAGCTAAAAGCTTGTAAATTTTGTTTATGTTTTCTAAGAACAAACACTTAGCTTCACTGAGCTTCTCCCTTCTTTTTAGTCTCTTTATTTCTGCTTTAATTTTTGTTATTTCCTTCCTTCTGCTAACTTTTGGTTTTGTTTGTTCTTCTTTTTCTAGTTCCTTGAAGTGTAAAATTTGGTTGTTTATTTAAGACTTTTCTTATTTCTTAAGGTAGGCAGTTATCACTATGAACCTCCCTCTTGAAAGTGTCTTTGCTGTAGTGCTCGCTTAGGCAGCACATATACTAAAACTGTCTTTGCTGCATCCCATAAATTTTGGTATGTTATATTTCCATTTTTATTTGCCTCAAGGTATTTTTTGTTTCTCTTTTGATTTCTTCTTTGACCCATTAGTTGTTCAGTAGCATATAGTTTAACCTCCACACATCTTATGAATTTTCCAGTTTTCTTCATGTAATTAATTTCTAGTTTCATACCATTGAGGTCAGAAAAAAAGCTTGATATGATTTCAATCCTCTAAAATTTATTAAGACTTGTTTTGTTGCCCAACATCAGATCTAGCCTAAAAAATATTCGATGTTTACTTGAGAACAATGTATATTCTGTTGCTGTTATTTTATTTTTTTAAGATTTTATTTATTTATTTGACAGAGAGAAAGAGTGAGGACAAGCAGGGGGAGCTGCAGATGGAGAGAGAGAAGCAGTCTTCTCACTGAGCAGGGAACCTGATGTGGGGTTTGATCTCAGGACCCTGGGATCATGACCTGAGCCAAAGGCAGATGCTTAACGAACTGAGCCACCCAGGTGCCCTTATTCTTTTGCTTTTAGATGGAATATTCTGTATATATCTGTTAAGTCCATCTGCTCCAATGTGTCATTTAAGACCAATATTTCCTTATTGATTTTCTGGCTGGATAATCTACGCACTGATGTAAGTGGGTAGATTTCAAATTCCCCTATCATTATTGTATTGCTGCCTATTTCTCCCTTTAGGTATGTTAATATTTACTTTATATATTTAGGTGCTTCTATATTAAATGCATAAATATTCGCAAATGTTTGATCCCCTTGGGGCACCTGGGTGGCTCAGTTGTTAAGCATCTGTCTTTGGCTCAGGTCATGATCCCAGGGTCCTGGGATCGAGCCCCACATTGGGCTCCCTGCTGCACAGGAAATATGCTTCTCTGTCTCCCACTGCCCCTGCTTGTGTTCCCTCTCTCTCTGTCAAAAATAAATAAAATCTTTAAAAAAAGTGTTTGATCCCCTTGTCAGATTAACTCCTTTATCATTATATAAAACTTATCTTTGTCTCTTACTATGGTCTTGGTTTTAAAGTCTATTTCATCTGATATAAGTATAGTTACCTTAACTTTCTTTTGGCTTCCATTTGCATGAAATATTTTTTTCCATCCCTTCACTTTCAGTCAAAGTTTAAATATTTTCAAATATGTTAAAAGTGTATTTACTCTTAATCTCCTCCTCCTTTCATGAGGTTATAAAATTGTGAGATCATGTTTTCTCTATCCAGAAATATATCCTTACTTACAGGAAACAAATAAACATATTTGGTGAATGGTTGTTTGGCTGAATGAATGAATCTAAGGCACAGTGGAAGAATCAAGTAATTGCTATATATAGTAAATGACCTGAGGGAATTTCAAATGTAAATAAATAAGTAAAAGACTAACTGGAAAATATGAAGCAATACCAACACTAAAGTGAAAGGACAAAAGTGTCTTCAGAGCTCAATGAAAACTGGCAATGACATCAATTCCTTGGCAGTTCCACAGACTAAATCTTCCCTCTAGAGGTAACAGCACAGCACAGCCAGAGAGAAGAGCTGAAGCAATGCTCAGTGGAGCACAAAAGATGTGAGAGGTTCCAGTCCAAGATGGCAATATAGGAAGATCCTGAACTCACCTCCTTCATGAAACACAGCAAATTACACCTATTAACAGAACAACCTTTCCTAAAGAACTGAAGGCTGACCAAAAAGCTACTAGACAACTAGACAGCACAAGAGATGGAGACAAAGTAATAAAGATAATACTGCAAACAGAAGTGGGAAAAGATAGTACTGGGGGACCAGGAATAGATTCCTTTGGTCCTTGGGCATGGAAAAAAAAAACAAGGTCTAAAAGAACAACTAGCATATGAGACAACATTAGAACCCTCCCAAGTGGTGGAGGAAATGTGGGAACGCTCTCCAGGTCAGAGGGACTAGAAAAAATAGTTTGTGTTCCCATCCCACCTTGAAAGTCTAGACCAGAGCAGGGTCTGGACACTATAATGGGCAGGTCCAGTCATCACAGTGAGCTTGTGACTTCAGTAAGCCTGCAAGCCCACACTAGCTCCAGATAAGCTGGAGCAGAGGGAAAAAAAAAAAAAAAAGCCAGAGCTTAAAAGGGCCAAGGAATTGTGGAAATAATCTTTTCCCCTCCACCTTAAGAGCCCAGACCAGAGTAGGGTCCAGATGCCATAATTGGTGGGTTCCAATACCATAACAGCCAGGTCCAGTCATCACAGGGAACTTGCAAGCTCAGCAAGCCCAGGGACCATAAACCCACACCAGCCTCCATGGTGCTTGAGCACCATGTGGGTGTTTTTTCTGTTCTTGCTGCTGTTTTTTAACTAAAAGCAATTTTTTTTTAATCTGTCCTGTTTTGGTTTTATTTTTGTTCTTGGTTTTTTTTTCTTTCCTTTATTTTTCTCTTTTTTCTTTTCTTCTGTTTTCTTCTCTTTTTTTTTCTTCTTTTTTTTAATTATTTTTTTCTTTTCTTCTTTATTTTATTTTTTCTTTTTGATTTTATTATTTTTTTTCTTCTTTCTGTAAAAAGCTACAGTTTGGAAGAGTAACTAGCATATACAGTCACAGCTCCAGCCAGCCAGCAAAAGTCACCAAGCACACACAGGCTACAAAGGGGACAACTCCTTTAAGTTTAAGAGAAGTTGCTGTTCTACCTAGCCTACAAAACAAAACAAAAGCCAACGAAAATGGGGAGACAGAGGAATATGCTCCAAAAGAAAGAACAAGAAAAAAGCTTCAGAAAAAGAACTAAATGAAACAGAGATAAGCAATATGCTTGATAAAGAAGTTACAGTAATGATCATAAATATACTCACTGGCCTGGAGAACAGAGTGGAAGAATTCAGTGAGAACTTCAATAAAGAGCTGGAAAACATTAGAAAGAACCAGAGTTGAAAAATACAATAATTGAAATAAAAAGCACTCTAGAGGGAGTCAATAGTAGATTAGAGGATACAGAAGAATGTATCCACAGTCTGGAAGATAGGGTAATGGGAAGTACACAAGTTGAACAACAAAAAGAGAAAATATTTTCTTTTAAATGAGGGTAGATTAAGAGATCTCTTAGACAACATCAAACAAACAAATATTTGCATTATAGGGGTCCCAGAAGAAAAGAGAGAGAAAAGTGAAGACAACTTATTTGAAGACTGAAAATTTCCCTAGCTTAGAGAGGGAAATAGACATCCAAGTCCAAGAAGTACAAAGAGTTCCAAACAAGAAGAACTTAAGGAGGTCCACAACATGGCACATAATAATTAAAATGCCAAAGTTTAAAGATTAAGAGAGAATCTTAAAGGCAGCAAGAGAGAAACAAAAAATTGAGTATGGAAGGAAAACCTACAAAGCTATCAGGTGATTTTTCAGCAGAAATGTTGCAGGCCAGAAGGTAAAAATTCAAAATGCTGAAAGGAAAAAATTCTACCACCAAGAACACTCTACTAGGTAAGGTTATCACCCAGATTTAAAGGAAAAATAAAGGGTTTCCCAGACAAAAAAAAAAAGATAAAGGAATTTATCACCACTAAACCAGCTTTACAAGAAATGTTAAAGGGACTTCTTTAAGTGGAAAAGAAATGTCCATAATTAGACATATGAAAATTATGAATAAAAAGATGTAAAAAATGATAACATATACCTAAAATGTACAGGAGGGAATAAAAAGGGAGAAGGAGAAAAAGAAAATAAAAGAAGTTTTTTACTGGTTTGTTTTGTTTAGAATTTGTTTAAACTTAAAGACCATCAAATTATAATAGACTGCTATTTACTTAGGATTATATATGAACCTCATGATAAGCACCAAACTAAAACCTATGATACATACACAAAAAATAAAAAAGAAAGAAAGCCAAACATAACACTATAGAAACTTATCAATCAAAAAGAAAGAGAAGAAAGAAACACAGGAGAATTACAAAACAACCAGAAAACAAATTTTAAAATGGCAATAAATATGTACCTATTAATAATTACTTTAGGGGTGCCTGGGTGGCTCAGTCGTTAAGTGTCTGCCTTCGGCTCCGGTCATGATCCCAGGGTCCTGGGATCGAGCCCCACATTGGGCTCTCTGCTCAGCAGGAAGCCTGCTTCTCCCTCTCCCACTCCCCCTGCTTGTGTTCCCTCTCTCGTTGTGTCTCTCTCTGTCAAATAAATGAACAAAATCTTTAAAAAATAATAATAATAATAATTACTTTAAATATAAATGGTCTAAATATTCCAATCAAAAGACACAGGGTAGCAGAATGGAGAAAAAACAAGACCATCTATATGTGGCCCACAAGAGACTTACTTCAGACCTAAGGACACATAAGAGATGAATGGAAAAACATTCACCATGCAAATGGAAGCAAAAAATAAATAAATAAAAAAGCCAGAGTGGCAATACTTACATCAGAAAAAATAGACTTTAAAACAAAGACTATAACAAGACACAAAGAAGGGCATTTCATAATGATAAGGGGATCGATCTAACAGGAGGCCATAACAATTGTAAATATTTATGCACCCAACATGGGAGCACCCGAATACAGAAATCAGCTATTAACAAACATAAATCAAGTAATCAATAGTAATACAATAACAGTAGGGAACTTTAACACACCACTAACACTAATGCATAGATCATCCAGATAGAAAATCAATAAGGAAAAAATGTCTTTGAATGATACATTGGACAGATGGACATAACCAATGTATCCCAAAACAGAATATACCCTCTTTTCAAAAGCACATGGAACATCCTCCAGAATAGATCATGTATTAGGCCATAAAACAAGCTTCAATAAATTTAAGAAGATTGAAATCACACTATGCATCTTTTCTGATCATAGTAGTATGAAACTAGAATAAGTCATGAGAAAAAAAATGGAGAAAACACAAATACATAGAGACTAAACAACATGATACTAAACAACAAGTGGGTCAACAAATCAATCAAAAAAGAAATTTAAAAATACACAAAGACAAATGAAAATGAAACATATGGTCCAAATTCTTTGAGATACAGCAAAAGCAGTTCTAAGAGAGAAGTATATAGCAATACAGAACTACCACAAGAATTTTTAAAAAGCTCAATCTAATCTCACACCTAAGGGAACTAAAAAAAAGAACAAACAAAGTCCAAGGTGAGTAGAAGAAAGGAAATAATAAAGATTAGAGCAGAAATAAATAACAGAAACTTAAAATAAAAATAGAGAAAATCAATGAAATCAAGAGCTGGTTGTTTGAAAAGATAAAGAAAATTGACAAACTCTTAGCCAGACTCATAAAGATAAAAAGAGAAAGGACTCAAGTAAATAAAATCAGAAATGAGAGCGAAGTAACTGACACCACAGAAATACAAAGGATTAAAAGAGAATACTATGAAAAATTACATGCCAACAAACTGGACAACCTAAAAGAAATAGATAAATTCCTGAAACTAAACCAGGAAGAAATAGAAAATCTGAACAGACTGATTACAAGTGAAAGAATTCAATCACTAATCTAAAAACTACCAAAAAATAAAAGTCCAGGACCAGATTCTACCAGACATTTAAAGAAGAGTTAATACCCATCCTCCTCAAACTATTCCAAGAAATAGAAGAGGAAGGAAAGCTTCCAAATACGTTCTATGAGCCAACAAGACCCTGATACCAAAATCAGACAAAAACCCACAAAAAGAAACTAAAGGCCAATGTCCCTGATGAACATAGATACAAAAATCCTCAACAAATTATTAGCAAACCACATACAATAATACATTAAAAAGATCATTCACAATGATCAGGTGAGATTTTTTCCAGGGATGCAAGGATGGTTCAATATTCACAAATCAACCAAGGTGATATATCACTTGAACAAAATAAAGGCTAAAAATCATATAATCATATCAGCAGATGCAGAAAATACATTTGACAAGACTCAACATCCATTCATCATAAAAAAAAAAAAACTCTCAGCAAAGTGGGGTTAGAAAAACCATACCTCAATATAATAATGAAAGACTCACAGCTAACATATTCAATGGTGTAAAACAGAACTTTCCCTCTAAGTTCGGGAATGAGACAAGGAGATGTCCTACTCACCACTTCTATTCAACACAGTATAGGAGTTCTAAACACAGTATATAAAGTCCTAGCCACAGCAATCAGAAAGAAAAAGAAATAAAAGGTATCCATATTGGTAAAGAAGTTAATCTGTCACGATTTGCAGGTTACCTGATACCATACATAGAAAATCCTAAAGACTGTACCAAAAAACTACTAGAAGTAATAAACAAATTCAGTAAAGTGACAGAATACAAAATTAATACCCAGAAATCTGTAACACTTCTAAACACTAACAGTGAAGTAGCAGAAAGAAATTTTTTTAAAATATCATTTACAACTGCACCAAAAAGAATAAAATACTTAGAAATAAACTTAGAGGTAAAAGATCTGTACTCCAAAAACTATAAAACACTGCTAAAAGAAATTGAAGATGACACCCAAAAAATGGAAAGATATTCCATGTCCAACAGTTATAAGAATTAATATTATTAAAATGTCCATGCCACCCAAAGCAATCGACAGATTAATGCAATCCCTATCAAAATGCAAATATTTTTCAGAAAATTAGAAGAAATAATGCTAAAATTTGTATGGAACCACAGAAGACTCCAAATAGCCAAAGCAATCCTGAGAAAGAAAAAAAAAGCCAGAGATATTACAATACCAGATTTCAAGATATACGAGAAAGCTATAGTAATCCAAACACTATGGTATTGGCACAAAAATAGACACATAGATCACTAGAACAGAATAGAAAGCCCAGAAATAAACCCACAATTATATGGCCATTCAATCTATGACAAAGGAGGCAAGAATATACAATGGGGAAAAGACAGTCTTTTCAGTAAATGGTGCTAGTAAAAGACTAAAACTGGACCACTTTTTAACATCATACACAAAAATAAACTCAAAATGGATGAAAGACCTAAATGTGAGACCTGAAACTATAAAAGTCCTAGAAGACAACACAGGCAGTAAATTCTTTAACATCGGCTGTACAACATTTTTCTAGATACATCTCCCAAAACAAAAGAAACAAAAGCAAAAACAACCTATTGGGACTACATCAAAATAAAAAGGGCTTGCACAGCACAAGAAACCATCAAGACAAAAAAAATCAACAAAACAAAAAACAACCTATTGAATGGGAGATGTTTATAAATGATATATCCCTTGAGGGGTTAATATTCAAAATATATAAAGAACCTACACAATTCAACAGCAAAAAAAAAAAAAAAAAAAAAAACAGCCTGATTAAAAAATGGGCAGAGGACCTGAACAGACATTTTTCCAAAGAAGACATATGCATGGCCAACAGGCTCATGAAAATATGCTTAACATCACCAATCATCAGAGAAATGAAAATCAAAACCACAATGAGATATCACCTCACATCAGTTAGAATGGCTAAAATGAAAATAGCAAGAAATAAAAAGTGTTGGTGAGGATGAGGAGAATAGGGAATGCTCATGCACTGTTGGTAGGAATATAAATTGGTACATCCACTGTGGAAAGACTATGGAGGTTCCTCAAAACATTAAAAATAGAAATACCATATGATCCAATAATGTCATTATTGGATATTTACTCAAAGAAAATGAAAACACTAATTCAAAAAGATATATGCACCCCTATGCTTATTCCAGCATTATTCACAATAACCAAGATATGGAAATAACCTAAGAATCGATTGATGGATGAATGAATAAAAAATTGTGAGATTCATACACACACACACACACACACACACAGACACACACACACACGACACACACATAGTGGATTATTACTCGGCCATAAAAAAGACTGAAATCTTGCCATTTGTGACAACTTGAATGGATCTTGAGGGTATTATGCTAAGTGAAATAAGCCAGACTGAGAAAGATAAATACTATATGATTTCATTCATAAATGGAATCTAACAAAAAATGAACAAAGGGCAGAATCAGACCTATAAATACAGAGAAAAAACTGATGGTTGTCAGAGGGGTATGGGGCGGAGGGTTTGGCAAAATAAGAGAAGAGAAGAGAGAGATACAGGCCTCCAGTTATGGAATGAGTAAGTCACCGAAATAAAAGGCAGAGCATAAGGAATAGAGTCAATAATACTGTGATAATGATGTAATGGGACAGATGGTAGCTACACTTGTGGTGAACATAGCATAATGCATAAACTTGTCAAATCACTAAACTGTACACCTGAAACTAATTCACTTTGTGTGTCAACTGTCCTCCAATAAAAAAATAAATAAATAAAATTTTAAAAATAAAATTTAATTTAACTTAATAAGATATGAGAATTTAACCAGAGAAGAAGATGTGGTATCTTTTTTAGAATGTTTATGATGCGGTAGGAAAAAATGCAAGATTGAGTTAGAAGATGGTGGTTTTAGGATTGGCTGTGTTGAATTAGCTGATGCCTAACATCACGAGCCTCAAGTTTCTTATTTGAAAAATGGGGATGAGAATGCTTACATCACTGAATTATAATCAGGATTCAAGGAGACTGTATGAAAGTAGTTTGTGAAGCATGTGTAATTACAAAATGACTAACAGTTCTTGAGTTCTCATTATGTGTCAAGCACTGGAGTCATCATTTCACACATATGATCTCTTAATCCTCAGAACAACCCAGAGGAAAAGGCATTAACCAGGTTTTAATATCAAAGGGAGAGAGTCTAGAGGGGGCTTGGGCTGGGGGTTGGGTGGGAGGAGGGGAAGGAGCTTTGGTTGAGAAAGGAGCAGCTTTTACTAAAACATGCCTTTCTGGGGTACCTAGGTGGCTCAGTTGGTTAGGGTCATGATCTCGGGGTCCTGCAATGGAGTCCAGAGTCTGGCTTCCCCACTCAGAGGGGAGAAAGCGGTCCCTCTGCCCCTCCTGCTGCTCATCCTCTCTCTCTCTCTCCCTCAAATAAATAAATAAAATCTTTTTAAAAATGCCTTTCTTTCACAACTAGCTCTAACAATTGCCCTGACTTCCACATTACCTTGGCTTATTTCACATTTGAACTAGGAGGATGATGTCAATACGTGTAGTCACCTGGTAGAACGTTGATACGTTCCACTCACACTAAGCACCTACTGCTGTGCTCTGGCAAAAATATACACATTTAAGATCTGAGAGATTTCCCTGATATCCTTGGTAAGGAAAATTCATCCTTTTGACTTCACTGTGTGAATGTGTTAAATTGTTCATAATTCAAGTATATTTCAAAGGATAGAATCCTGCAACTGCCATCACATGTAAATTTCAAGGGAAATTAGAATGCTGTCAAACATCTTCCAGAGACTTAGGGAGCTCTTGCACAGAAGGAACATATACCATAAATTAGAAAATGCTACTAGAATTCCAAATATTCCAATCAGGATGTACCCAAGCAGTGTGGCACAGGGATTAGGAGTGTGGGCTCCAGGGCTGGCAAATCTGTTTACAGACTGCCTCTGCCTCACATTTATGATTAGGAATTTAGGGATGTTTATTCACTACATAGAACCTTAGTTTTCTCATGTGCAAGATGGAAAGATAAACATGTCACTCGAGTGTTACTGTGATAGTTAAATGAGATGATATGTATGAATCAAAGCACAGTGTGCTGCTAAGGGGAAGTACTGAGAATGGCAAGTTTTTTTTAACTAATTTGTTGTTTTTTAATATTAGATGTTCACACTTGGTACCAAGAATTACCACTTTCGTCATATACCACTAGTGACAAAATTAACTTCATGATATAACTTTAATACCAGAAAATATCCTAAACATATTAGCTTTTCAATAACTATCTTTTCAGCATGAGCTGTCATTCAATCCAAACCAAAATTACAAAAATGCTAAATATTGAAATAAGTTACCTTAAAAATTAGTTTTTGTGGACTATGTGATATTTCTTATGGTTTGGTATCAATTCCCAAAAGAGATATTACATGTGATCTCCTTCCCCAGAAAATCGCAGCAAAATCAAGCATTTAATACTAAATAGTAAATACATGCATTCAGCACATTTACATATGTTCTAATTACATGGAATCATTAAGCCTCTGTGCTCTTATTCTGTATGTAGATTTTCTTTCAATTCTCAAGAAGGATTATTTCAAAATCATCTGAGGATTCATTTCCTCATTTTCTTGAATCAATATATGCCAAAGGAGTTTCTCTCTTTACCAGAAAATTTGCATAATATATTCTTCTAATTTGTGATTTTAGTGCCTGTGGGAAAATATTTTTAAAATTTAATATAATTGTTCTAAGGAGAAGACATTCATGTTCATTACTCTTGCTTTCCTGTGGGTAATTTTAAGAGTGAAATTAGTCCCTTATTTAAGCTCTGAGACTCATTTACTCATATCTCATAAAGAGAGATATGACTCCTAATTGAAAATTAAAATTGTAACCTATTTACCATTCAAATACTTAGTAGGATCTGCAGTGTTAGTTTTGAAACTTCACTCTAGCATTGGCAGAGTGAATTTTCCATCTTACTCCGATTGTAATCATATCTGCTATTATATCTTTAGTAGTTGTGTTCATGCCGTGTCCCCAGCTAGACTGTAAACAGTTTGAGCATGGGCCATTTAGTTAGTCTTGAGAAGATCCACCTCTGCTGGTCATCTGTAACAGCAGATAACATCCCACACTTAAAGCAGGTGAATGAACTTCATGATATGTAAATTAAATCCCAATAAAGCCATTTAAAAGAAAATGTTCAGTTTAATTCAACTGTTCTCCACAGTAAGTATATCCTCACAAACTTTGCTGGGGTTGTCTGGATGGAATATGGTCTGTGTAGTGATGTGTTTTAGATTGCAGTCTGGGGTGTCAGACCGGGCTGAATTCCCTGCTGTGGCATTCATACACTGTGACTTGAGCAAGTCACATAGTCCCTCATCTGTGACATGGCAGTGTTGTCTAGATTAATAGAAATCTCCTTCACAAAAATCTCTTCACACACAGCATAGCATACAACAAATGTTAGGGTTTATCATATTTACAAAAGTAGTATTATTATTAGAGCATTATATATCTGTAAACTTGAGGGGTAAAATGAGAAAGAGAGCTTTGATCAGATAAAGTTCAATTATTAATCCTAAAATATTACTATTGTGGGGTCTCCTGGGTGGCTCAGTCGATAGAGCATCCAACTCTTGATCTCAGGTCTTGATCTCGGGATTGTGAGTTCAAACCCCGCATCGGGCATTATTTTTATTAAAAAAATAAACAAGCAAACAAATGAATAAATAAATAAATATTACTATTATGGAGAATGTTATTTTGAACTTTAATTACAAGAATACATCACTTTATTGTCCTTTTGTAACCACAATAAGACATCCATAGTGCTAAAAAAAAAAATTCAAGTGGAAGAGTTTATAACCTAAGGAGTAAATTTATTTTAAACATCCAGTTCTTCTGAGGAAACCTGTTCACTGCTAAATAGAAAAATCTGCTTTTTCTTGTTTTATTCATTTTAGATGATATCTACCAATAGCCAACTATGAAAGGTGAAGAATCAATTCACTTATGCCAACCCCACCCTCCCAGCCTCATCCCAGTCCCTTCAAGCTTATAGTGGTGGTGGTGTTGGTGGTGGTGGTGGTGGTGGTGAGTAGTGGTGAGTGGCGGTGATGAGTGGTGGTGGTGGTGGTGAGTAGTGGGGAGTGGTAGTGGTGGTGAGTGTTGGTGAGTGGTGGTGGTGGTGAGTAGTGGTGAGTGGTGGTGATGGGTGGTGGTAGTGGTGAGTAGTGGTGAGTGGTGGTGGTGGTGAGTGGTGGTGAGTGGTGGTGGTGGTGGTGAGTGGTGGTGGTGTTGGTGAGTGTTGGTGGTGGTGGTGGTGGTGGTGGTGGTGAGTGGCGGTGTTGAGTGGTGGTGGTGGTGGTGAGTAGTAGGGAGTGGTAGTGGTGGTGAGTGTTGGTGAGTGGTGGTGGTGGTGAGTAGTGGTGAGTGGTGGTGATGGGTGGTGGTAGTGGTGAGTAGTGGTGAGTGGTGGTGGTGGTGAGTGGTGGTGAGTGGTGGTGGTGTTGGTGAGTGTTGGTGGTGAGTGGTGGTGGTGTTGGTGAGTGTTGGTGGTGAGTGGTGGTGGTGTTGGTGAGTGTTGGTGGTGGTGGTGGTGGTGGTGGTGGTGAGTGTTGGTGGTGAGTGGTGGTGATTGGTGGTAAGTGGTGATGGTGAGTGGTGGTGGTGGTGGTGATTGGTGGTAAGCGGTGATGGCTGGTGGTGGTGGTGGTGAGTGGTGGTGGTGAGTGATGGTGGTGAGTGGTGGTGATGGTGATGGTGGTGGTGGTGAATGGACAATCTTAGCTCCCACTTCAAGTGACTTACTATGTTCTTGTGGCTCCTCTGACTTCAACTCCCTGGCCATTCTCTGTCTTTATCCATACTGTAGGAGCTTAAAAATATTGAATGAATATCTAATTGGTAAAATCAGGAACAATGAACTAAGCATGGTTCTCTCCTAATTACCTTCACTTCTTTTTCTGGACTTGTCCCGAAGTTCTCTGCTGTTCTCTACTGTGAGGATGGACCTGCTCTAGCCCTGCACTACAGGATAGTCTGTCCATCACTCAAGTCGCTTAGCAAGCCTGTTTAGCCCCATACATTTTGTACCAGTAACCAAAGTGATATTTTTCCTTCTCCCTGCCACTCCTTATTTTTTTCAATTACCTAGGAACCCAGGTGAGGATGACAATTGCTATTTATTAAGCCCCTTTGGAAACAAAAAGATTAATTCTATAATTTGTACCTTTCATTTTGGTAAACTTTCTGAATTAAAAAGATACACTTAACTCTCTATTTAATTCTGAGAACTTTAATTAATTACTCGATACCTTTTTATTGAGCCTTCACCTATATGTCCCCTTTACCTTCTACCTTCCATCAGAAAAATCATTACTTTTACATGATAAGGATTATTAACTTCGGTTCTGTTCTATAACCATAATTAAATCTTCATGCTTTGTCTATAGAGGTGTTCTGAGAGTTGAAAACTAACAGCAGTTACAATATAATGACTACATAAATATTCGATGGAGAGACAACTAATATGCTAAGATTCTATTTCCTTCATGGTATATCCAATATCAGCACCCTGGTACTACTAATCAATGTGTAATGATCCTAAGCATCCAGGTCAAGTGAACTCTCCATAATTATACTTCACTATTTGCTCAAAATCATGCCTTATGTAGTTCATCCCACATTTGGACAATGACTTTCTCAGACACATTTAGCTGTTATATTTCCTGGACTTTCTATTTGTCTCATTTTTTTTTATTTTTGAGAGAAGAGGCATATGCTTTCTTCACTGTGTCACTACTATCATCCAGCTCATTTGTCATTCTGTTTGTTGCTTGTAATCCCCATTCATCTTTCTGAGGGCACCCTTGAAGCCTACTGCATTCTGGTTCCAATTTGGCATTGATTACTTTCTGGACCTGCTCCCACTTGTTAAGCTGGGATTTCTTTCTACTGAATTCCTGGGTCAGTTTAGCTGGTTTGAGCATCTCGTATTTCTCTGCCACTCAAAAACAGGCATTTGTTCAGCACCTATGTATTTACCAAGTCCTTACTCTGTAAAATTCAAGACAAATCAAAAATTTATCCTGCACCAAAAGAATTTACAAGCTAGGACTTGGACACACATATAAATAACCACAATGTAAAATAAAAACTGCACTAGCAAAGTAAAGTAGCAAAAGAAATAGAGATATATCATGAGAGAAAAGAATAAAAAGGAATCAGATGGGAAGACATGGAGAGGAGGTGGGGCATGGTCGGAGAAGGCCAAGGGAGGTCAGAAAAAGGAAGCAGATCTCACCATGTGAAGCAACAGCAGTACAAAAACATAGACACACTTGTAGAAAAAATGGTAATCCAAATTGTGGATGAAAAGTTACCACATTCTTAGATCAGAGAGGAACTAAAACTAAATGCATCTCTTTAGAAAATAAAAAAACAAATTATCAAAATGTATGGGGACACAGCCGAGGCCATTCTCAATAGAAAATCCATAAATATTGCATTATTTATTTATTTATTTGAGAGAGAGAGAGAGAGAGAGAGAGAGAGAATATGTGCGTGGGGAGACGGGCAGAAGGAGAGAAATCTTCAAGCAGACTCCCTGCTGAGTGCAGAGTCTGACACAGGGGCTTGATGCCCAGACCCTGAGATCATGACCTGAGCTGAAATTAAGAGTCAAATGTTTAACCCACTGAGCCACCCAGGTGCCCATAAATATTGCATTATTAAACAGCAATAAAAACCAGAAGAAAATGAGCTAGACACTAACTTCAAGAACACTGAAATATATATGCATATATTTACTAAAAATATGGAAGTGATTAATAAATATAAAAGTAAAATATAATAAATCAAAAATCTGTTCAATTGATCTATGTGTTCCATCAATCTATGTGTTAATTCCATACCATTTTAATTACTCTAGTGTTATAGTATAGTTTGAAATCAGGACGTGTGATGCCTCCAGGCTTGCTCTTCTTTCTCAAGATTGCTTCCATTCTTTAGGGTCTTTAGTAGTTCCATACAAGTTTCAGGATTGTTTTATCTATATGTATGAAAAATGTCATTAGAATTTTTATAAGGATTACACTGAATCAGTAGTTGTTGGCTTTATGGACATATTAACAATATCAATTCTTGCAAACCATGAGCATGGAAAATCTTCCCATTTATTTGTGTTTTCTTCAATTTCTTGCATCAGTTGTGTATAGATCTTTCACCTCCTTGGTTAAATTTATTCCTAAGTACTTTATTCTTTTTCATGCTGTTGGAAATAAGTTTTCTTCTCCAGAAAAAAAGTTAATTGCAGGAGCTTTTCAAATAATAAAGGAATTTCATAGGCCCACTAATATTTATTCTGAGAAGAAAATAATGACACCTGTCTGGCCATGCCTACTTGGTCACCTTCAGAAACTCATATTTCTATTTTTACCCATTAGCTCACATTCATATTATTTCCCTCATATGGAGAACTTCTATAGAGCCTTCTATTGAACAGACTCATTATTTAAAGATTTCCATTAACTTTTATTTTCTTTATGTTGAAATCTGTAGTCCATTCAAAAGCACATCCATCAGATTGCTGGTGTTCTTGATTGTATTTTTCCTTTTTTCTTTGTTTTTTTAATTGAAGTATAGCTGACACACAATGTTACACAGGGATTCAACAAGGCTATACAATATGGCATTCTCACCACAAGTGTAGTTATCATCTATCACTGTATAATGCTATTACAATACCATTGACTATATTCTCTATGCTGTACCTTTGATCCTCATGACTCATTCATTTCATAACTAGAAGCCTGTATCTTCCACTCCCTTTCTCCCATTTTTCCCTTCCCCCCACCCCCTTCCCTCTGGCAACCATCAGTTCTCTGTATTTATGGGTCTGCTTCTGAGATTGTTTTCTTAATTGGAAATTACCAAATGACATTTCCACTTACATCCCACAGCTTTTCCATTGGCTGAGAAATGTCTTTACTTTGGTAGTCATAAGTCCAGTTAAAAAATCAAACTTTTTACTACTATGGAAGAATGGATATACGGGGATAAATAGTATTCTCTATACCAGTAGTATAGAGAATTATCAAAAGCATTCTAACTTACATTGTCTCTGGAAAAAATTATTAGCCTCTTGATTTCCTTAGGCATTGTAAAATCTGTTAATATGGTTTCTCAAGGTTTTTCCTGACTCAGGTTTATATAATGTATACCCTTGTTCAAATTATGAATTTCTTTTCACTTTGGACACATCTCTGGCTACCCTAACAACTCATATCATCATGAATGAGAAGATATATATAACTACAATTTCAATGTTTGCACCCAGTTCAGAAATCTTTGTTCTCACATGTCTCATCCAGCAGTAATTTCTTATTATTGGCTGTGGGTATGTTCCGAGCTACAAAAACGACCTGGGAGGACCAAAGAAGTTTCCAGATGTATATTGGTGCTAAATATACCACTAACATCCCTGAGTGTCTGCACCACTTTTCCCATCAATAGTCCAAGGTACAAAATTATGGATAGTTTAGTTACCTGTGATTTGCCCAATCCCACAAATAGTTAATAGTAGACAAAGACCTAGAGCCCAGGTTGAACAATTTTCATTATTTATTCCTAATACTCCAAGACAAAAAGGAATGCAATTTTCACAATTCATACATAAGGGAAATGCAATATATATGTAAATGTTTTAAGTTCTTTCCAAAAACTCTCATGGAAGAAAAACACATGCCAAAGCAGAGTAAGAGCATATTTCTACCTCTTAAGTTCATAAGTATAGTTACCACCAATTCCATTTGTCCCCTTTATCAGCACACCTCAAACTATTTGTTCCTCATTGAGCCTCAGAGGGAGTACATGCTCAAAGTTACACATACATATAAACAGCAAGGTTGTAATTGCAAATTTGTGTTTTCTCAATGAAAAAACACGTTGTTTCACTACAAGGACGCCTGCAATTTTTTTCCTGTTTTCTTTGGTATACAGAATTTAAGAGAATTGTCATTGATCTTAAACATACTTTTATTTACAAGATATTAATTAAATTCCATCTTATTTATATTTAAATAAATTAGATGCCAAACTATTGGGTTCAGGTTGTTTTTTTTTTAAGTATTGCTGTTGTAGCTTGCTCATTCTTAATATAGTTTATAGCATGATATTTAAAAACAGAATATCTAAATAATTAAAAACTGGAACGCATGTGGCATGATGCACATGTGCCTCTGTGTGCTCTCAATTCCAAACAAGAAAGGGAATTAAGGGCACTGCATTATTCTGTCTGACTGTGTGTCCCTGAGTGACTCATAATTTTCTTTATCATTGCACTTGGCAACGTTAACAAGGAAGGATTAATACATTTTAATCCTCTCAGATATAGTCCTATTTTTCTTCTTGTTCTTGTGGCTTGACTATATTTTTCTGTCTTCAATACTTGCTTTTGCCTTTGGTTAATTTAAACAAATCATATATTCGCAGAGCCTATGAATCTTCCCAGAGACTTTTTAAATCTCTTAATGCTATTAATTTTAAAATGTATTTTGACATTATGACAGTTTCTTTGCTTGTCTTTCCCTTCAACTGTATTTGCTTCTATGCTAATCTGCTAAGGTGCAATTTGATCATGTTTTCTGATATAAAGTTGAAGGAGAAAGAGATATAAGAGAAAGTCATACCAGACCTTTTAGTAATCATTACAATTCCAGAATCATTTAAACAAATCAGTAAGGAAAAATATTTTTCAATTGAAGATTTGTTATGTTATGGCTTTAGAGAACTTTTAAAACAAGAAAATGTCAATTTTTATCAAAAACTTTCAGTATGGTTTCCTTATAGATAACCAAATTTATTTTAACTGTACTTCTGAAGCTTTATTATTTTCATAGAAATTTTAGGAACATTGTAAAATATAATTACTTACATTTCTGACTTCATTTTATAAGAGTAGTTACTGAGGCTTAGGTTCTGTGATTGGCCAAGCTCCCACAAATAATAAATAGTAAACAAGGACCTAAAGCCCAGAGTGCCCAATTCCCATTTACAGGCTTTCTCTACAGTCTTTGACTTCCTTGTGCAAGTTAAAGTATAATGAAATGCTAAGATTGCTGAATACAGAGTAGCTTCCCAATCTAAATAATTATTAGATAGATCTGGAGAGAATTTAAGCAGTTCAGATCCTATCGACTCTCCCTACGTCCCACCACCACCACTTCAAATGTATCTACTGTCTTTGAATCTCTGGGAGCAAGACTCAAAAATGTGTAACTTCACAAACCTATCTAGATTATTCCAAAACAGCTGTAACTATCCCAGAGAACCACCTTCACCCACAGAAGCATTGGCAAGATGAACAGTCCTATAGCGTTACATGCAATATGCTAGCCATCCTCCCTAATCCCATAGCCCAAGGCCAGGGGTCACTTCTAAAAGTCCACCAAAGGCCAGATGTAGGAGCATGTGCATACATTGTGTGAGTTTTTTAAAACTGGGCCAACAGGAAAGTTTCTATAACAAATGGCCCTGCTGAGCTATACGTTACTGATTTCCAAGATACCCTCAAATCCATATTTTTGTTTTTAAAAATCCTGACTTTTAATATTGGTTAAAATTTTAATTGCATGAATGATTAATTATATGTCTTTGTGGATTTAGAGTTCCATGGACTGCAGCTCATAATATATGCCCTTAATCTGAGAGACACCATCTTCTTTGGGATCTTCCATATTTGGACCTGAACCACATCTCAAAAACTGAGTTAGTTTAAGCAAATCCAAAGCACACCCTAGGTAGCCAGGGTACTGGGTTCTAACTGATTATTTTGGAGTTCTATAGAGGAGGGAGCTGTTTGATTTATACATAATCATGGTCGTATTTTGTTTATGCCACATCTGAAATTGATAGTTTGGTATACATTCATTAAGACCAAGTGAACCCCATGTGAAAGACTTGTTAATAGCAAAGCCTTAAGAAGGGGCATAATTAATCCATGCTAGTATTTCTGAATTTGTTTTATTCTGGAATAAGTTTAAACTTTTTCCTTTTTTTCCTTTCAAATGTATAAGAAAATTTGATGTTGGTTTAATAATAGTACAGACACTTAAAAAGTTCAGTTTTTATTATTTTTTTATGAGATGGAAACAGGAAATCCTCAATCCAAAAAATGGGCATCGTTTTTTTCTGTCAGGTGTGAGCTAGCTGATAAACTGAAGAATGACAGATCAACACAGAGAAGAAAATCAGTCTGTTTTCTCAATTTGCCAGAGGTTAAGCTAAAATACCTGCCTCTGCTAATTGACGGATGTCCGCAGGATGGATGTTTTAAACATAATCAGAGCCCCAAAGCTCATTGCTGGTATTTACCATGTGTTGAGCAATATGCGTTTCCCAAGATATTATGAAATAAGTTTTGGGGTAAACCAGTCTCCAACTTAGATACACATTGCTCTCCAATTACACTAATAAAGACAAAGACATACAGCAGCAGATGCCAAATACCAGTACAAGTAGTTTAGTCTGCCCTGGTCTTCGTAATATGCCCAAACTCTGATGAAAGGCAGATAGCTTCTTTTTACATTGTTCAAAAGAAAAAGCAAAAGATGTTTTTAAATGAGGCTAAAAATATGCATTTTTCAAATTTCTACTTGCTTTCCTTTTCTCAACAGCTAGGATATAAATTTCCTAAGGGTTTTTATTTGTTATGGAATCCTCAAAAGTCCCTCACCTATAGCACAAGTTCAACAAATATTTGTGGGCTAATCAGTTGTTACAAATAACAGAAGAGATGACTCTGACTTAACGCTAATATAAGCCCTAAGGCAATACGCTTTTTGATTCATTTCAAAAGCTTTCAACACATGCACGCAAACTCTTTTTAGAAATTTTTCCAATGCAGCATATCTAGAAGGACACTATCCTTGCTAAGTTAATGATATTTATAAATAAAATAAAGAACAGATTATTATAAAATCATGGCAGCATGCAGACCCTCTACTGAAAATAATTAATATATTCTGGGCTAGCAAGAATCCATTACTTACAACTTAACCATGGATTTTATGCCACGTGTCTTGGCTGAAGTGGACAATGAATTTTGCTTAACATATTTATAAGTTTTCAAGTAGTTATACTCTGAAACACAAGGTCTGAAAAAAGAATACAACAAGCAAAAATGGTTAAAATTTAGAAGATCAAATGAAAGCTGCAGTGGATAAAAAGATCAAAAGTAGGAAAGGTAAGTGGCTTATGGTTGAACAATGGAAGAAAAGAACTTTTAAGAAGAGGATTACACAGAAGCCACTATAGTGATTAGTTAGAAGTCAGAGTCGAGAGGGGAAAAACAAATACATCAGCTAGTACAGCTCTCATGTGAGGCATAAAATCCTTCTCCAACAGCTTCTATGTAATTATCTGACATTAATACATAAACCCTTCCAGTTTTACAGACTTCACAAGTTCCTGAGGTTCCATTACATTGTTGACAGCTTGGAATATGAGAAAATTCATAACTATAATGAGTCAAAATTTCCTTCTGTGAAATTACTACCTATTGGTCTTTATTAAGTCCTTGACAATCACACAGGCACACTGTTCCTCCCACACATGGCAACCCCTCAAATAGTGAAAGCTTGATACCATATCCACTACTAATTCTGGTAATCGGACTATTCTACCTTCAGAACACATAGTCTCACATAAATCAAATGACCAAGAAAAGTTTGACGGACTTCTGGGAAAGAAGAGCCTCCTTGTCTTAGAAGACCACCAAGAATTGACTCTACCAACTAGACATGAAAGAGGAATATTATAGCCTAGGAGTTATTGGAAACCATCCTGCAACTATGTAGGAAGAACCCATCTGAGGAAGCAAAGTCAAGAAATAAGAAGGTATCCTGGCATTCTTTTAGTTCTGTGTATTCATCATGCTCTCTTCCCAATACACACACACACAGGTACTCACACAATAATTTCTGTCATTGCCTCCACCCAAAATTCTCTTCCCCTCCTCTTCCCAGAATTTACTTCTATCCCACAACATCTCAGTTCTAGTGTCACTTCTCCAGAAAAACTTTTCCTAACTTCCCTGATCAGGTCAAATCGACATATTACCAGTCCCTGTATCACCATATACTCTGCGTGCTTATCACAATAGCAATATTATATTTATTTGTATGATGATTTGATAATTGTCTTCTCCACTAGAATGTAAACTCTTTGAGGTTGAAGATGTTATCTGTCTTGTATATTGCAGTACCCCCAGGGCTTATTAATACATATTTTTTGAATGAGTCAATAGATGAATGAATAATGAATGAATGATACAGTAAAGATCAACATGTCAAGGAAGATTTCCATACGAATGATGAGCTGATCCAGAATTGTGGTAACATGAAACTTGTTGATGGAAATTGTTCTGAATCATGTTCTCCCATAAATCAAAAGAAGATACCCATCAGTTGACAGATGGCATCTAATAAAGGCACAGAAGCAAGCCAGAGGCTTTGAGTGCCAAAAGGGAAGAGGCATTTTTAAATGGATGAAAGAGTAATGGTTCAGAAATAGAATTAGAAAGTAAGGAGGCTTCTCCTCTCTTGGGGAGAAGACTCCACCTTCTTGGAGAAATGGTGTCCCCTGAATGCTGGCTTAAGCCTGGAAGATCTGGTAAGCATTCAAAGAATAGATTGATAATACAGATGAGTTGACTCCAGAGGATGCTAAAATTAGAAGGTGGAAGGAGTGATAGATGCAGGGGTTATATGGAATACAGAAGAGGAAGCATAAGGGGCTGTGAGGCATGAGGTGGAAATCACCTGAAAGCTCAGACAAGTGAAGTGATTTATTTTACACCATGAAGCTAATTCATAATAGAATCCATATTAAAATGCAAGTCTTCTTCCTTCTTAGTCACCCACCCCCTGCCATTTTTTGGCTAAATATATAGCAAAGTTGATGATGGAAAAACAATTTTCTCAGAAAATTAAGTTAATAATCACCTTGTCATGATGGTTGATTTTTAATGTGAGATTAGAATAATATTCAAAATACATGTAAGTATTACAATTATATATCATGCCTACAAATTTTTCCTTCTCTTTTGTAATCTAAGCTTCTATACCCTTCCAACATTCTAATACAGCATCAATAAATACCAACTGAACAGGAATAAATTAACAGGGTAATTGAAAAATGTCAACATTTCCAGAAGCTGATAGTCAGATTAATAATACCAATTAAGAAAACTGATCTTGAAAATAAGACAGTTGCCCTAATACACAGTGAAAGCACAATTCATGAAGATTGAAAACCCCGAGTAGAGAGGGTTTGGCACAATTAAGCAAATGTTTGATGAGTCCAACCAAGGACACATATATTTCTATAGATAGAGTACAATGTCCTAGGACTAGAATAGAAATGTATACAAAGTATTAACAGGACATAGAAAACTGAGCTGCCAACTTTTCACTAAGAGGGTAAGAGAAGAATTCATTCACTCATTCAACAGATATTTACTGAGCACCCATTAGGTACCAGGCACTATTCATGGGCACTGGTGAGATAATGGTGGGCAACAGAATAAAACATTTCTGCCCTTGTTAGCTAATATTCTAGTAGGGACAAATAGAAAATACATATAATATGTCAAGTAGCAACAAGTACTTTGCATAATAAAAAATTTGAGTAAGAGAATAAAAACTTACAACAGGACAGTTAGTAAAGACCCCCTTGTTAAGGTAATATTTAAGTAGATTCTGACATTTGACTTGGTTCTAAAAGGATATATAGGAAATCATCAGAAAGAGAAGTAGAGAAGGAATTTCTAGACACAGAAAATAAGGAATGAAAAGTCCCAGAGACACAAAAGAATTTTGGGAAATACGTTTTGTCTGTTTGCTTGTTTGCTTTCTTGTTTGTTTTATCACCTAACACCCCTGCCCTCTTCTGGTGACGACACCTTACAATTCCTTTAGAAAACCGATTCTTCCCATTCTTCATCCACGTATTTCAGACTAGGAATGGAACATATATCCTAGGCCTGATCAATTAAAGATCCATATTCCCTTACAGTAATGAGTAAGTGATTCAAAATTATCCAATCATGGTAAATCACTGGACTTGTGTGAGGATACCAACAAGAGATATTCCACTTTCTTCAGTGGGACTACCAGTAGTTATGATGATGTGAGCCTAGAACTGCTGAAAGCCAGCATACAGAGCCTGGGTATGAAAATAACACAACACAAGCAGAGCCAAAGACCAAGAAAAATGGAAAGCTGGTCTTTATTTTTGAACCCTTAGAAAAAAACCCTGTCTGAAACTGACCTGAGTCAGGTACTTAAAAGTTACATGAGTCAATAAATTTCTCTTTGGCATTGAATTTAATGCCAACCAAAAAGTCTTTTATTATAAAGAATATATCACGTTCAAGGAAAGGACTGTCAGATATTATGTTAGAATTTATGATGGTACTTGGCAAGTGTCCTACAAAGACTTCTACAAACTATTCCAAAGCCATAGTAATCAAAACAGCATGATATTGGCATAAACACAGAAAAATAAGCCAATGGAACAGAATACATAGCCCAGAAATAAATTCATGCATATATTAATTAATTGTGAAGTGAATTAAGTGAGTTAATTTATGACAAAGGAGGTAAGAATATACAATGGGGAAAGATGGTTAACTTTCAATAAATGATGTCGGGAAAATTGGACAGCTACATGCAAAAGAATGAAACTGGGCTCCTATTTTAAACCATACACAAAAATCAACCCAAAATGAATTAAACACTTGAACATAAGACCTGAAACCATAAAACTCCTAGAAGAAAACATAGGGGGTAAACTTCTTGATATAAACATTGGCAATAATTTTTTTCTAATTTGACACCAAAAGAAAAGACAATAAAAGCTAAATAAACAAACAAACAAGCAAGCAAATCAGTAGGACTACAACAAGCAAAGTTTTCTGCACAGTAAAGGAAACCATCAACAAAATGAAAAGACAACTTGTGGAATGGGAGAAAATATTTGCAAACCATACATCTGATAAGCATTTAATCTCCAAAATATGTAAAGAACGCATTAGAAAAAAAAAAACTGACTAAAAATAGAGTAAGTCGATACACATTTCTCCGAAGAAGACATACAATGGCCAAGGTACATGAAAAAGTGCTCAACATCACTAATCATCAGGGAAATGAAAATCAAAATCACAATGAGATATTACCTCACACTTGTTAGAAAGGCTATCATCAAAAAGACAAGAGACATCAAGTGTTGACAAGAATATAGATAAAAGGGAATCCTTGTGCACTGCTGGTGGGAATGTAAATTGGTGTATCCACTATGGAAAATAGTATGGAAGTTCCTCAAAATTTTAAAAATATAACTATCATATGATCCAGCAAGCTTATTTCTGGGTATATATCTAAAGGAAATGAAGACAGGATATCAGAGAGAGACACCTATACCACCATGTTCATTGCAGCATTATTCACAATAGCCAAGATACAGAAGTAACCTAAGTGTCAGTCAACAGATAAAGAGATAAAGAAGTTGTGGAATATATATACAATGGGATATCATTCAGCCACGAAAAAGAAAGAAATCATGCCATTTGCAGCAACATGATAGACCTTGAAGGCATTATGCTAAGTGAAATAAGCCAGACAGAGAAACACAAATACTGCATGGTATCACTTATATGTGGAAACTAAAAAAAAAAAAGAAAAAAGTCAAACTCATAGAAACAGGCAGTAGAAAAGTGGTTGCAGGGGGCTGTGGAGTAGGGGATACAGGGGAATGCATTTGAGAAAAAAAAAAAAGACTTCTAAGAAAACTTTATTCTTGCCATTCAGAATCACTGAGATCATGGGGGAGGCAGTTTCAAAAAATAGAATTAAATATTTTGAGGTGTTTTAAAATGCCCACACACAGAACTCTGGAGAAGTCACCTTCTCTGGATTACTTACTCATAAAAATGTACACATGTGGTAAGCACAGTAGGTACTGTGGGGAGCAACATTCTGTGGGCACAAAAATAGATTTAACATTTATATATTGTTAAAGAGAAGCAGAGCTGAACAGTAGTTAAAGCAGTAAAAAACAGATTAGGAGAAAAGATACATCAGTATAGAACTGGGCCTGCTTCTAAATATGAGGAAGAAATAGGGATTTATAGCCAAGGAAAAGAGTGAGGAGTCAGTGGATGGAATATTACCAAGAGGAGACATCGATGGCAGGGGAAATTCTTGCTCAACTGACCTAACAGGATTTTTTTTTTTTTTATGTTCAGTTAGCCACTGTATAGTCCATAATTAGCTTTTGATGTAGTGTTCAATGATTCATTAGTTAAGTATAACACCCAGTGCTCTTCACAACAGGTGCCCTCCTCGATACCCATCACCCTGTTACCCCCTCCCCCCATCCTCCTCCCCTCTGAAACCCTCAGATTGTTTCCCGGGGTCCACAGTCTCTCATGGTTCATCTCCCTCTCTGATTTCTCCCCCTTTGGATTTCCAGCCTAACAGGATTCTAGCTAGAGGCGGCTAGGATGACCAGGTTGGCTGGTATTGCTATGTTTACATAACACGAGAGCCGGAGGAACACCGGTCACAGTAAAAATGACAGTGCACTTTAGAATCTTGAAAAATTGTCCATTGTTTTGAACTCAACTAATCCCATGCTTTTGCTTTTTTGCTACAGACTTCTAGTACCGTCACTGAACCGTACCCTACATAAAGTTATTAATGTATTGTACCATACATAACACATCTACCAGTCTACCCAAATGGCTCTTGGGTAATGCTTGGCTTCAAGAGTGCTCTAAATTTGCCTATGTCAGAATCACCAGGCAGACTCCTTAAAAAGTTAGAATGCTGGGCCGTATAGACCAGCTTGGTAATAGTGCTCAAGATTATGCACTTTAGAAGAATTCAAGCCTATTCTTATGCACACTGAAATGTGAGACCTATTCAGTTATGAAGCAGAGTAAATATTGGTTAGATTTTGCATAAAACGTGGAGACTGAAATTTATTAATACCTACAATGTACTTTATATGTTCTATATACCTGTCTTATTTAATTATCAAAACAGAACACTGAGACAAATATTTGCCCTATTTTACAGATGTTAAGATTAAATCATGTACCCAAGTCCACACTTCTGGGAAATGTCCACACTGACAGGGAATCTGACACTAAAGCCCATGACCTGTCCTAACTTCACCAGGCTATCTCCTTCCCTCTGCTCTTATTTCTTCAATTACTCCATGAGAAACTTCACCCACAAAAACATTTTCTAAAATGTTAACAGTATTACTTTGGATTGGAAATACCATAGCACATACACTAAGTTGATCCCTAACCTCAGGAAAAATATGAGAAATGTCTCCCAGATTATCATTCCTTTATAAAAGGTGGCCAATCTTTAGCCCATCTTTAGCCATACCTGTCTCTCTCCCAGTGATTTCTGCAAGTCCTAAATCTCAATCATGTGAGTCAGCTGACCGCTCCCACACTTGCCTTATTCTGACAGGTGGACTAAAAGACACTACAGTAAAGAATATCTAATTTCTTTAACAACTAATTTTATCCACATCCTTTTACCACTGGAAGAAAGTATGCTGTCTTGGCTGCTTTAATGTGTTGAATTAAGTAACCACTCTAATGATAATAAGTCTTTTATTATGAATCTAACTTTTCCAGTACTGAACCAGACACAAAGGACTCCTGAGAAACATCACTATCCAGATGGCCTAAGAGACATTAAATAAATAATTACAATACAATGGGTTATATACGCATATATATGAAAAGATGTGTGCAACGGGATGAAGTGGTCTGGGGAAGTGAATGAATGAATACTTCACAGAGTATAGACACTTGTGCTCTGAGTTCACAGAGCAGAGACACACAGGCCATTGCAAGAACAGCATTATTCAAACAGAGACCTACAGCTCTATGGTGCTTGCCCCTAAAATATCTGCCCCAGGTTTTTTCCATCTTTCAACCAGCTCATCAGGGACCCAGATAAGTGACTTCATTTGCTTTCTTTCTAGGGACCAAAAGGCAAACTCATCATTTTTGCTTAGTTTATTGAATCAGTATCATGAGTTATCCAGATTTTAAAGAAGCTTTTCCTGTAGTAAGCACTAAATCCATGTAACTCCTCCTTTCTTTAATGACCCCAGAACACTTTGAATTAGATCTGAGAAGAATGTCCTATGAGGAAGTGGGAAAATACTTGATAAATATTTGGGAAGTTCTTCCTAATAATATTTTGAGAAAAAATGTAGTGTCAAGCCCAAAAACAGGAACATAAAAGTATATGATCTCTTGAGAGTTTATTAATACATAAAGGAAGCTATGGACTTCATGACAAACTGCCTTTATTAAAAAGAACATTAGGGTGAGGACTCAAACATTTTTGGGTTTTCCTTGTTCAATCTCAAACATTGTTTCAGCATGTTTGGTTTACTGTGGGAATTTACCATTTATCTCTGAATTACCGTATTTCCATTTTGTATGGATACTCCTATTCTCTCAGCAGCAACTATAATTGCCTCCTCATTTTAAAACAATATTTCCTGAATAAATACTGATATTGTTATTTAAATTAGGAAAATTTAGCACTTCAACACGTTGATTGGTAACTACATATCAAAACAAAGTGGCTATGGCCATAACTTATAAATACTTCCACTATTATTCCATAAAACAATGGAAAATGATTCAAGTAAGTGAGACCAGAAAATGGGAAAATATATATTCAAGAGAAAATAATTCATCAAGACAATCCACTCCCACTTGATTTAGAGAGAATATTGTTATAGCATAGTACAAATTCAGAAATATTAAAATTCAGTCTTGAAAAGGCAGGTTCATCTATAAAATATCTGACCATCGAAATTCACATTATATTTTCCCATTAATATAACTTAACAAGATGAATAAGGGAGGAACTAGACATTTAGACCCATCCTCAGGAAAGCTAGGAGCCAAGGAAATATTCTTAAACAACTTGAAATCTAACCTGTAAAGATATAGTGAGACAGACAACAGTAATGATGCATATTTCTTAATTCACATATGTCTATTTCATTTCAATTTTCTCCTCATGACACCAAATCGTCCAAAGTCCTGTCCTCACTGTTTCTCACTATACTAATCACTGTGAGCTTCTACTTCATGCCATTTCATTAACTCACTCCTTACTCACATCCTAGAACTTGTCATCAACTAAGGTTACTAGACATTTTAAATACTAGCACTCTAGCCCCTCATCCTCAGGCTATGAGTAGTCATTTTCCCATCTATATACCCCCTTAATTTTACTTTGGCCCCATAGAGATCTCAAGTCCCTTGACTCTATATTTGTTTTCAAATTAAACAACTCCAGAAAGGGGGAGAAAGAGGGCACAAAAAGAAAACTAAGGGAAAATAGCTCACAAGCAAGAAAACAAAAAAAGTACTGAATGAGAAAGCCTTTAGAAGGACAAGAACAAGGGTAGATCTAGAAGTCTTAGCAGCAAAATATTTTCAAACTTCTTTATGGGTACTGCAAAAAAAAAAAAAAAAACTTAGCTCTAACCGCTTTCCTGCCGCTGTATATAATCTCTTAAGACTAAATGTTCCCAGGGCCATGCTTCTCCCACCCATATACCATGAACCATGTACAGCTCGCAAGATGGATTCCTATGGTTGACTCAGCCTAGCTCATTGCTCCACCCATGCAGCCAGGCAGGCTGGGGATTGCCAGAGGGAAAACGGATGGGCAGACAAAAGCAAGAACCACTACAGCCTCCTTTGTGATCACTGAGAATTTCTCCCTCTGATGACTTAAGGAACCCTGTCCTTAGGATTATAAAAAGAGAGAAGATTTTTGGTTCAGTCATAAATAGAGTTCAAATGAAACTGGACCAAATTCCTTGAAATTCTCCCTCAATTTTTTATAGATATCACTTTCTCCTGGTTCTTCTTCTACCTTTGTGGCCTTCCTACTCAGCTTGGGATGGAAATATTGGTACTTTTCGGTGTGCTTTAGCCTTATTCCATTTTTAACCTCTCCTTCCCATCCCATCCACATGTGTGGCTTCAGCTTCCATATGCATGCTGGCTGACTCCTCAAGCTGTGGCACAGCCTGATGCCATGAGTGTTAGACTCATGAATCCAACTACCTACATGGCTGCTCCCCTGATTGTAATGGGGGAAAATTTCTCACAGAACATTCATATTAAATGTTTCTAAATGAAATCCATCATCCCCGTCCCCCTCCACGTCATTCTGCTTTTCCTGTCGTTCTGGCCTCCTGAATGTCATCACCACGTGCAAGGAAATCCAGTTCTGAAACCTTGGAATCTTCCTCGACTCGAGGCCACTCCCAAACTTCCAAATGTAATCCACCGGCAAGTCATGGCAGTTCTCATTGCTGTTGCCCCAGTAAAAGCCGTCATCACTTCCCCTAACTGATCCTCCCACCTCCTGCCTCAACCCCTTCCCATATAGCTATCAAATGCTGCTAGAACAAAATGAAATGCTAAATCGTTCATGTTCCTTTGAAGGATGCCTACAGAATAGCATCCAAAGTTTTTGGCCTGCTAGGCAAGATCCTCCAAAGTCTATCATCTCACTTTCTGTCTAACCTTGTCTTGCCACCTCCATAGCCAAACCTGGAACAACAGCTGTAAGCAAACAGTGCTCTTTGCAGAATATGGCATGCTGGGTGTTACCCTACAGGGAGACAAACCATCCTCACTGTGCCCTGTCCGATATTTCCCTATAGAATCCATGAGTCTAATAAAATGTATGTAGTTTTATACTCCTCAATTTGGAATCACATATTACACAGCAATATATAACTGGAACAGGTGCTTTTCTGATGTATGATTTTCCCATGATGAAAATCTCCAGCATTAGCGGGAGAATAAATTTTAGCTTTTTACTGAAACTTATTATTTTTTTCTTTGGGGGGTTATTCTGTGAAATAGTAGAAAATACATGAATTTTGAACGTGGGTTCAAAAAGCATTTGCTTCCCTTATCTACTTTTGTGACCTTAGGCAATTTTCTCTTCGTGAAATGTGGATAATACCCACTTTCTAAGTAGTTGTGGGGCTTAATTCAGCAAATGAGGGTGAAGCTCCTAACATCTAGGTTGGAGTCACAAGTTGTAAACCAGGAACTTTCTTTGCCCATGGTGATTCGCAGTGAATTTCTAAAACAAAGTAAGTATGAGAATAAAATATGAGACATAAATCTTTGAAGATCATGCCACTGTGTATTTAGAAAACCCAAGAGAATCAAGTGAAAAAAATTACTGAATATAGTAAGAAAGTGTGTATGATAGCTAGTTACAAAATTAATATGCAAAAGTCAATAGTTATCTTAAATGCCAGGAATAATCAACTATAAAATATAATGGAAAAAAGACCTCAATGACAACTAATCATAAAATACCCAAGAATATGATTAACAAGAAATGTGCATGATTATTTCAGAAAAAAATGTAATTCTGCTGACATATACCAAATAAAACTTTAATATATGGTGCTGGCAATGAATAATTGTTTCAGCGAAGGTTAGATCCCTCCCTGTAGACTTCAGGGATTATTGGGTACAATGAAGACAGCACTACAGGTCCCCTGAACAGCCCCCTCAGATCTTTTCTCCCAAAGAAGGTGGGGCAGGTATTGTCAATTGAGAGGTTGGAAAGTGCCAGCAATTTCATTTGCAGGGAAACTTCAATGAATGCAGATTTCTTGTGGAAACCAATTAAAAGGCCTATGGAGGCCATTTCTTACTAAAGAAGATCGAAGGAAATGTAGAGATCAACGACCTCAAATTGACTGGAGCCAATGATTACAAGAGAAATAAGAAATAGATAAAGCTCCAGCTTTTAACAACTACTCTGCCCATGTTTAAAGACAGATGAGTAATGTACTTTTCTGAAAATATAAAGTTTGGGGGGAAAACAACCCAAGCAAATAGAAAAGAGTAGTGTTCTTTAAACTTAGAGAAGAAAAGCATGCACCTGTTTAGGGAGCGTTGGGTTCGTTTTTAATTGTTTTCCAAGGTTTATATTTGGTTTAATGATATGATCTTGATATTATTATGGTAATAAGATGCATTTGCTAAGTGTGCTGCACAAGATAATTATTGGTTGTTTTGAATCTAAAGTCTTAGAGAAAAATGTTTAATCATATGCTAACTTGATCATAATTATGCACTTTTTAGGAGGAGTTGTAATAACATAGATTTGGATTTTCTTTGAGTTTTAGATCACAGAGATAATGATAAGGTGGCAGGACATTTGTTCTATTTTCAGGTCAATCACATTTTTGCACTTTAGTGGAAATTTTGTTTTTATTCAGAGACTTTTGTGACACAGCCTGATAGTCCTCTTCCAATATATGTCATCTCTTCTTTCCCCAAGCCCTAATTTTTAGCTAGCCTCATAACCAATTGAAAAAAGACAACATTTCCCAGCATCCCTTGAGTTAAGTATGGTCATACGACTAAGCTCTAGCTCACGCCGTATACACAAACTTCTTGTGTTTGACTTCCTAGAAGAGAGTTTGACCTCCTTTTTTCTTCCCTTTTTTCTGCTAGCTAGAAAACTCTTTTCAAACACATGACAGAGAAATAAACTTTTACTTTATTTAGGTCCCTGTCATTTTGAGTACTCACTGTCACTCAGGCTAACTTAGTTCCAACTAAAACAAAATTAAAGAAATAGATTGAAAAAATAATAAGGCTACCATCATGTTAAGTAAGAGAAATTACATAGAAGCATATAATTTTTAAATCTTGTTAAAAGGGTTTTTTTTTTTTGATCCCACAATTCTCCTGTTTTTGGCTTATTATCTAAATTGCTTAAATTTATTAGTCCCTGCTGCTATGACTCAGTTAACAATTATAATAACCTCATTTTGAATAACTACTGCAATGCATGTTTGCTGCATTATTTAATAATTTCAATTTTGACAGAGAGGACAAGAAAAACAAATGGGACAAATAAAACCCAAGACACACTAAGCACAATTAATATATAGATTAGCAGCTTGTAAAGACAGGAAATACTCCTAAGATGTGTTATGTATAATACACAGGTTTGAACTATGCAGGTCCACTTATATGCAGAATTTTTTTCAATAAATATTTTCTCTTTCTTAATAATTTTCTTAATAACATTTTCTTTTATCTAGCTTTCTTTACTGTAGGAATACAGTATATAACACATACAACATACACAATACGTGTTAATTAACTGTTCATGTTATCAGTAAACCTTCCGGTCAACAGTAGGGCAATCAGTAGTCAAGTTCTGGGGGGAGTCAAGCGTTACATGCAGATTTTCGACTGTGTGGGGTCAATGCCCCTAACCACTGTGTTATTCAAGAGTCAACTGTAGAAACAAGTTAATAACCAAAGATGCGTGCAGGACATAAATTTAGTGTTAAACTTAGAAAGGGCTGGAAGGAGCAAGAGACACTTATTATTCATGACAAGTGAAGAAAATTCTTGAAAGTAATTATCTGAATGTTATTTAACCCTCCAGTTGCTCCCCATTTGTTAGAATTGAGACTTCATAGCTTAATTGAACAAACTTTTTTTTCTACTTTTCAGAGAGGAAATGGTAAAAGCTTCAAATACAGACAAGTGTAGGCATCCTGAGACCATTAGCA
This sequence comes from Zalophus californianus, assembly GCF_009762305.2. Taxonomy (NCBI): domain Eukaryota; kingdom Metazoa; phylum Chordata; class Mammalia; order Carnivora; family Otariidae; genus Zalophus; species Zalophus californianus. Next base: position 30,610,946 of record NC_045596.1, read on the forward strand.
TGCATTGACTAGTCAGATGTCCAGAACTACCTTTGGAATTTGCTTACCATTCATTTTGAAAAGTCTCCCTCTTCCCTTACATCATGACTAGGTTCCTTAGTTGGTTTATACTCTGTCACTGCCTTATAATACGCTGGGCAATGTGTCCCAGTTCTGTTTGCTTGCTCTGAATTCTGTTACAAAAATAGTCAAATTTTCAACTGATGCATCTGCATTCTCATTTAACATGATTCCTTGCTACAGATGTCAGACTTCCAGAATGGTGTCTGATGAACTTGAGCTGAAGGAAAGCATTGTAGGGTTACTGGCTGCTTATAATGAATGTGGCTGTCACCATGGACAGAACAATGAAATATTATAGCTATAGATCCACTACTTGAGAGCAAATAACAAAATGGATTAACTCTTCAGAAGAAAATAACAGCCACAGCCTGATATGTCATCATTTTATCATGCCATCAATTGAAATGGCGAAGGATCTAAAAACAAATTTATCAGTAGCTTGATAGAAGAGATTAGTATCCTATACATTCATGAATTAAAAATAAATTCAGCTATTGAAATGATCCATGGATAGAAACAAAAAAAGAAGTCTAAATAAACCCAACTTACAGAGATGTGAACATGATTAATTTTTTAAAACATACATGTGGTTTTCACTTAAAGAAAAATCTGTATTTAGTTACCTTTTCTATAATTCCTTTTCTTAATCCAGAAAATCCAATCATGTGTATAGGAGAGGGCTGCCATGGCTAAAATGCCCCAGGTTTTTAACAATAGCCTGGTTTCCCTGCCTCTGGTCTTCTTGTTCTCCAAACTGTTCTCCATCCCGCCACCAGATAGCTTCCCCCTCCCCCACCCCTGCCCCAGCCTTATTGAGATACACCTAAAAAATAAAAATCGTATATTTTTAATGTATATACTTGATATTTTGAGTTTCATACACATTGTGAAGTAATTACCATAGTCAAGCTAATTAACCTATCTGTCTCCCCCCACCAACTTTTTTGAGTGGCAATGTCCTTGACTCATTCCTTTGCTTAAAATTCTTCAGTGACTCCCCACAGGATAAAATCCTAAATCTTCTGCACGATGAATAATCTCATCGTAATACACACTGTTTAACTTTGTGAGCCTTTGTCCCTCTCTCTTTCCCTCGTTCTCTATGCTCCACTCCCTCATACCTGAGCTGTCAATGGACAGGGTCATTAGCTGGTGAGGACCCCTAGCCAAAAACGACCTTTGAGGACTTGTACACACTCCCTTCTTTACGTGCTTCCGCCCAGCACTTCCCAGACACCAGCTTGACTCTCGGTCCATACCTGGAGCTTGGAGGCCTCCTGTGTTCCTGCTCTTCTTCTTCCTTATCGTGTTCTTACACCAGCTTGACTCTCGGTCCATACCTGGAGCTTGGAGGCCTCCTGTGTTCCTGCTCTTCTTCTTCCTTATCGTGTTCTTTCTCACATCCCCTCCATTATCCTGTTTCATCAGCTACAAAACAAAAAACAACATCAGCAACAAAATGCACTTTATTTTATTTTTAAGATTTTATTTATTTATTTGACAGAGAGAGAGAGAGAGCACAAGCAGGGGGAGCTGGAGAGGGAGAGGGAGAAGCAGACGTGGGGCTCCATCAGAGGACCCTGGGATCATGACCTGAGCCGAAGGAGGATTTAACTGACTGAACCACCTAGGCACACAACAAAATGCACTTTAAACAAATCATTAGACTCAGATTTTTCTCCCTCCTTAAAGCCTGGGGAACTTTTTTTATAAAATAAGTAAGTATAATAACAATACACACATGTACAGGCACTGTTCTTGGATCTCTGTTCCTTTGTGGGTAAAGATGAGGAAGTAGGCAATACTTGCCTTGTAAATCAGCAAAGATTGAAATGTACATAGACACATGCACATGTGCATATATACACCCACACATATATATATATGCATGTGTATATTAAATATTTATATCTTGTTACAGAGGTAAAAACTGTGATACGATGGGAAACTTTACCTTGGCTCTTAAATAAAAAACCAGAGAATGAATTTATGGGAACATAAAACTTTGTCTCTGTCTCTGTCTCTCTTTCCCTCTCTCTCTGCATCTCTCTCTCCCATTCATTTATTTGCTAAACATTTAGCAGTAAGCAAATGACAGGCAAAATTCTTGTTGAATTTATGAACATAGAATTTATGTTTTAGAGGAAGACAGACAATACACAAAAATAAATGTAGAGGGGTTCCTGGGTGGCTCAGTAGGTTAAGTGTCTGCCTTTGGCTCAGGTCATGATCCCAGGGTCCTGGGATGGAGTCCCACATTGGGCTCCTTGCTCAGCGGGGAGCCAGCTTCCCCGTCTGCCTGCCACTCCCCTGCTTGTGCATGCTCTTAGTCAAATAAATAAATAAAGTCTTTTTAAATAAACAAACAAATAAATAAATGTAGAAAGTTGGTGGCAAATTCCAAGCCGTTAAATAAAGCAGGATAAAATGATAGAGAACAGCCATAGTGGGGGAAGCAGGAAAGGACATAGCTATTTGAGGTATACCCATCAGAAAGCTCCCCAGACTTCAGCATTTGAGTAACATCAGAAAGCTTCCTTTAATTTCCTGAGAAAAAGCCTAGTTAGTGCATTTTCTTATTTCAGCATAGTGTTTCCATTTATACATTTATTTATAATGCAACTGTTTCAACATTTTGGTGCAGTTTACCATTTAACTGCCAAAATGTCACTCAAAAAGTTGAAGATCATTAGTATAGACCTTAACATGGGAAAAAAAGAAAGAAGAAGAAGAAGAAGAAAGGAGGTATTTGAAAGAAGCTACTACCTCTTGTACCAGCCAAGCTGGGCTGAAGAGAATTACTGCCAAGTTGGCTCCAAAGATTCAAGGCCAAAGGGCTACGGGGCTCTTCATGGTGAAGTAAAGGAAGTCTAGCCAATTTATTCAGTTTTTCTTCAATAAAGCTAACCAAGCTCTTCTTTCATTCTGCGGTCTTAGAGAAATGCATACTTTTTTTTAAATTAAGCCGAACAAATAATATTCAAAAATCACCTCTTCAATCTATCCTCTGTAAAGTCCAAGGGTATAAAATTTAGTTGCAGCTGAGTAAAGGCAATGCAATGACTTGCTTTGTGGAATTACTGGTTTCCTGATTACCTAAACGTGTATTTAAGAAAAAAATGACATATATTAACATTTTTACCTAAAAATAATTTTGACCATGCAGGAAAGTTACAAGAATAGTATAAAGAACACTTGTAACTATTTTATACAGATTCACCCATTGTTAGTATTTCACCCCATTTGCTTTACCTTTATTATTTGCTATCTACATTTTTTCAGAACCACTTGAGTATATAAGTTACATACAACATGACCCTTTACCTTCAATGTTCAATGTGTACTCTAAGTATTAGAACATTCTCTTACATAATCATTATATAGTTTTTAACTTTTAGTGATCTACCAACTGTATTGCAACTTTAACAATAAACAAAATGAAGACCTAGGTGGCATTTTTTTTTTTTTTCCAGTACAAGATCTACTCTAGGATCGCATAGTGCATTCAATTTCAGGCTTTGTGAGCCTCCTTTAATCCAAAATAGATCCTTGGCCTTTTACATTGATATCTTTGAACAGTACATCCTTTCCCTCTCCCTTTCTTAATAGAAGATTATCATTTGGGGATTGTCTCATGTTCTGTTGTGATTAGGTTAAAATTCATAGTATAAAGATAATGCAAATAATTTTATGTCCTTCTCAGGGTGTTACACGTGAAGGCACATTATGTCCATCTGCCCTTTGGTCACCTGACCAACTACACTTTTGTGTACTTATTTCTTTTCTTGTAATTAATAAGCAATCTGTAGAGCGACACTTTAAGACTATGCATTTATCCTGCTCGGCATCAAAAATTTCTCCCTTGATTTATCATTCATTAATGATTCTTCTAATCTTTACTGTGATGGTTGCAAAATGATGATTTTTATAAACTGCAGCATTCTCTGCACAATGACAAGTCATCACTCAGCCTTCTTCTGTAATTAAGAGCCCCCTGCTCCTCCTCCATAATTATTTACAATCAGTAGGTACTCATAGATTTCCATTTTATTCAACATATCTGAATTTATTACCATATTTAGTTATTTTGTGGTCAAAATGTCTAAGATTTGGCCTTTGTGAATGCTTGAGGCTAGCATCTGGCTCCCGAGACAGTACATTCCTTAACATAATGTATAGTGGGACCATAGGCACAATGTTTCTCAATGTCTGGTCACTCTATGTCCTACTCATATCATCTAGGTGCTTACAACTACAGATTCCTTGTTCATATCCAAACCTACTAGGTTAGCAAACTTAGATAATTCTTATGAGCAATAAAAATAAAAATCAGTGACATGGATAATGTAAAAGAAAAAAACAGGTAAGAAAGACTATTTAAGACGATTGCAATAGGGGTCAGGAGTAATGTTTTAGGGGGCAGAGATGGAGCTCAACTCTGCTGAAGCACAGGATCTTTAAATGCTGGATGAGCTCATGGAAAAGTACTAGAAAACATTAAGAAGGAGATTGGTCAATGTGATCAAGCCATCTGTGTTTGCTAATTGGCATTGTCCAAGTTAACCTCCTGAACTCCCACAGAAACTGGGAAAGAATTCTTTCTTGATGATTACGTTTCAAATGGATGGTGCCCAGCTCCTTGAGAAAGATATTTCCATGGTTGTAGAAGGCTTCATCTCAAACAGGCAGAAAAATAATTTAGTACTGCAAATTTTCTGAAATAAAGGCTCTAATAAAAGGGAGGTCAGGGGCCTATAATCAGGAAGAAATCTACCTAAAGTTTAATCAGGCTGAGGGCATGTTAAGGCCCTCTTGGTAAATAATAATCTCCATGAGGGCAGGGATCAGACCTATTTCATTCATGTCTGAACTGCCTCTGGCTAGCTCAGTTTTTGCCATGTGGTAGGTTCTCAATAAATATATGTGGAATAAATGAATAAATTAACATACAATTGGTGATCAGAGTCATCAGGGAAATTTTATTTTATTTATAGAAATTTACTTGAGTTCTATAGGTATTCCTCTATTTCTTTAGGCAGTATCTTCCAAATCTGTTTGAAAATCTGAGAATCACCTGGAGAGCTTCATAAAAATCTAATTCCAGAGCTGTACCTTGGATATTACTGAATCAAAATGTCAGGGAATGAAGGCTAAGTATCTGTATTTTAATGCAATTTATAATGTGATCAAAGGAGATGAGTTAAGTATCTATTTCCTTAATATCTCAGCACCGTAGGGCCATATTTTTTAAAATCCCAACTTGTGTTTATCTTGATAAGATATCAGGTGACTCTTTTAAGCTCAAATTTAAAGAAAAGGTTTAGTTGCCACTTGCAAACAGGAGGGTGCCCGTGGTGTTATTGAGCACTGGTCTTAATCATACCTTCTTCTATTGTAGCCTTCAGGTTTTATGGGAAGCATAAGAGCAGGCCCCGCTGAGACTTTAAATGCAGTCTCAACTACTGCTGTGTTTGGAAATCTAGGGGCGTTGAGCTATTAGCATTTGTATCAATTACTATTAAAGTAAAAGTTTAGCCAACTAGACCTTCTTGAGTATGCCTGTGATTAAAAAAAAAAAATTAAATGCTTTCCTTTAATGCATTCTGTATTCTATCCTCAGGATGGTGGGGAATATATCATCTTAGGGAGGCTTATGGCACGTGTCCCTTCTTGAAAATTAGAGAAATTAATTGTCTATGCAATTATTTTAACTTGGATTAAAAAGAAAAAAATATCCACTAATTAGTATCAATTATATAACTTTCAGAGTTGCTGAGAAAACCTTTAAATCTTGCATTACTGTGAAAATTAAAGTTTTATTCAAAGGTTCTGGGGATTATAATAAAAAATAATTTCCATTGCTGGTTAAGGGTGTAAGATGTTCCAGGCACTCTTCTAAGTGGTTCTTGTGCATCATCTCATTTAATCCTGATAATGGCTCCATGAGGTAAATTATTATCATACTTATTTTACAGATGAAGACCGTGAGACTCAGAGAGGTTAATTAACCTGCTCAAGGCCACATTGCTAATTAAGTGTAGGAGCAGGGCTTCAAATTTGTGAAGGGGGAGGTGTAGATTCACAGCCCTCCCTGGAACTTTCCTGGTGTAATCTGAAACCGCTGTCCCTGCCCCCGACCCTTACACAGGGGGCGGGAAGAGACAAGAAAAAGGCTACTCCAGTTTAGTTAAGTGGCAGTTTTAATAATAGAAAAGGGAACTTACCTAGGAGGCTGGAGGCTTGTCTTAGGCAGCAGCAAGATGGATCCCCATCCCTGCAGCACTCTCCAAATCTTAAAAGCTTATAAAGAGGCCCTAACTGGGCTCAGGCACATATACCATGCAGGTGTTTTCAAGATCACATCACTCTTTCAAGGCTTTGTCTTTGGAGCAGCCTCTGAGAATGGCAAGGCTAATGGAACCCGCATCTCAGGTACAGGGAGGAGGCAAGGAGCTTCCAAGTGCCTGGGTCCAGGTCAAGGGCCAGTTGGTGGTCAAATCTTTTTGATCACTTTCCCCAACAGGGGGGTCTTCAAATTCATGTGTGTGTGAATACTCTGTCTTCAGAATTAGCACTACTGTAGTACTTTAAGATGCTAGTTCTCAACCAGGGGTACTTTTGCCCCCACCCTTCAGGGGACATTAACAATGTCTGGAGACATTTTTGTCTGTCACACTGAGGGGCAAAGGGATGTGCAATATTGGTATCTGGAGGACAGAGGCCAGGGTTCTGCTAAATTTCCTACAATAATACAGAGAATAGCCCCTACAACAAAGAATTATCCAAAATAATATGTCAGTAGGACTATGGTTGAGAAAACCTTCAACATAAAACCTGAAATTCATTCAATAGCAAACCAGAGTGGAGTGTTAGACATTACCAAGAATCCCTCAGGCCAAATGAGAGATCTCTCCCCATCAAGCTAAAACAGAGAGAGCTATAAAATTTCTTCTAAGACTCCTGGCAGGGTGGGGTGAGTTGAGCAAACCAGCAGCAATGGTTTCCCCTCTGAGAGGAGTGGATTGGTTCTGAGAAGGACCTTCTCATGTAAACTAGAGAAACAAACTTAGCTCATTAGGAAACAAACCCTTTTGAGGTTAGTATTTTATGGGGGAAAAAAAATATATATATATATATAGTTATATATATAGTTTCCTGAGAACATCTCATGTCATTAAAGAGGAAAACTCATACTATCAACCTCAAGCTCTTGGTAGTAATAAGAGCCTGGAGAGAACACTGGGAAAAAAAAAAAAACTCTATGGCATATTAAAAACCTTTATTTTAGTCAGTATTTCATCAAAACTGCTTGCCAGAACTGTTGATTATAAAGGTGTCTGTTTCTATAGAGAATCTCTGAGTCAACTCCACCAGATGTTTTATTTCATCAATAATTGTTTTCTTCAAAGATATTTTCATTTCAGAGCAAGACACATTGAAATGTTAATTTCTGTGAAAATGAAGTAATTTAGGTAACATGTCTTCAATGTTATATTCATTAAGAGCTAAGATTCTATTTAATTGCAATAAGGTAACTTCTCTGATTTAGAATTAAATTTGTATAAAAGTAAGCAATTCAAATATGGCTAAGTCTTAAGATGTTATTAAAAATCAACATAATTTTACATTTCCTTGCTTGATTTTTTGAACACATGAACTAAAATATCTTCCAATTGGAAAAGGAAAAAAAAGTAAAAGTCTACCAGAAATTAAATTTAATCTTTCTTTTTAAGGACACAGCTGACAAACTTTGGGAAAATAGTAAAGGAATATTCTATACTTCTTTAAATTAATGGCCTAGGGATGCCTGGGTGGCTCAGTCAGTTAGGCATCTGCTTCCAGCTCAGGTCATGATCCCAGGGTCCTGCTCAGCCAGGAGCCTGATTCTCCCTCTTCCCCTCCCCCTATTTATGTGCATGAGCACTCTCTCTCTCTCTCTGACAAATAAATAAATAAAATCTTAAAAAATAAAAATAAATTAATGGGCTATATGAACACTTCTTTCTTCAGGCATATTTCAAAGTCACTAAACTAAAGTTATAGGCATTTACTATATATGTCAAAGGTTTGGGAGCTGCTTTTCTAAACCAGCATCTTTGAGGTCTTTGGAAATACGACAATAAAATGAAATTCTTCCGATACTTCTGATAACTAAATCCTTTTGTAAGTAATCCAAATATTTTAAAATATATCTCCCTAGTATAGTTGTCTTCAGTTGCTAACAATAATTTCTTGTCGAATGAAAAATGATGCATGCAAAATATTTTTCAAATTTAAAACAGTTCAGGATGAGCAATCAAAGTGCATTTTCGTTTGTAAAGAGTGAGAGAAAGTTATTATCAAGTGAAGTAATTTTGGAGCAAGAGGAGTCTTAAAAGTTTACCTAGTGCATTCCATTCCTTTCCGAGCTGAGAACACTGACCTCAGAGAAGGTAACTTTTCCAAAAAGTAGAGCTGGAACTGGATGTGGGCCCCTGATTCCACACTCTCACTCTTTCACTACTTAGGGCTCTATTCTCAGAAATAAAACCTAAGTATTATTCCCATTCAACACTTAGAATGCCATGCGTGGTATAATATACCAAACTAGCTTTTGTGGCCCACAGATGCCAAAAAGTTTAAAATTAGAAAAGGAACAAATGGGCGCCTGGGTGGCTCAGTTGGTTAAGCGACTGCCTTCGGCTCAGGTCATGATCCTGGAGTCCTGGGATCGAGTCCCGCACCAGGCTCCCTGCTCGGCAGGGAGTCTGCTTCTCCCTCTGACCCTATCCCTTCATGTGCTCTCTCTCTCTCATTCTCTGTCTCAAATAAATAAATAAAGTCCTAAAAAAAAAAAGAAAAGGAACAAATGGAATAAACAGTGAATAGTACATACAATAGCAGAGGATGATCATTTCCAGTTGGGGAAGAACAGAGACATCTCTAAGGAGAATGGTTTATTTGCATCAGCTCTTCAAGTGGGCATAGACTTCAGGGGAGGCCATCTGAGGAAAGACCTATGTGAACAAATACAGAGGTAGGAAATCACAGACATAGTTGGGAAAAAATGAGAAAACTAATTTTGTCAGGGCCTATGATTTGCATAGAGGATGCAGTGATAGTTAAGAAATATGCTGGAACCCAATGGATGTGGTTCATCATAAGTTCTTAAAGATAGTAGAAAGATTGTAGTAGTTGGTGCTAGAAGCAAATGATGAACAGAATTCATAAGAACAGCTCTTTAAGTGTGATCCTGTCTAAGGCTGCTTTGTCACTAGAGCACAAGCAAATAACACAATATGAAGGAAATTTTAGTTTTTATATTTCTAGAATTTTTTGGGGGGGTCAGATATTGTGACTCCTAGGTGTCGCTCCAAGATGTAACTTTATGAACCTACTAAAATGGGTCCACATGCTTGTTTGAAGTGAAAATTTTAAAAATTTTCTGATGATTTTTGATATCAATGTTGTAGTATTCTTGATATTTGTAAATAACTTTTGCAAAACTATAGAATTAGTGAATTGTTGTTATAGTTCTATTTGAAGTTGTTAAGTATTTGGAGTTCAACAGTGAAACTTTTTGTGGTAGAAGAAAAATGATAACTAAATAGCCAAGAAAATAAGTAATTAAAATAGAATTTTAATGTGATGCCTGGGTTGCTCAGTTGGTTAAGCATCCGACTCTTGATTTCGGCTCAGGTCGTGCATAATATCAGGGTTGTGAGATGGAGCCCCATGTTGGGCTCCACACTAGGTGTGGAGCCTACTTAAGATTCTTTCTCCCTCTCTCTCTGCCCCTCCCCCTCTAAAAAATAATAAAATAAAAATAAAATAGAATTTTAAGAAAGACCTGAGAGTGTATATTTGTTATTATTCTTTTTCTGTTAATGTTTTTATAAGAATCCAGGGGTTCTATTACTGTGCATTTTGGGTGCCCTCTTATAAAAAGTTTAGGATTCCTTTATCTTATTAGACAATTTTTCTTTTAAAGTGATGCTAGCAAAGGAAATCCTCTAGGTTAGGACATTTTTTAGTCAATTTTGGGATGCCAAGGGTAGAAGCATAAAAATGAAAAGAATATTTTTAGGTTTGGAGGCAATATTTCAGTTTGAAGCCATGGTTTCCTATCATAATGTAAAACACATAGTTCCAAAATTAATGATAGCTAGTGTTTATTTAGCACTTAGAACCAAATTATTCTTCTAAGAAGTTTACATGCACTAAGATAACAACCCTATGAGGTACTTTATAGAGAAGGAAACTGAAGCACAGGGAGATTGATATGTTACCCAACTGAAGCTGGAGGACAAATGTAAGTAGTCTGACTCGAGAGCACATTTTTTTTTCTTTTTTTTTAAGATTTTTTATTTATTTATTTGAGAGAGAGAGAATGAGAGATAGAGAGCTCGAGAGGGAAGAGGGTCAGAGGGAGAAGAAGACTCCCCGCTGAGCAGGGAGCCTGATGGGGGACTCGATCCCGGGACTCCAGGATCATGACCTGAGCCGAAGGCAGTTGCTCAACCAACTGAGCCACCCAGGCGCCCGAGAGCACATTTTTAAACTACTGTCCCATGTTGGTTCTTTGGGGGTGTGGGGAGTGTGAGGAAAATTGTAGCTCAAAGAAAAAAATGGAGAGAAAGCAGGAAGGACTATTAGATTCATGAATCCTCATATTCAAGCAAAAGCAGAAGAAATTAAACTTAGTAAAGATAGAAGGAGATTAGAATTCATTATGTGAATGTACGTTTTATTGTTCCCCCTAAGAGGAATCAGGACTCCTTGGAGAATAGCTGACTCTATTTGGGGCAGAAAATCTCAAGGTTAGTCTATGATATTTATTTGTTGCAAAGAAACAAGGATACTTCCAAAACTGTCTGGCTAAGCTGAAGAATCTAGATCCAATGGGCTTCTATTGCTATACTGTCACAACTAGAACACAGGGTGGTACCGTGACTAAGTTAAAAATGATCAACAACATAAATATACGACCAATGATGGCAGCAGATATGACCAAATGACCTCTCCACCTCTCCAGTTTGAATGTGAACTACAGTGAAATGGCTTTTTTTTAAGATTTTATTTATTTATTTATTTGAGAGAGAGCATGAGTTTGGGCAGGTGGGGGCAGAGGGAGAGGGAAAAGCAGGCTCCCCACTGAGCAGGGAGCCCCATGATGGGGGCTCAATCCTAGACCCTAGGATCATGACTTGAGCTGAAGGCAGATGCTTAACTGACTAAGCTACCCAGGAGCCCCATGAAATGGCTTTATGAACAGGATCCCAGTATTCAGTATCAGAAATATCCCCAATATAAGGTGACTGCTTATATGCCCTTCTGGTCCCAAGATTATGGCCAGAGTGATATCAGGGTCACCAAGAATAATTTGGAAGTTGCCAAGGACTTGTTTTAAAGTGTTTTCAAATCTGACCGAGAGCTCTGACATTTGGGGAGGGGAAAAAAAAAAAGAAACATCCCCAATATAAAAGGGCATTAAATCAGAGTCAGGTGATTGGCTACAAAGAAATAAGTTTTCTGTAAGGACACAACCTTGTTGATCTGTATGGAAAGTAAGGGCCAAAAACTTCTTGGATATGTGTAAATATAGATGGTTAAAAAGGTATAGATTGTTCTTTCTCAGTTCTCTCTGAATGGTGATGTATGTCCTGATAATAAAAGGTGTGGGCACAGCAAGAAGTAGATTTCTCATAGCCCAAAGTCTCCTTGCTTGCTCATACAGTTTCACAGATACAATGTGTACCCAGTAGCAATTTTTGCCAGCTAAGGAAGGCTACATTGTGACACAGTGCATCACTTTCTTCTCTGAGTGGTCAACCCACTTCCAATACTTTATTTGCATCCCTGGCTAAGCAAATAATAAATGTAATCAATCCTACAATGATCATGGTTATGATACCTTCTCCAATTTGCAAGGTTACCTAAAATAATACGATATTTCAAAAACCTTATTTCCTTAGGACCTGGTAGCCTTCTTACATCAGTCATGTAACTTAACTTTCTGTATCTCCATTTCTTCATTTGATAGAATAATTATGTTCTATAATATAATTATATTATATATAATATGATTATATGTTTATAATAATACCAAATTCATAGAATTGTTGGAGATGATGCCTGGCACATGGTAAGGTCTCAAAAAATGGTACATATTACTACTACTACCATTGTTGTTATTGACTGTGTCCTAAATAAGTGTTCTATCAGATTTCACATGATTATGGTTATATGGTCTTCTATGGTTATTCCTAGCCTTTGGGTACTTCTTTATCACCTACTATCAGGTTATATGACACAAAGCTAACAACTAAGGTTTTTAGCTATTTTTTGCAATAGATGTAGAGTTGAATAATATGAAGACATCTTTAGGGAGTAACTTTTTTTTCTATTAGCTTCCATTATTTCTGAAATGTAGTTTTCTGAAACAAGTAGAGTTAGTTATTTTGAATTTATACACCATCTTCCTCTAGCATCAAGGCCATAAATGAAGGAATCTCACCTCAGTATATCAGGAGGAAAACAAAAAGGGTCAATTTCATAATTTTCAGTGCCTTAAGAGTGCAATTGATGTGAATGTTGTAGGAAGAGTGTACCCCAGTCCATGGTACTAGAAAATCCTTGTACCCTAGTGTGCTGAAGTTCCTCCCAGCCCTAAAAAACTGTTGTCCCCATTCAGTCTCTTTCAGCAGTTTAAAAACCTCATGAAGGAAAAGTCAATGTTTGGAGCGAAGGAGTAAATAAAAAAGAGAGGACATTTGAGCAGACACTACAGGCAAGAGGTAATCACTGAAAGATGGTCAAAGAAAACAAATTCAGTTATTTTGAAATCATATTTAAATAATTGTAATGAGCCAGAACTTTTTCTTCTGATTTGGGACATGGCCAGAGGAAGGAGAATACATTCTGTATGTTCATTTGTCCCTTCCCTTGATGTTCTTTTGTACTACCTCACATTCAAGAGAGTCTCCACAGTCGAGTCCAATTTAGTGTAACTTACTTAAATCATAATTACATGTACTAAAAACCCTGAGCTTCTCTGAAGACTGAACTCTCTATCTCTCCAAGTTCTGAGAGGACACTGAGTAAAGAACCACCTTGTGAGTCACCATCACCTAAAACCTCGAGATTAGAGAAACCAGACAAGAAGGAGAAGCACCTGCACACCTGCAGTGAAAGAGACCAGGGAGAACAGGTGGCTGCTGTTATTCATATTTACGGGTTGTTTGGAAATACCACATTTAGCTATGCTAATACACTCCAAAATTTACAATGACTCAATGGGATAAAAGTTTATTCTCACCATTAAAATTTCAAATGGATATTCCTAATCTGCCAATAGCTCTTCTCCAATCAGTGACTCAGGAATTTGGGCTCTTTGCCTCACGTATCTCTACTATCTTCAAGTCCTAATTTCTAAGGGCATTGTGTTGTCTGCCTCAGTCCTGAAAGAGAAAGAACATGTTACATCAATGGAGGGTTTTGACATTCAGAACTGAATGTGGAGAATTCGGTCACATCACCACACCTAACTGCAAAAGAAACTGGGAAAGGTAGTCTCGCTCTGTGCCTAGGAAGAAGGGAATGTTGACTTGGTCAATTGTGAGCCATAGACCTCTTAGGAAAATTCTAATAAAAGCGATACTTTAAAATTCTAATTATCTCTTTGAGAAGCATTTTGCCTTTTAAAAATTATATAAAATATAAATGTATTTTTATATCTATAGATACATATATATACTATTTATGTATTTTTAATTCTCATAAATAGTCCATCTTGAAAGAGTCAACTTAAAAATTCATCATTGAATTAAAGAGGGCACATTCTGCGTGGAGCACTGGGTGTTACGCACAAACAATGAATCATGGAACACTACATCAAAAACTAATGATGTAATGTATGGTGATTAACATAACAATAAAAATTATTTAAAAAATTCATCATTGATCCCACCTGTACTTGAACTCAATAGCTGGATGACTCTATCAGAGATTGTTTATTCAGGCAGGTTTCACACACTAATTCTCTAGTAGGTCAATATACTGCTTGGTACAAAATAGAGTATAAAAGACCTGGCTCTCAAAACACACCATTTTGTTCATTTTCATTAGAACTTAACAGACATCAGCAGGAACCCCATTAGAGACTGTCCACATATGTATTTATACTGACCCTAAGATATATATAGTAGGAGCTAACTTGGGCAGAATTCTAGGTATTCAGAAATGTAAAGTGAATTGTTATTTTAATTAATGCTTAAAAGTAAATTGCATTAAGAGATTATACAAGATGAGATCATCTGTCATAATAAAAAAAAAGTTTCCCATATTTGCACAGTATGTGCAATCTAAAAAAGTTCCTTCAGCAGGTTTTAATTTTGTATTCGTTTGTACCACTCAATAAATTTTCATGCAGGTGTTATGATACCAAGTATGCATGTACTACTTACTGGGAAAATGTGAATGATTTTTTGATCTGCTGTTATTACAACCTGCCTCATGAAGTGATTCTGGAAATATTCTTATCATCTTGCCATCCCCAATTTCACAGCTCTGGTACCCTTAATAAATTTATGGCTGAGGGAGACCTGCAGAATCAGAAAACTACCTCAGAATGACTCTGGCCTTGGTGAAAAGCTAAGTAGCCTAGGGAAGCTATTACTGAAAATGGCTTCTCCCCAGCTGGGATACATTTCAAATTTAAAGATTAAAGGCAGCTTCACCAACCCAAATCACACATGAGATTAGCGTATTAATGACCTGTCAACAATTACTCTAAAATTCCACTTCCTCTCTTCTTCAGGGAAAGAAATAAGTTGGGACACTCTTTCTTAATTGGCATATTCTTTAAGTATCTCTTCATGAAAGCCATTCAAATGGCTTCTGTGAAGCAAAGATCAGTAAGACCCGGCCCCTCGCTTAACAAACCAAACCATGTCTCTGTTGAGAGCCACAGGAAAGCAGAACTGGGGATAAAGACAACATCTTAGGTGGGAACGTGAGGAGATGGGCTGAGTTGTTGTTTCTTGCACTGTAGAGAAAGATGGGCGAGACTATGGACAAATAATAAGTAGAGATATATTTGCATACACTCTCCTGGGCTTTTAAAATTAGCTTCATTGGTATGTGCTTATTTTTTTTTAAAGGTTTATTTATTTATTTTAGAGAGGGAGAGTGAGGGGGGTGGGGGGTAGGGGAGGGACAGAGGGGAAGGGAGAGAATCTCAAGCAGGCTCCACACCCAGTGCATAGCCCGACATGGGACTCGATCTCAAGACCCTGAGATCATAACCTGAGCTGAAATCAAGTCAGATCTCAACCAACTGAGTGAGCCACCTAGGCACCCCTTTTGATATGTGCTTAGAAACAGGAGTGCAATTCAAAATATTTACCAACTAATGCACTTCGGGTATCAACTCAAGTTCTCAGTCTAAGCAACTGATCCAGCTCTACCACTCACACCCCCTTCTGCTGCACACACACACAAAACCTTTTCTCAAATACTGTAACTCCCTAACTTCTCTCTAATCTAATTGTCTCTATTTTTTTCCATAATGTGTATCCTTGTCTGAAATCGCATTCTTTTTTTCCTTCCCCACTAGATTATCAGCTTCATGAGATCAGGGTTTTATTATTACTGCTTTTGTTGTTGATTACTGTATCCTCCATGCCTAGAACAGTGTTTGGCACATAGTACACTCTCAATAAATACTATTGTATTTATGAATAATTAATAACCATAATTATCATCCAGTAAGGAGTTCATCTGTTTCAGTAGTAGGCACTTAATATGCATTCTCTCATTTAATATTCTTGTAGCCTGAATTGTCCTTACAAGTTTTTGGACAGAAATGGGGTGATATCAGCAATAGTAACTTAAATCCTGATACCTCCCCCAAACTGGTATTTCCACAGGGCGCCTCCCATTTGCTCACAAATTGGTCCTGATCTCAAATCATCTTGAAGCAAACTTTTCCAGTATTTTTGTTCCTCATGCCCCTTCTCCATCTGATTAACACCCACTGCCCCCTAAGCCATGGGACAATGCCTCCAACAACCACAGTTGTTCACCATGAACACACTCACCCTGGTGCCCCACTTCCTTCTCTGAGTCAAGAGTCCTCAAAGTCCCAGAGGGGTTCTGTGGCCCCTACAGGGGGAGGCGAACACCCTTTCTCTCAAGTGGTGTCTCACTGTAACCTGAACTCCAAGTAGTACCTTTTGTAGATGTTTGGCTCCAATCCCTGTCTGCTGTGACCAAGATCAAACCAAGGGACTGGGAAGGTGACAAAAAGCATGACCCCCACCCCCCCATCCAACTCATCTTTCTCTCTGTTTATGAGGCACCCCTGAAAATATCTTTTTTTCTACTTTTAAAAAAGCCAAGCCTCATCCATATGAGTCACTGATTTACCAGTTCCACAATCACAATATTCTGAATCCCACTCCAAGTTCTTTTCAAATACCTTAACACCCTATGTTACCACGATCAGGTAGGCATTACTATTCCCATTTTACAGAAATCAGCATTTGTCCAGTTAGAGTAACTTGCTTTAAAAAAAATCACAAAACTAGGAAGTGACAAAAGACAAAAATGGAACTCCATCTCAGAATTTTTCTTTAATCTTAGGTCTGTGCTCTGAAGGGCTAAAATAAACATTCTGAGCAGCATTACGGTCTACATGAAACATACCAATAGGGAAAGAAGGAAGCAAACTTATTCGTAGAGGGCTGAGGAAGCAGGAGTGCAAGGTTCATAATAAATATGGGGTGAGCTGTAAGTATTGCAACTGATTGGAGGTAGATTCTGATTTCAGCTTCCATCCCAGCCCTTCCTCAGTCTGCTGGGCAGTTAACAAGGCCAAGGGACAGACCCCTCCCTGCAGTGCTTTGGAAGGGACCTGCCACTGGGACCCTCCTCCAACTCTTGCCCTGGTTAAAACACTGGGTCTCATTGTCTAACCCCGAAAAGCTCTTCCACCTCATTATGCTGAGGATCTGAGAATAAAGCCTGAATGATTTCCTAAATTGTTGTTAACTCAGTTCTATAAATTGTGTGATCAGGTCCTTCGAAAGTGTAAAACTGATTAGTAATTAGTGAATAAAAGGGGCTAAAGTAAAATTTGTGAAGCTGTTAACTTAAGCAGGATAAATAGTTAGACTTCACATCCCAGAGAGGCAGTCGCTCTCAGTCCCTATAAAAGTGGAGAAGGCTCTGAGTTATTACATCTATTTATACAATGTACAGCTTTACTTTAGAGTCCTAGCACAGTATTTGCAGTGATTACAAATGTTTTTAATTAATTTAGAAGCAACCTTTAATCATCTCCTCCATATTTCGGCCGGTAAAACGTGGTCTCTGGGTTATAATTATTTTGGTCTTATAACTTTAAATTTCTCAAATTATGGGTAGCTTAACAGTTTCCTTAGAAATTAAATTAGATGAAGAAAAAAGTGTATAAAATAATAATTAAGCTTAACTCCAGCCCAGTTCTTCATAAGTCTCCCAAAATACCTTGCAAATGCTATATTTCAGGCAAATTTAGAAAGCTACTTGTACCAGTGTCAAGGGAAAATGCAAATTTGCATGCCTGAGGCAGAGACTGTGCCAGAATGCACGGGGGCTACAGAGAAATGTTAAGCATTAACAGATGCTAGATTGAACACATTAGCATAGAGACTCTGCCTTGTGTGTGGAGAAGAGAGGGAGGAATTTGAACTGGGACTTTTCCTAGTTACTATTCAGTGACTGCATCCCCATTACCCTTCTTCTTCCCCTGGCAACCCCTTCCCTGACCTCTGACTCACCTCCACCCACTTTTTTCTCTCCCTCCCCTTGCTGTCTGCTGGCTTCTCTCCACCCACAAAATATTACAAGGGCAGCTAACAGAGGAAGATGGTAAAGACATTCAAGTCCGCTTTCCTGCCTCAAACCCTGAGCAGAGCTCAGGACTGCCAAGCCAGTCCTGGGTATGGCTGAGCCTTAAAAATGGAAGGTGCAGATGGAAATAAGAATCAATATATGGGCAATACTTGTTTTATTTTTTAGCCCTCTCTTTTAAGGGATAGCCTTTCATTTTTGTTTCTAAAGATGGTCAGTGAGAATTCAGTTAAGGCTTTCTAATTCATTTGCCATGAATTCATATGAAAAACTAACATTTTTAGAGGTGGGATCTGGGATAAAATGTAACTGTCCTGTCAAATGCTATTCCTCCGAGTTTAAGATATCAAAGAAGATCCATGCCTCCTTTAGCAACCAACTGATACGCTCAAATTATGGCCCTGAGAACAATGAAAGGGCCAGGCACTGGGTGTTGGATACATGATCTTATTTATTCCATACAGCAAAGATAGCTTCTTTTATGGGGGAGGAAGCTAGAGCCTAAAAAGGTTAAGTCATTTATTTAAGTCAGATAATCAGGTCCAGGACTAGGATTCGAACCTCGCCTGCCTAAACTCATTAGAGCTAAGCCATATCATCAAGAATCATCTGAAATTTCCTCTTCCCAACATCTCTGAATCACTTTCTTATTATCTTATTTACATCTAACACTCCAGAGTGAGCAGGTACCCCATTCCCACAGACCTCTCTCCCCTTCCTGCTCTTTCATCTAAGGTTGTCCTTGTCTGTTCTGTTTGGATGACCTACATGTGAGAGATGGAAGGAACCAGAAAGTGGCTTGCCCCAGATGAGGTGTCTCCTGAGACGAGTCTCTGACATAGTTCCAGAGCAGGATCCAGGGTTTCTATCGGAAGGCAAGTCCTTTCAGTTCCTTCATTTTAAACCAATCACCAAGCCAAAAAAAAAAAGTAAATAAACACTTGCAATCAAGTGACCAGTGAGAAGAATGATCATCCAAACAGTTGGAGATGTACCCTGGTGGTCCAACAGCCATTTAACAGGAACAAGAAATAGGTGAGCCATGGGAATAGAGGAGAAAATAAGATCTGACTGATGACCTCTACACCAGAGACATGGAGTTGACTTTTAGGAGTTACAGTGGTGAAGGTAGATGGCTTCATGAAGACAAGGGACCCCAGAGCAGCTTCCCTATGTCCCCTCTACCTTCTCCTCTCTGTAGCTCTTCCTACCAATGCCCAGGCAGTGGGAGCAACTATAGAGGATGCTATAGCCCCAAGGCACAGAGATCCCATTGTATTTATACCCACTCCACCAGGTGTGACACAAGGAAAACAGGGTTCATGCCTGCTGGGGACCGAATATGTCCCTTTCAAATTCCTATGTTGAAGCCCTAAACCCCAAAGTGATGGTATCTGGATGTCGGGCCTTTGGAGGGTACTTAAGTTTAGATGAGGTCATAAAGGTGGATCCCCCACAATCGGATAAGTATTCTTATAAGAAAAGGAAGAGGCCAGAACTACACCATGTGAGAATACAACAAGATGCTCTCTTCAAACCAGCAAGAGGGTTCTCACCAGACCCTGAATCTACCAGCACCTTGATCTTAGATTTCCCTGCCTCCACACCTGTGAGAAAGAAATTTTTGTTGTTGGGGCGGAGCAAGATGGCGGAGGAGTAGGAGACCTGGATTTCGTCTGGTCTCAGGAATTCAGCTGAATAGGGATCAAACCATTCTGAACACCTATGAACTCAACAGGAGATCGAAGAAAAGAATAGCAACAACTCTCTGAACTGAGAAGCGACCACTTACTGGAAGGTAGGACGTGCGGAGAAGTGAATCCGAGGCGATATTCGGGAGGATAGATGGTGGGGGAGGGGGCCTCCGTCGGCCGCTTCTGGCAAGTGCTAGAGCTGCAGAGCACAAAATCGGAACTTTTAGAAGTCGGCTCCGCTGAGGGACGTCGCCCTCACGGGACAGTGTGGTCTCAGGACCCTCGGGGTCACAGAAAAACCAGGGGTACCTGAGTGCGGCAGAGCTCCCAGGTATCGGAGCGGGGAAGCCAGCTGCAGAGACGGATCCGAGGCGCGGGCTCTCAGCTCGGGGTGGCCATAAACTGTGATCCGCGGCCCAGTCGGGCCACTGCTCCTCCAGCAGGGACCCAACAAGCGGCAGAGCCGGGGAGACTCCCCTCCCTCCCCCAGGAGGAGCGGCGCGGGAGCGCACCGCAGGGATCTGCTGGGTTTGGAGACTCCACACGGGGTCGGGTGCCAGAGATAGAAACGCTCAGTCACAGGCCGGGTGAGCACGGAGTGCGGCCGGAGACCGGGGAGACGGGAGTGACTGCTTTTCTCTGGGGGCGCACTGAGGAGCGGGGCCCCCAAGTTCTCAGCTCCTCTGGGTGGAGATTGGGAGGCCACCATTTTCACCGTGGTCCTCCAAGGCTGTACTGAGAGCTTGCAGGGAACAAAAATCTCCTGAGAGCAAACCCGAGCAGCTTGCTTAGCCCGGACCGACAAGGGCGGGGCAATTCCGCCTCCAGCAAAGACATTTGGGAACCACGGCAACAAGCCCCTCCCCCAGAAGAGCAGCACAGCAGCCAGCAAGCCAAGACCAAGTTTACCGATCAATGAGAACGGCAGAAATCCAGTGCTAGGGGAATACTGCACATAGAATTCATGGCTTTTTTTTACCATGATTCATTAGTTTTTCAAAGTTAATTTTTTAACTGTTTTTTTTTAAATTTTTCTTTTTCCCTTTTTCAACCAACATCTTATCAATCCCTTTTTTAAAAAAACATTTTTTATTTTTCATTTTTAGAGTCATATTTTATCCCTTCATAGTAGTTACCCTTATTTTTGGCATATATATATAAGTTGTTCTCTCTTTAAAATTTTAAGATACAGTTTCTTCTAACAGATCAAAATATACCCTAAATCACTAGTGTATGGCTTTGTTCTAGTCTCCTGCCTGATCACATTCTCTCCCTTTTTTTTCTTTTTCTTTTTAAATCTTCTTTCTTTTTTCAAACAACTTCTTATCTTATCATTCCTTTTATAAAATCTTTTATAATTTTCATCTTTACAGTCATCTTCCATCCCTTCATTGTATCAATCCTTATTTTGTACATATATAAGTCTTTCTTCTTTAAAATTTTAGGAGGCACTTTTTTCTAACAGACCAAAATACGCCCATAATCTAGTGTGTGGCACTGATCTATGCACTAGCCTGATCATATTTGATCATATTCTGTTTTTTTTTTTTGTATTGTTCAGTTTTTGTTTTTATCTTTTTCTTTCTGTTTTTTTTTTTCTTTCTCTTTCTTTTTTCTTTCTTTCCCTTTCTTTTCCCCTGGTTTCAGGTCTTTTCTGATTTGTATAGAGTATATTTGCTGGGGACGTTGTTAACCTGTTAGCATTTTGTTCTCTCATTCATCTATTCTCCTCTGGACAAAATGACAAGATGAAAAAAATCACCTCAGCAAAAAGAACAAGAGGTAGTACCATCAGCCAGGGACCTACTCAATACAGACTTTAGTACGATGTCGGACCTAGAGTTCAGAATCATGACTTTAAAGAAACTAGCTGGGCTTGAAAAAAGCGTGGAAGTTATTAGAGAAACCCTTTCTGGAGAAATAAAAGAACTAAAATCTAACCAAGTTGAAATCAAAAAGGCTATTAATGAGGTGCAATCAAAAATGGGGTCACTAACTGCTAGGATAAATGAGGGAGAAGAGAGAATCAGCGATATATAAGACCAAATGATGGAAAATAAAGAGGCTGAGAAAGAGAGAGAAACAACTACAGGATCACGAGGGCAGAATTCGAGAGATAAGCAATACGATAAGATGAAACAACATTAGAATAATTGGGATCCCAGAAGAAGAAGAAAGAGAGAGAGGGACAGAAGGTATATTGGAGCAAATAATAGCAGAGAACTTCCCTAATGTGAGGAAGAAAACAGGCATCAAAACCCAGGAGGCACAGAGAACCCCTCTCAAAATCAATAAAAATAGGTCAACACCCCGACATCTAATAGTAAAACTTATGAGTCTCAGAGACAAAGAGAAAATCCTGAAAGCAGCTCGGGAGAAGAGATATGTAACCTATAATGGTAGAAATATTAGATTGGCAACAGACCTATCCACAGAGACCTGGCAGGCTAGAAAGGACTGGCATGAGATCGTCAGAGCACTAAACGAGAAAAATATGCAGCCAAGAATACTATATCCAGCTAGGCTGTCATTGAAAATAGGAGAGATAAAAATCTTCCAGGACAAACAAAAACTAAAGGAATTTGCAAACACGAAACCAGCCCTCCAAGAAATATTGAAAGGGGTCCTCTAAGCAAAGAGAGAGCCTAAAAGCAGCATAGATCAGAAAGGAACACAGACAATATACAGTAACAGTCACCTACAGACAATACAATAGCACTAAATTCATACATTTCAACAGTTACCCTGAATGTAAATGGGCTAAATGCCTCAATCAAAAGACACAGGCTATCAGATTGGATTAAAAAACAAGACCCATCAATATGCTGTCTGCAGGAGACTCATTTTAGACCCAAAGACACCCCCAGATTGAAAGTGAGGGGGTGGAAAACCATTTAGCATGCTAATGGACACCAAAAGAAAGCTGGGGTGGCAATCCTTATATCAGACAAATTAGATTTTAAAACAAAGAATGTAAAAAGAGATGAAGAAGGACACTGTATCCTACTTAAAGTGTCTATCCAACAAGAAGATCTAACAATCGTAAATAACTATGCCCCTAACATAGGAGCAGCCAATTTTATAAGGCAATTAATAACAAAAGTGAAGAAACACATTGACAACAATACAATAATAGTGGGGGACTTTAACACCCCTCTGAATGAAATGGACAGATCATCTAAGCAAGAGATCAACAAGGAAATAAAGACTTTAAATGACACACTGGACCAAATGGACTTCACAGACATATTCAGAACATTCCATCCCAAAGCAACAGAATACACATTCTTCTCTAGTGCCCATGGAACATTCTCCAGATTTGATCACATCCTAGGTCACAAATCAGGTCTCAACCGGTACCAAAAGATTGGGATTATTCCCTGCATATTTTCAGACCACAATGCTTTGAAACTAGAACTCAATCACAAGAGGAAAGTCGGAAAGAACTCAAATACATGGAGGCTAAAGAGCATCCTACTAAAGAATGAATGGGTCAACCAGGAAATAAAAGAAGAATTAAAAAAATTCATGGAAACCAATGAAAATGAAAACACAACTGTTCAAAATCTTTGGGATACAGTAAAGGCAGTCCTGAGAGGAGAGTATATAGCAATACAAGCCTTTCTCAAGAAACAAGAAAGGTCTCAAATACACAACCTAACCCTACACCTAAAGGAGCTGGAGAAAGAACAGCAAATAAAGCCTAAACCCAGCAGAAGAAGAGAAATAATAAAGATCAGAGCAGAAATCAATGAACTAGAAACCAAAAGAACAGTAGAACAGATCAACAAAACTAGGAGATGGTTCTTTGAAAGAATTAACAAGATTGATAAACCCCTGGCCAGATTTATCAAAAAGAAAAGAGAAATGACCCAAATCAACAAAATCATGAATGAAAGAGGAGATATCACAACCAACACCAAAGAAATACAAACAATTTTAAGAACATATTATGAGCAACTCTATGCCAGCAAATTAGATAACCTGGAAGAAATGGGTGCATTCCTAGAGATGTATCAACTACCAAAATTGAACCAGGAAGAAATAGAAAACCTGAACACACCTATAACCACTAAGGAAATTGAAGCAGTCATCAAAAATCTCCCAACAAACAAAAGCCCAAGGCCAGATGGCTTCCCAGGGGAATTCTATCAGACATTTAAAGAATTAATACCTATTCTCCTGAAACTGTTCCAAAAAATAGAAATGGAAGGAAAACTTCCAAACTCATTTTATGAGGCCACCATTACCTTGATCCCCAAACCAGACAAAGACCCCATCAAAAAGGAGAATTACAGACCAATATCCTTCATGAACAGGGATGCAAAAATTCTCACCAAAATACTAGCCAATAGGATCCAACAGTACATTGAAAGGATTATTCACCATGACCAGGTGGGATTTATCCCTGGGCTGCAAGTTTGGTTCAACATCCGCAAATCAACCAACGTGATAAAATACATTAACAAAAGAAAGAACAAGAATCATATGATCCTCTCAATAGATGCAGAAAAAGCATTTGACAAAGTACAGCATCCTTTCTCGATCAAAACTCTTCAGAGTATACGGATAGAGGGTACATACCTCAATATCATAAAAGCCATCTATGAAAAACCTACAGCGAATATCATTCTCAATGGGGAAAAGCTGAGAGCTTTTCCCCTAAGGTCAGGAATGCGGCAGGGATATCCACTATCACCACTGCTATTCAACATGGTATTAGAAGTCCTAGCCACAGCAATCAGACAACAAAAAGAAATCAAAGGCATCCAAATCGGCAAAGAGGAAGTCAAACTCTCACTCTTTGCAGATGATATGATACTGTATGTGGAAAACCCAAAAGACTCCACCCCAAAACTGCTAGAACTCATACAGGAATTCAGTAAAGTAGCAGGATATAAAATCAATGCACAGAAATCAGTGGCATTCTTATACACCAACAACAAGACAGAAGAGAGACAAATCAAGGAGTCGATCCCATTTACAATTGCACCCAAAACCATAAGATACCTAGGAATAAATTTAACCAAAGAGGCAAAGGATCTGTACTCAGAAAACTATAAAATACTCATGAAAGAAATTGAAGAAGACACAAAGAAATGGAAAAACGTTCCATGCTCATGGATTGGAAGAACAAACATTGTGAAAATGTCAATGCTACCTAGAGCAATCTACACGTTCAGTGCAATCCCCATCAAAATACCATCCACCTTTTTCAAAGAAATGGAACAAATAATCCTAAAATTTGTATGGAACCAGAAGAGACCCCGAATAGCCAGAGGAATCTTGAAAAAGAAAAGCAAAGCTGGCGGCATCACAATGCCGCTCTATTACAATAGATGCCAGCTCTATTACAAAGCTGTCATCATCAAGACGGTATGGTACTGGCACAAAAACAGACACATCGATCAATGGAACAGAATAGAGAGCCCAGAAATGGACCCTCAAATCTATGGTCAACTAATCTTCGACAAAGCAGGAAAGAATGTCCAATGGAAAAAAGACAGTCTCTTCAACAAATGGTGTTGGGAGAATTGGACAGCCACATGCAGAAGAATGAAACTGGACCATTTCCTTACACCACACACAAAAATAGACTCCAAATGGTTGAAAGACCTAAACATGAGACAGGTGTCCATCAAAATCCTAAAGGAGAACACAGGCAGCGACCTCTTCGACCTCAGCTGTAGCAACTTCTTCCTAGAAACATCGCCAAAGGCAAGGGAAGCAAGGACAAAAATGAACAATTGGGATTTCATCAAGATAACCTTTTGCACAGCAAAAGAAACAGTCAACAAAACCAAACGACAACCGACAGAATGGGAGAAAATATTTGCAAATGACATATCAGATGAAGGGCTAGTATCCAAAATCTATAAAGAACTGATCAAATTCAACACCCAAAGAACAAATAATCCAATCAAGAAATGGGCAGAAGACATGAACAGACATTTTTCCAAAGAAGACATCCAGATGGCCAACAGACACATGAAAAAGTGCTCAACATTGCTCAGCATCAGGGAAATCCAAATCAAAACCTCCATGAGATACCACCTCACACCAGTCAGAATGGCTAAAATTAACAAGTCAGGAAATGACAGATGTTGGCGGGGATGAGGAGAAAGGGGAACCCTCCTACACTGTTGGTGGGAATGTAAGCTGGTGCAACCACTCCGGAAAACAGTATGGAGGTTCCTCAAACAGTTGAAAATAGAGCTACCATACATCCAGCAATTGCACTACTGGGTATTTACCCCAAAGATACAAATGTAGGGATCCAAAGGGGTACGTGCACCCCAATGTTTATAGCAGCAATGTCCACAATAGCCAAACTGTGGAAAGAGCCAAGATGTCCATCGACAGATGAATGGATAAAGAAGATGTGGTGTATATACACAATGGAATATTATGCAGCCATAAAAAGGAATGAGATCTTGCCATTTGCAACAATGTGGATGGAACTGGAAGGTGTTATGCTGAGTGAAATAAGTCAATCAGAGAAAGACATTTATCATATGACCTCACTGATATGAGGAATTCTTAATCTCAGGAAACAAACTGAGTGTTGTTGGAGTGGTGGGGTGTGGGAGGGATGGGGTGGCTTGGTGATAGACATTGGGGAAGGTATGTGCTATGGTGAGCGCTGTGAATTGTGTAAGTCTGTTGAATCACAGATCTGTACTTCTGAAACAAACAATGCAACATATGTTAAGAAAAAAGAAAAAGAAGAAGATAGCAGGAGGGGAAGAATGAAGGGGAGTAAGTCGGAGGGGGAGACGAACCATGAGAGACGATGGACTCTGAAAAACAAACTGAGGGTTCTAGAGGGGAGGGGGTGGGGGGATGGGTTAGCCTGGTGATGGGTATTAAATAGGGCACATTCTGCGTGGAGCACTGAGTGTTATGCACAAACAATGAATCATGGAACACTACATCAAAAACAAATGATGTAATGTATGGTGATTAACATAACAATAAAAAATTTAGAAAAAAAGAAATTTTTGTTGTTTCAGCTACCAAATCTGAGGTATTTTGTTATAGCAGCTGAGTGTCCTAAGATAATGCCCAAAGTCTTTGGTAAGGACGAGTTAGTTTCAAGCACAAATGCTGTGGATACTTAGAGACGTACTGACCCAGAAATCCCGGTAGGATAGGGTTAACACAAGAAAATACTTTATGCATGGGGAAGAAGACAGAGTTGGAGGGAAGCGTTTTAGAAAGAAACTCTGAGTGAACTGAGTTCTTGGTATCCCTGGATTGTAACAGGAAAAAGTAATCTTAATACTGGGAGAGCAGAAATCCTTGGGGTTGAGAACCATTCCTAGCCTGGGGCCCTACCCACAATAGGCAATGGGGGCATCAGACTGCAGGACCACCAGGCCACCAATGAATCTGCGACCACAGTAGTGGGCAGACTTTCCCATGTTGTTTCTTCCCTGTGATAGGAACCAAATCTGGCACCTTAGATTGAGAAGCCCCAACGTCCATGGAGTTATCAAAGGAGTGAAGACCTCACTGAAGGGAAGAAAACTATTTTGCAGTTGCATTCTGAGCCAGCATCGTTTACATTGGCTATCAAACCATGAATAATGATTCATGTTGTTCTCCAGACTACGAAGCTCACCCACACCTACCCAGGACTATCTTCGAGTTTCCAGGCTAGGATTCTAGGGTCCCATCTGCAAATTTGTCTTCTTTTATGGCAGTCAAAACATTACAGATACAGCAGGGTCTGCTTCAGAGATGCCTTGATGATAAGTGTACTCTATTTCTTTCCCCCCAACTTCTGACAAGGCATTCACAGGCAGAAAGTTTGTCCTTTACTGACCATGATGTCTATTTTTTTTCCCTTCCTTGAACTCAAGAGATTGAGCCAGCCCTTTGTTTCCCACTGGATGAATTCCCTGAGAACCTCACCTGGGCTTCCCCAAAATTCACGTTGCCCACAGGGGACTTACGTCAGTACTGCAGCCCGCATTCCAGGGCTATACACAGAGCATCTCACAGAACGTAAGGCTGAACAAACGCCACAGTTACACACTTTATGTAAAGCCCATAAAGATAAAGCAGTTTTACACTGGCTAATAGTAAGTCACTTGATTTGTTAGCTTAGAACTCATACAAGGAAAGGTCTAGGTACCAAGAGATCCCTGAGAACACATGCCTCCCTCTTGGAAATGGTCAAGTCCCACTTTCCAGAGGAAGCTCTGCAACTCAATAATTGTATTTCTTTGAGCCAGTTACCTTCACTGTTTTCTTCTGTAACATGGGAATAATAGGAAAATAAATAAATAAATAAATAAATAAATAAATAAATAAATAGGGAATCATCATCAAAGTATTTTTTTTTGCAGTTTTATACCTTTATTTGACAATCAGCAATTAGTTATCATCCACATTAACTGTCTGTAGATTTTTGAAAGTGGTGACAGGTACATAGGTAACCAGTGTGTAGAGCTTGTTTGGTGAATCTTCATCCTCATTACGTTTTCTGGACAACTGCACACGGATATGGTATGGAACATTCCTTATTCCTTTGGCCCAGACAGCTTTGTTGAGCCTGGGCAATGTGCACATCTGGAGTTCCCATCTCCTTCATGGCAAATTTCTGGATCTCTCTGAGTGCCCGAGGGGCACCTTCTTGAAACCCACTCCATGGATGCGCTTGTGAATGTTGATGGTGTATTCTCTGGTCACTACCTTGTTGATGGCAGAATGGCCCTTCTTCTTCTTGCCACCCTTCTTCGTGGGAGCCATTCTGCCGGGCCCTGGTTGGAAAGGAAGAGCCCATCATCAAAGTATTTTAATTTCATTTTTTTGAAGTATTTTTAAATGTCACAACATTTTTTTTTTTTTTAGGATTGTTCAGAAGAGTGAATGAAATGATACACATTAAGCACTGGTCACAGTATCCAGCATGTAATGAAGACTCAACCAATCCCACTGATGAAGACAGACTAAGGGGCCTACTCAAGACCCCACGACAGGTACGCAGGTGGGCAGAGAGAAAGGAGGGCCCGAGGGGCATGTTGTCTAGTCTCCTGGTGAGGCACAGGCCCTCTGTGATGCTGGCTCACAGGTGGGAAAGGTGCAGATAGATGAGGATAAGGAGGCAAAAACCAGAGCAAAGACACCTGGCCTTTCGATTGCCTCCTCTCCCTCACTGGAGAAGAATAAACACAGCACCTGAAACTATGGCAGTGACACAGGCAGAAGTCCCTTTATTTAAAAGTTAACAATAGGGAAAAGATCCCTTTCTGAATTTTGCTTATTAGCCAAAATAAAAATAACCCAGCTATGCCACAGCTAAATTTGGATTTCTTTCTCTATCCTCTCATTCTCTCTCTCTCTCTCTCTCTCTCATTTACCCAATCTCTATCCATCCTTGAGCTCCACCTTCAAAATTCCATGAGAAATTGAACTTCTACTTTAAAATTGAATTTTGCCATTGCTTGGAAAGACAAACAGCTGGTGTGAGCACTGGTCGACATAGGAGGGAAGGACGTCCCTAGATAGGGGTTCTGGGACCTGCTCTGACTTGGTGCTCCTTGGCCAAGCCCCCCGGCATGCTGCCTTTTTTTAGTTCCTTCAGTTAAGATTTTATGTATGTCAGGGGCGCCTGGGTGGCTCAGTTGGTTAAGCAACTGTCTTCGGCTCAGGTCATGATCCTGGAGTCCCGGGACCGAGTCTCGCATCGGTCTCGGGGCTCAGCCGGGAGTCTGCTTCTCCCTCTGACCCTCCCCCCTCTGATGTGCTCTCTCATTCTCTCTCTCAAATAAATAAATAAATAAAATCTTTAAAAAAAAGATTCTATGTATGTGATTCTTCTATTATCACTTGTAGCGCGCAGATCAATGCCCCATGTAAACAAATAACAGGCAATCAGGACGAGGGTGTGCTGCCGCTGATAAGGTGCTTTTGTGCAATTCAGGAGAAAGCACATGCTGAGGTTGATGCAGCCTCACGCCAGGGCCCGTGGGTGAGCTTGCAGAGCATCAACCAGATTTCAGCTCCCACCTGCTCTCTCCGCCCCAGGCACCTTTCGCAAAGCAAAAAAAAAAGAATCACCCTACATATCAGTCCTCCTGCTCAGTAAATATTTCTTAGTGTGATGTGCACCTCCTATCTTTTTTAACTGTTTATGTGGCAAGGAGGCTGTGTAGGCTGTAACTTATAGCCAGCATTTCAGTGAACTCTTGAGTGGAGTGGGGGTAACGACTTCAGAATTTCAACTCTAAGCTCAGTTAGGTACAGCAGCAATAGAGGGCAGATAACATAATGGTAAAAGTTCATTTTTCTTGAAGATTTACTAACACGCTTGTTGAAAGCTCTCTGTGTACTATCACACTGACTACGCCCAACAATCTATGAGGTACATTTCAATTTACAAGTGAAAAAAACATTAAGGGAAAGAAGTTTGTTAACTTGAAACTGTTGGAGCAAGGACCTGAACTCATGGTTGGTCTGTTATTTCCCAAATTTCTAGATCAGAAGAATGTGAGATATTTCAGCCTTCCCGATGCACAGGTACAGCATTAAACACCACGAAATCATCTGGTGAGACTGTCATTCTCTTTTCAGTCTTCCCTCCATCCTTCCGACTGTGACTCAGTATAGTGCTGGCATGCCTTTAACACACACCCTTGCTAATCTCCCTCTTTCAATCAAAAGAAAACAGGTCTCAGGCTCAGTGCCTTCAACACACAACAGTATCTAGATGAAATTTATACAACTTTAATCATAGTATCTTCTATTTATGGCAAATGATATTTGTTCTCCATTGTCCACCTATCATACCAAATTTCCATTTTAAATAAAATCAAGAAAGTTGTAAAAACAAAATATTAAGCAAATAACAATGGGGTACAGTCACTGGGAGAGAAATCTTTAGAGTGGTAGTCAGAGCTGCTCAAATATAGAAAAAATCAGGGAGGTGTTGAGCCAACAACTAAGGATTCAGAAACAGTGCTGAATATCACTAAGCTACTCGCATGGACTTTGGTGTCAAAAAGTACACCAGCTTTCATCTCAGTTTTGCTGATTACTGGCTGTGAGGTCTTAGAAAATCATTCAACCTCTCTAAGCCTGTTTTATCATCTAAAAAACAAAATATAACAATTCTTTTTTTTTTTTTTTTGCGAGAGAGAGAGAGAGAGAGTAAGTGAGCACAAGCTGGGGAGAGGCAGAAGGAAAGGGAGAAGCAGACTCCCTGCTGAGCAGGGAGCTCGATGTGGACTCCATCCCAGGATCCTGGGATCATGACCTGAGCTGAAGGCAGACACTTACCTGGCTGAGCCACCCAGGTGCCTCAAAACAAAACAGTTCTTAATACCTACTTTAACTTATAAAGCATCAGCAACCTATACATAGAGATGTTCTAGGTGGGCTCAGAGTCTCACTAGAGTGGGTAGGTTCTGATTTACATGATCATTTAGGGGTCAAGAATATCCCCTATTCTTGTAGTTTAACTCTCCCCAGGACATTATTTTGTCTTTAAGTTCAAAGTTAGGTTATGGGTATATTCATATTCTAGCTGGCAGGAAGGGGAAAGACAGGAAGTCCAGTATAAGCCTCAAATTCTGAAGGAAGAACCATGGAGAGATGATTTAAGGAGAATCAAATCCCTTCCCCTTGTTGGGAGGGGCTAAATCAGGAGTTAGGTGAGGAAGACACCCTAAGATCCTCGGCCAGAGGGTGGGCTACAGTAGTATAAATCTGGCATCTTCAAATGATGCCTTAAGACCATATTGTCCTGTGTTTCCCCTATAAGCAAGCAACCAAGGATGAAGTCTAGTAGTCACTGCCATGCCATAATGCAGGAGATTTCCCCATGATCACATTTTTTCCTGCCACATATAACCAGAGGGAAAATGCCAGATAATTAAATATATCACTCTAGGCCTGAGGGTAGGAAATTAGACTAATAAGCATTCCATTCTACTTATTTTTTCTTTGTTCACCTAATGCAATTAAGAGCTTCATGTTCTTTTTAATAGTCTGGTATCTGTTTTTAAGTCCCATGAGTGTACTTTCTTCAAATTCAGGGATTGTTTTGGAATGTTTACTTAATTCACATTGGACTGGAATATTGTCAAGCACCCTTGGCATTTATGATGCACTTATTTTTTTCCTAATATACCCTTTGCAGTACAACTTAATAGTAAGTCCATTAGGAAAAAATTATTTGCAGAAAACATTTTAGCAATTTCTTATGTGAAACTGTCAGGGTTTTTTGTTTGTTTTTGCTTCCATTGTCAATAAAACAAGTTGTAAATAACTTTCTAGGCAAAATGTTTGTCCATGACTAATCATGAAATTATTTTACAAATTGAATGAATGTCAATAATGATACTAGGGAGAGAGAGCAGCTACATAAATTGAATGAAATGTTAAAGTGTTATCAAAATATTATGATGATAACTATCCATACTTAGTCAAGTTGGCACATTAGTTACCTAGAAGAGTATGGGAAATTAGACATAATTGATCCCAATTATGTATGCTGTATGCTGGGCTCTGCTGCTGGGTGGGGTGGTAAACTGGGCTCTGAGGCTGCTCAGGGTCACTGTTCAAACTCCCTGGTTATCTGAGACCAGAGGTTATGCTCAACAGTTGGGCAGAGTTGTTGGCCTGTCTCCCTGCCCAAGCAGGACAAAGGATAAGATCTTCAGCTGCTGGGCATCTGTGGCCATGCTTCCCAGTGGGGCAGGACTGAAGGTCATGCTGAACCGTTGTCTTGGACTGCAAGTTTGCTTCCCTACTTGGTTAGGCCATAGGATGTGCTCCACACCTGGTATGGCCCACTGGCTGGAGATCCAAATTAGGCAGAACTGCTAACTGAGTCCCTAGCCAGACAGGGTCACCAGCTCAGCTCTATAGAGGGGCTGCTATCTGGGATCTCTGCCTGGGCACTGCTACAAACAGGAACATGGTCCACAAAGATCTAAGCTCTGGTTGCTCTAAGCCCTGCCCCCTTTTCCCTCTCTATCTGGTCTCCACTTTTGAGCTCTGCAGATTCCCCCAGTGATCCCATGAGGTAAAAACTTAATAAGCCTCCCAGGAAGCATTCCACAGTGATGGGAACACCTGATAACCACCTTGGGTTCTATTTTACTCACTGGAGAAATTGTGGGCCCAGGGGGTACTTCTCATTTGGCACTGTGCTGGTCCAGGGGAGGGGTAATGCAGTCAAAGTGGAACCACTCCTGTTAGCCTTCTAATACAGTCTTTCTTGGTCTCTGTGGTCCAGGGGATTATTCAGCTTCACCCTTGGGTTCTGGGATTTTCACAGTAGAGTCTTGGCTAGGGATAGTTGCTAGTTGGTCTTCTTGTGATGGGGACTGAGTCAAGAACAACCCATGTCATCCTCTTGATGATGTCAACCCACTCAAATTTGATTTTTTTAAATATTAATATATACATTAAAGAAGTTCAATGAACTCCAAAGAGGATGAACTTAAAGAGATCCACACCTAGACAAACCAAATCAAACTGTCAAAAACCAAAGAATCTTACAAGTAACAAAAGAGAAGTGACTCATCATATACAAGGAATCCTCACTAAGATTAACAGCTAATTTGTCATCAGAAACCATGGAGGCAAAAGGCAGTGGGATGAACTATTCAAAGTGCTGAGACACATTGTCAATCAATAATTCTGTATCCAGCAAAATTATTCTTTAAAATGAAGAAGAAATTAAGGCACTCCTTGATAAAAACAGAGATAATTTTTCACTAGCAGATCAGCCCTATGAAAATACTAAAGAAAGTCCTTCAGGCTGAGTGAGGAGATACTAGATAGTGAATCCACATGAAAAAATAAAGAGCATTGATAAAAGGAACTTACAGGTAAATGTGAGACAGTATAAATGCATATTTTTGTTGGCTCCTCTTTTTTCCCTCTGTATGATTTAAAAGATAACTGCATAAGACAATAGTTGTATATTTGTGTTGGTAGGCATACCATGTATAAAGATGTAATATGTACACCAGTAATAGCACGAAGGAAGCAGAAGTTTGGAGCTATACAGGAGCCAAGTTTTTGTGCACTAGAAAATTAAGTTGTTATAAATCTGAACTAGGTTATTGAAACTAACAATTTCAATTATAATCATCAGGGAAGGATTGAGAAAATACTTCAAAAAATATAGTAAAAGAAATGACAAAGGAATTAAAATGGCACACTAAATATCTGTTTAGTACAGAAGAAATCAGTAATAGAGCAAAAAAGGTGGGGAAAAGGCATAAGACATAGAAAACAAATGAATTAGAATCCGACAGATATGTGTTATATCTCACCTCTGCACCAGCTAGAAATTTCTTTGGGAAAACTTCCTTACTCTGTGTTCCTCAGTTCCTCATGTCCTATATATAGCATAGGAACAATAACATCTACCTTGCCAGCTTGCTGTGAGAAATAAGGAAGGTGAAATATACAAAACACTGAATTTGACATTTGGTAGACTCTCAATAATTAGTCACAATAATCATCATAATAGATAACACATAAATTCTGAGAGGTCTTAACTTTTGAAAAGTAAAACTTATATTCAAATATATTTTAAAAAACACTAGATGTGTAAGACTGTTGAATCACAGACCTGTACCTCTGAAATAAATAATACATTATATGGTAAAAAAAAAAAAAAGAAGATAGTAGGAAGGGTAAAATGAAGGGGGGGAAATCGGAGGGGGAGACGAACCATGAGAGACTATGGACTCTGAAAAACAAACCGAGGGTTCTAGAGGGAAGGGGGTTAGGGGGATGGGTTAGCCTGGTGATGGGTATTAAAGAGGGCATGTTCTGCATGGAGCACTGGGTGTTATGCACAAACAATGAATCATGGAACACTACATCAAAAACTACTGATGTAATGTATGGTGATTAACATAACATAACAAAATTAAAAAAAAAACGGTGGATGCAATATATAGAATATACACAGAAAAAAATCTTTACATTTTAAGTATCAAAATATTAATTTAATCTTGGAAGATTTTTATTTTAATAAAACAGCATAAAAGATTATGCAAAGAAGCATTATCCATATTTCTAAAGTGCTAATTTATTAGAAATTGACTTTTGTTAGATAAGAATGTATTGAGACTAAATTAAAAGATGTTTTCCACATGAATTCAATATTTTTAGCAAACAAGCATGATCTGCTTAAAACTATTTTGAGGATAACACTGTGGTGAAAAACAATACCAAAAGAATCACTTTTCTATTTAAAAGCATATGAAACCAAACAACTGTTTTTGGGACTTGATCTTGCTGGTTTACATGCTAAAAAGAAGTACTTCTCATGGTTCTTTCACGTGAGATAAAGTTAGTGAAAAATCTGGCGAAGCAAGGATGAGCATAAGTTGACATATTTGAACAGTTTTGCTGGCATATGTCAGAATCTTTAAAAAAATTGTTGGGGAGGCTGGATCTTCTGGGAATTAAAGACACCCATGAAACAGGAAAAGAGTACTAGATTCGGTATCAGGGAAGAGGGGTCACATCCCAGGCCCTGAACACTCTCTAACCAGAAGATCTGAGCAAGTTAACTCCTCTATTTCTCAATCTCTCCTTTTCTAAAATGAGAGTTTTACTTGGTGGACTACATGATCCTTCTCCATCCTAATACGGTATGGTTCTGCATAATATTTCCTCTTCTGGAAGAAAAATGCCAAGGCTAAATACAGGCATCTTCTCTTTAAGTATTACTAATAAGGTAGCCATGAATTCCAGAGTTTGGGTCAATTTTTCCTTAACAGGTGACTGGCAATTATATGGTACTTCTCTCTCCAGCTCATTTTTCTTCTTCTTTTCTGTTGTGGTTCTTTCTGTCATTAAAAAAAAAAAAAAAAGTCACAGGAATTCATGCTATAAGACTCTTATATACCTAAAACCAGAGGGATATTAGAAACATATAGCAACCAGTAATAGCACAGGCATGAAACAATCAACAACTCAGGACACTGACCATACAGACACATAGGAGTTCTGCATAAAACTAGGGGCAAAACTTGATCTATTTGGATGAGCTTCACAAATATTTGTGTTCTTCAATCTATATGTACATGTACATATATACATGTATTAAAGTGGGATCATATTCATTTCAAAATACATTTAGTTTACAAATTATCTTTAAGATGTTGGAAGAGATGAATAAAGAAATAATATTCACTACCACTGAACAGAAAGGCATTCACTAGTAAAGAAGATAGATGAAACAAAAAGAAATAAGTATGAGAAAAAATTGGAAAATTTGGGAAAGAAAAAATAATCATTGAAAAACATTTAAATATTTATTAGGATACACTCTAAACTGGAAACAAAAAATAAATTAGTGAATTGGAAGGTGTTCATAAGAATTTTACCTATAATACATCAGTAAGAGATGAATCAATTAAAAATATGAGAGGGGCACCTGGGTGGCTCAGTTGGTTAAGTGTCTGACTTCTGCTCAGGTCATGATCCCAGGGTCCTGGGACAGAGCTCAGCATGTTGGGCTCCCTGCTCAGTGGGGAGTCTGCTTCTTCCTCTTTCTCTGCCCCTCTCCCCCACTCATGCTCTCTCTCTCTCTCTCTCTCAAAGGAATAAATAAAATCTTTTTAAAAAATAAATAATAAATGAATAAAAATAATAAAAATTAAAATATGAGAGGAGTTAGGAGTCAGGGGGGATAGGCAAGAGGCTCTAACCTAAACCTAATGGTGGATCTAGAAGAGAATGGAGAGAGTAGAAAAAAAAAAAGAACAGACAAAAAAACCCCAATGTTTTAAAAGACAAAAACAAGAAAGTCTCACATGTAAAGAGAGACATGAGTTCCCAAATCAAAAGTACAATAGGATTATAACACAAGAAAAATCAAAATAAAGGACAAATAAAATATATATCTATGTTAAATTTTTCTTACCAACACTACAGGACATCAAGGGAACAGGGGTGCAGGAAAGCAGGAATCTTAAAAGGTGCCAGAGGGGAAAGTGAGATTAATTAAAAAAACATGACATGCAGATTGACAACAGACTTCTCATCAGCAACAATAGATGCCAGAAGGCAAAGCAGAAATATCTTCAATAGGCTGAGGAAAAAAATAACTCAATCTTGAATTTTATATCTAACCTAATAGTATTCAACAGCATGAGCAAAATAAGGACATATGCAGGCATGCAAAGAGAATTTACCTGCCAAGAACCTTTATTAAAGAAAATAATGAAAGTCAAGGACTATTAAAAAAAAAAAAAAGGAAATGACCCCAGAATGAGGAATAAAATCAATCCAGGGAACACTGAGTTAGTAAAATAGCCCAGTGAATTTCATTTTTGAAATCTTACTTTTTGTGTTAAAAAGAAAAACTAAAGTTCTAGAAAACAATAATCACATGCAGCCAGTGTTAAATGAGCTGTTCAAATGCCCCAGTAGATATACAAAAATGTAAGATTATGATTTAGTATGCATTTTTAAAATGTAAAGATACTCACCAAAAGTATGGAAATGCAATCTATGACTTCCAAGCCATAAAAGGATAGGCAAAATACATAAAATTATTTATAATCCAACATAAAACAATAAAGGAAATAAAAAAGAAGAGAAGGGATGAGCAACAGAAAATTGAAAGGAAGATGGTAGAAAATGCCGATAGAAACATTTTTCTCCTAAAGTCAGTATCAATCCTTAAAAATCAGATATTCTAGGGCGCCTGGGTGGCTCAGTTGGTTAAGCGACTGCCTTCAGCTCAGGTCATGATCCTGGAGTCCCGGGATCGAGTCCCGCATCGGGCTCCCTGCTCAGCAGGGAGTCTGCTTCTCCCTCTGACCCTCTTCCCTCTCGTGCTCTCTATCTCTCATTCTCTCTCTCTCTCTAAATAAATAAATAAATAAATAAATCTTTAAAAAAAAATCAGATATTCTATAGAAAACACTAACCAGACACCTGTATTTTTTTGTTTTAAAGGGTTAAAAAAATGTGACTAGTGCAGTTCAATTAAAAAGTTCTCAATTTCATATTTCTAAAACGAAACTAAGTAAAAAGCCTATTTGTTTAAGCAACAAATTATAATGATAGGATATGAAATGCTTAAAACATTGTTTCCTGAACGTCAGTTAATATGGTTGTTAGCAAGACTGTTGAATCACAGATCTGTACTTCTGAAACAAATAATGCAACATATTTTGAGAAAAAAGAAAAAGAAGAAGATAACAGGAGAGGAAGAAAAGGGGAGTATGTCAGAGGGGGAGACGAACCATGAGAGATGATGGACTCTGAAAAACAAACTGAGGGTTCTAGAGGGGAGGGGGGTGGGGGGATGGGTTAGCCTGGTGATGGGCATTGAGGAGGGCACGTTCTGCATGGAGCACTGGGTGTTATGAACAAACAATGAATCATGGAACACTGCAGCAAAAACTAATGATGTAATATATGGTGATTAACATAACAATAAAAAATTAAAAAAAAAATTAAAAAAAAAAAAATATGGTTGTTAGCAAACAATCGCTTTATATCCAGTGACATAGTCTCCCTCAGAGCCAGGAACTCTGAGTCACATTGTGGACATTGGTGTGCTTATCAGAATGTCCCCAGGTGATTCTGGAGTTCTATTCATTGCATCTGGAATAGAACACATGAGTTTTCTCATACGTTGATTTGTTGAAAATGTTGGTATTGGACTTTAGGATATAAACACAATTTTTTCATATGTAAACATCAGCCAGAAAACATAGTACTGAAAAATACTAATGGTCTAAGAAGGCATTGTTTAAGGAAATCGTTCTAGAAAAACATTAATCGGAAAAATGTTCTGTGGGGTATAATTAAAACAAATTATAATAATTAAACATACCAATTAAAAGACAGAGACCATCAGAATGGATAAATAAAGCAAAATCTAGTTATATACTGCAGAAAAAAGACACGCCTAAACAGCCACACAGATGCTTGAAAGTAACAAGATAGAAAAGACGTATGTATTAGATAGGCTTCTGCCATGAGTGACAGAAAAGCCAAAATGATAATGATTAATGAAGTTTGAAGAGTCCCTCCCATATTTGGAGTCTAGAGGCCAATTTTTAGGGCTGTTCCACTCCGTGGAATCTCAGCAACTCAGACTCCTTCCTCTTCACAGCTCCACCATCCCTAGGCTGGAGCCCTCGATGTTATGGTTCAATACAATATGAACTACATTCTAGGTGGCAGGACTGAGTTAGGGATGAAGAAATAAAAACAATGTGCCAGCTGTTTTAAAGAAAGCTCCTCATGCTTTACTGATTCATTTCACCCTCAAACAGCCCCACAAGATGAAAATTACTGCGATCATCATGGTACAAAAGAGGCAACTGAGGCAGAGAGACGAAGTGAGTTACCCAAGTCACATGGCTAGTAAGTGGTGCAGGCAGAACTGGGGGGTCTGTTCTTAAACATCACACAACATTGATAAGTAGCTTCACTTCTGTAGACCTGTATTCTCCCATCTGTAACATCAAAAAGAAGGTCTAGATCAGGGGTCACAGACTGATGTCAAGTGGGCCAGATAAGATCTACAAGTGAGTTTT
This sequence comes from Zalophus californianus, assembly GCF_009762305.2. Lineage (NCBI taxonomy): Eukaryota > Metazoa > Chordata > Mammalia > Carnivora > Otariidae > Zalophus > Zalophus californianus. The sequence continues at coordinate 30,650,121 of NC_045596.1, forward strand.
GTCCGATCACATTGCCTTTTTATGGTTGTTGTTGGTTTTTGTTTTTGGTCTTTTGTTTCTTGGGGTTTGTTGTTTGTTTTGTTTCTTGGGTTTTGTTTCTTGGGGTTTCTTGTTTGTTTGTTTGTTTGTTTGCAAACAGAATGCCTTTAGGTAGGATCCGGACCACCCAGTCATCCAAGGCCCTACCACCTCCCTTTGTTTTCTCTTATATTAGCTTTTCACCTCATTTCACTTCTGGCATAACAAGACACGTAAGCTGAGAACCCCAAGACAACATGCTTATCCTCTTAGTTCTGCAATGCTCCCATCAAGGGAGGAAAGAGTTTTGTAAGTGATGTTCACCAAAACCATCCACAGAGTACACTTGATTCAAGAGCACATCATTAAAATAACTCAAAGAATAACCAGAAACTTCTTTAAAATGAAACAGAATAAACAAGGGGTAGGCATTCTGAGTATCCTTTGCTAAATTTATGTATACTAAATATATATGGCAACTTCCAAACTCCAGAGATTAATGTAACACAGTTCTAATATTAGTTTTCAATCCATACTCATCACAATATAGAAGACCCCAGGATAGAACCACTTAATAAACCCTCAACTATTTAATAAATAGTCCAACTAGTTGGGGGTTCTTTGTTCAAATTTTTATTGACTTTATTTTTAGAAACAGTTTTAGGGTCAGAGCAAAATTTAGGGGAAGGTACAGAGATTTCCAATATACCCTCTGCCCCCACACACGTAAAGCTTCCCCATTATCAACATTCCCCACGAGAGTGGTACTTTTGTGACAACTGATGAACCTCCATTGACATCATTATCACCCCAAGTCCACACTTCACATTATGGTTCACTCTTGAGTCCACTTGGTTCTCTATCCAGCTCCTACTTCATTACCTCGATTTCATGTCACTGACCTAAGCCATCTGAATCTGCTTCCTAATTAAGGTTCTGATGGACCAGTTGGTTACCTGTGTCAAGACCAGTAGGCCAGTTGAGAAGAATTCTCAGTATCTCTATCTGCAATCACTTGCGGTTGAGTGGGGCTTTAAAATCCAAACCCTCTGCTTCATCTACCAGGTCATGGCTCATGTGTTCATTGTTTTGACCCTGGCTGCTTGGTTCTTTCCTAGTGGCTATTGCACTCCATTTCGGGGGCTGTTTGGGTGTTGGTTCAGTGTATGGGTGTTGTGGTTTAGCTCTCAAGGGTGACAAAAGGAAAAAGGAACAAGGGAGTGAGAACATCTTTCTAGAGACAAATGTTAAGTCTACACTGGCAATGCAGGAAGTGAACATGAAAGAATGCTGCTGGAAAAGAACAAATCAGGAACACATGCTCTGGGAAGGAGTAGGTTACATGTTACTTTTCAAAAATATTCAAGTCTTTGTTTTCTGTGTCTTGGAAATTAGGTCATGGGTGAGAGCATTGGAAGCTAAGCTCCCACAAGAAAAAATTATTCGAACTGATGCTACACTTGCTCTCAGTAGGAATGTTGCAGTTGATTAATCCATGAATCAATAAAATGCTAAGAGGGATGAAAATCACATTGGAAACAAATTAATTAGCAGACTTCAGATGGTCTAAAAATTGAACCATGATAAGGAAACAGGTTGTCACTTCTCATTAAGCCTTTTCACAATTGAAAAAAAACTGCCTCTGTTTTTGGAGACGAGAATGTGCTGCTAGAATTCAATGCTTCATCAAGAGATGGGGACATGAAAGAAAGCAGCCAAAAAGAGAAAAGAAGTGAAAAGAAATAAATGTTTTCTCTTGTTTAATCTTCCCTGAGTGGAGTCATATAATGATGGATGGTTCAATTTATTTAGCACGCTCCAAACAGCAGAAGGCAGGTTGATTTCCATGGATATTTGCATATTTAGAAATCTTTGGTCCATTATTTAAATCACACATCCTCAAATATTTATTTCTTATAAGAAAATGTGGCTTCTGAGTTGTGTCATATGATATGAAAGAGAGAAAATAAACATAGAAGGAATTATAACACGTTCTAAAACTTTTCGTGACAAAAACTTCTATGTATAAGGTACATGTGTAATCAAAGCACATGTATCTGAATAATAGTTAAAAATATGAATAAGTGAGTCCCATCCATCCCCAATCTGTTCTTTAAGACACTGTCTTGGGCCACCTGGTCCTTCCCCATTCAAACTAGATTGATGTATCCCTTGCCACAGGGTAGATTATAACAGCTCAACACAGATCACAAGGGAGTCATTTCTGTGATGTTTGAATAATCTAAAGTCCCTTGAAATTTATGGCAGAGGGACTAGTTTGAAAGAAAAGATGTTTTAAGAATCAAAGTGAGGCCCTGAAGGATTCGAGACATAAAGTATATGTCATAAAAAATGCAGTTGGGAGAATAAATGAAGGCCAGGATAACCTTGTCCTCTGAATTCTGTAAACCAGTGGAGGAGGAGTTGCCAAGGGAAAGAAGAAAGGTACTTCAGTGTGTCCCTAATGAGGATCTTGTGTCCCACGCCTCACCTGATTTCCAGAAGCAATTGAAGAGTTTCTCAAAAGTGTATGTAAATTGCAGCTCTGTGATTCCAATTAAATGTAATATGCACTAAGAGTGTCAGATTCCTTAAATCCTCATTTTTATGAGGATGCAGGTTTAGAGAACTGAAAGCAAAGCTTTGGAATCTATACCTTGGGTTGCAGGTAAAGAAAAGATACTTTTGCTCCCCATTACTGGGGAACAGTCCAATGAAAATGGCTACAAAACACAGTTGGGCAGATACACCAAAAGCAATCTGATGGAGTCCTCCTGCTTTCCAACGTGGCACAGGAAGAAACAGAATTTTCCCTCAGCTGGGCAAGAGTGATGAGGGCATGGCCTTGACTGCTGAAGGCCCTGACTTCCAGGGGTCCTGATGAGTGAGACAGTAAGGGAACTGAAGTCATTCACAGGGACCGACAAGCATAAGCTGCCCAGGGCATCACCTATGAACATGGGTTCTCTTTCTCAGGGCAAAAAAGGTGCCCACAAAGAAAGGTTCAGTAGTCATCTCATTCCCTTGGGTCACAAATGGGGTAAGAGCAGGAGTGTGGAACAGAGTGGAATATAGCAGGCAAGAAGATTTCCTTTTCCCTTGCTTCCAGGCATGTAAGCTTATAACATTCATTCAGGACAGCTCCAATCTCCAGAAAGTACAGACAACAAACAAGCAATTCAAGATACTAGTTAGTTTGATGGAAAAAAAAAATGCCTTTATATGTATAGTCAATTCTTATTATTCATGGTGATTATGATCTATAAAGTTGCCATGAACGCTGAAGTAGCGAATACCAAACTATTAATTCTTGGCAAAATAAGGTTAAGTTCCTATAAGCCTCTGGTCATGACACGTTCATTAATCGATTAACATAAAAACTTGCTTTATGTGTGTGTCTGTTTAAAGACATTATTTACTCTATATTGTTAGTTCAATAATCACAGCCAACAGCACTGTCACTCATGCCTGAACAAAGCTCATCTAATACGAGTATTTTCTCCAAAAGGCACATTGCAGTCTCCATGCACATAGGAACATCACACAGGCTTTCAGCACTATGCTTGGGGGCCATTTTAAACAGCAAAATCACCAACAAAAAAAGATGAAATAATCCAAAAAAAAAAAAAAAGAAAGCACTAAATAGACCATGTAAAGGACACTTGTTTTCACTATGAGAGCTGAAACACGAAGGCAGAGTGTCACACCTCAGCTGTGAATGCATGTGTCAGGCAACTCAAATTTTTCATCATTCTACACTTATCCGGAATGACTGAAAGTGCTGGGCTGTAGGTTACAAACACATTTCAGTGAGAAGACAAGTTTGCAAGCAGGGAATCTGCAAATAATGAGGATTGACTGCATCTGAGACTCATGGATGATAAGATGTTGGTGGGTGCAAACCAGGAAGGCAATTTTTACTTCATTAATGAGAGTGCACTGTTGAAAGCTTTTTACATTCCTATTTGTATTCAGATTTAGGAAAGCTCCAAATTCTTGCAGGAATCCACACATTATCTCTCAGGGCATAATGCAGACGGTTCCCAGGAAACCAACTCTGAAGTGGTGATTTGCAGCAGGTTTGCTGGGAAGTGGTCCTGGGGTCGATCCCTGTAGGGAAACGAGGGCAATGGGTTTGGGTAGAAGGGGGCATTGAACTGAAATGAAGTCACAGTGACTCACAGGGGTGGGGGGGAGGGTTGAGACCCTCAGAGTTGCCCCCACATTGAGGCAGAGGAGCTGGGCTTTCGTAACTCCCCCTACAGCAAGTCACTCGATGTAGGCTGTCCCTCCGAAGGAGCTGTGACTTTGGGTGTGATGGCACTCTTTAGCAGATGGCAAGTCCCAAAAAAGACCAAGCTTTATGAAGTCACTATCGACATTCCCAGCAGTCAGGGGGAAGAGTGCCTGTGTCATGGAAAGAGAATATGGGCAGTGCACCCCAGAGCACCCACTAAACTATGCCAAGCACAAGAGGGCATTTCCAATGCTGTATTTGCGGACAGTCTCAATGATGTTTTAAAAAGGGATAGAACTATATCTGTAGTGGCAGAATGATGGCCCCAAATACATCTCCTCCCTATGCCCAGAATTTAAGACTATGTTACTTTACATGGCAAAAGAAACTTTGCAGACAAGATCACAGTTAAGGACCTTGAGACAAAGTGGTTATCTTGAATTACACAGGTATGTCCAATGCATCCACATGAATCCTTAAAAGCAAAGAAATTTTATAGGCTGCAGAGATGCAGAGATAGAACAATATGAGAAGCACCCCATCTGTTACTGCTAACATTGAGGATGGAAGAAGGGGGCCATGAGCCAAGGAATGTGGGCAGCTTCTAGAAGCTAGAAAAGCCAAAAAAATGGATTCTCCTCCAGAGCCTCTAGAAAGGAATTCAGCCCTGAATCTCAGCCTAGTAAAATGCTTGTTGGACTTTTTGACCTATAGAACTGTAAGATTATATACGTGCATTGTTTAAGCCACCAGGTCTGTGGTAATTTGTTACAGCAGCAATACACAATGAATCATGGATCACTACATCAAAAAAACTAATGATGTACTGTATGGTGACTAACATAACATAATAAAATTTAATTTTAAAAAAATAAAAATGAATTCATTACCTATCAATATAGTGACTGTGGTTCCACATGCTGAGAAAGAAGGGAGCACCTGAGTGCTCCAAAAAGCTGACTGAATCGAATTGGATTTCCCAGTCAGCTGTGGAAGCCATCATGGGACCTTCAACTCCTGTTGGGCACTTTCCAGGGGATCTCTTCTTTTTTTCACTATTTTATTTCAGGCAATGCCTCTGGAGCCATTTATTTTCTTTATCTTTCACTCCCTAAATTGCTCATTACTGATCCCCACAATTGCACAACTATTATCAATTAATCCTCGAACAACAAAACTCTGTGTGATTCACTAATCGGGCAGCTTGGCCCAGTCTAACAGCTGTGACTTCACGAAGGCAGGAAAGCCAAAACATCTTTTCCATCACTCTTCATGTCGTTAGTCTTCCCTGAGAGGGAATGTTTCCCAAAGTCCACGGCTAAAATACAAAGGCACAATTCCATTACTTGCCCAGGAACATGCCTACCTCCTCTGTGTCTGACCTTGTACTGGAAGAAGGAGGGAAAATGGTGAACAAGAAAGACACAGTCTTTACCTCAGAGAACTTGGAGTTTAGTGAAGAGTGTAGACAAGAGTTGATTTTAATACAATGTGTATGCTCTTTGATAGAGAAATACAAACTTCTCTATGACTATGTTGAAGGAACAGTGTTAGATGATCAGGGAAGGCTTCTCTGGGGAATTAGCACTAAAACTGACACCTGAAGAACATATAGAAATTAGCTAGACAAATGGAGTAAGAGCAAAGCATGCTCCAGGCCAACAGAACGTGGCTAAGTATACAGGAACAGTAAAAATTGCCACTATTTATTGAATGTTTGCCATATGTGAGGCCCTATACTAAAGTGCTTTACATACATGATTTCATTCCATCCTCACAACAACCTAGTGAGGTACATGCTATTATTAATCCTGTTTTCCAGGTGGAAAAACTGAGGAACATTGAGTTTATAAATCTTGTCCAAAACAATATAGGTAGTAAGTACTTGAACATAAACTTGAACCTAAATAGTCTGGCCCTAGAATTCCTAGAATTCCCCAGAATCCTGCACTGTCTCTTGCTCAGTCCCAGGCAAGAGACCCAGTGGCTCATCCCAGGAACTGAAGGAAGTTCCACATGCTTGGAATTGAAGTGATAGGGGCAGGGAATTAGATTCAGGAGCGGCAGGAAATGAAGTAGAAGTTAGTATTCATGACCAGAGCATAATAATATATATATCCAGTAGTCAAGATTTCATCAGCGTATGATAAGGATTTGGAAGCTGTGGGATTCAGTGAAAAGGGCACAGTTTTGGTATCAAACAGACTTGAGTTCCTATTCTCCCACTTCGACTTCAGAGCTAAGCAATTTAAGGTCTTTAAACTCCCTGTCCATTGTCCCCTGTGCTCCCATCTGTGACTTGGAGACTATAATAGATCACATCAAAGTGTTCTTGAGAGGATTGCATGGTGTAAAGTACCTAAGTGTCTGGCATATAGTGAGTAGATACTTAAGTGTTCAGGTCTCCCTTCTCCCCCTTGGAAGGAGCAGAGCAAACTGAATATTTATGTATGGTTCAACCAACAAAGAGCAAGAACTTGAACAAAACTGAATACTGACCCACAAATTTTAAAATATTGCCCTCGATTTGGGTCCAAACCTCATATTATATTGAGCCAAAATATAAACACCAAGGACAGTGTGGTATGGAGGAAGGCCACTGGAGTAGAAATCAGAGATGTGAGTTTTAGTGTTCTCTCTACAAGTAACTGCAGTGCCCCCTTCTCTGAGCCTTAGCATCCTCAGCTGAAACAAGAGCAGGTTGAACTTGGTGGCCTCCGTGTACCACTCAGCCTGAGCTTCGAGCTCCCCCAGTGCCTTGAACATCTGAGCAGAAACAGGGCTAGAAAATCAAGTTGATCTCTGAATTAGGCCAGGATTCTCAGGTTAAACAAGCAAACAAAGATATACAGAGATAAGTAGATCTACATATAGATCTTAAATATCTTAAACAAAAAAAGAGAAATATAACAAATACACTCTTCTTGGGAGATGCAGAGAGGCTGTGTAGGAAGGTGATAAAATGTGGGAGCTCTGATGTAAGACAGACATACATCCTAATCTGCTCTCTATTGTTTGCTGAATCTGTCACCCAAAGTAAAATCATTGCCTCTTTAAATTTGTCTCTTCAGTCTATACAGTGGAAATGATAACCTTCTTTCATTGAGTTGTATTCAAATTAAAAGTTGTTTACAACTTCCAGCTCACTTTTCATCCTTCATGAGAAAAGTAAAAGTCTATTTAGCACATTCCTCCAAGAAAAGTTAAATACCCCTTCCGTTCTGCTCCCACCACGTGGGGGTGTGCACAGGGCCTCAACACAGCGTTTCTTGAGCCAGCTGCCTCCTATGTGAGGGCCGCCCTCTCTCTGGGAGCTCCTCGAGGACAGAGACTGTCTTCTTCACCTTTATGTCTAATGAGCGTTCAGAATGGTGCCCAGCACGTGGTAATGTTTCAATGAATGTTGCTTATCCAAATAAAGAAAGAAACAAAAATTAAAACACCAAAATGGCAAGTTTTGTCCCTACTAGATGGCGAAGGTTTTTAAGAGCTAGACAATGTGAGCATGCGCACATGAGCTGAAGCAACCTTTCTTAAATCAGCTTGGTAATATGTCTCAAGGGTCTTTAATCCTCTGTACGCTTTGACCCAGGAATTCCACTCCGAGGGCTCCATCCAATGGAGACAGTAGGCTATTTGCCAGGTAAAAAAGCAATGCATAGGAAGAGGAAACCAAGGAAATACACCAAAATATTAATAGAAGTTATTTCTGAATAGAGGGATTGAAAGGTGATTTTAATTCTCCATTTTATACTTCTCTGTATTTTCCAAAATTTTTCCATCACGTAAAACTTTTATTGCAGGATTATATGGTACTGTTACAGTTATAGGAGAGATTTTTGCAAGTTTAAATATATAATCCTAAATATATTAAAAAGATGTTAATGTCCCTCAAGAACCTAAACCTCTTTTATTTACCCCAATGCCCAGTGTAGCATCTTGCATGTTGTAGATACCCTACAAATTCACATACACATATATATGATTTTACATGAGTGTATCTACTTGGGTCCTTAATTAATCTTTCCTCACTCTCTAAATTAAGTGTCACTTGTATTTTCCTTCTGGTCACTTAATTTCCAGAGACATGCAAGTGTCAGCAGATTTATTTTTTCTTCAAAACAGGCTAATGCTCCAGATAACTGCTGTCCAGATAGTTTTTATTAAAAAGTAGCACAGTTCTTAAATAAAATCTTAAAAAAAGGGGGGGGGCGTGCCTGGGTGGCTCAGTCATTAAGCGTCTGCCTTCAGCTAAGGTCATGATCCCAGGGTCCTGGGATCGAGTCCCGTATCAGGCTCCCTGCTCAGCAGGAAGCCTGCTTCTCCCTCTCCCACTCCCCCTGCTTGTGTTCCCTCTATTGCTGTCTCTCTCTCTCTGTGTGTGTCAAATAAATAAATAAAATCTTTAAAAAAATAAAGTAGCACCGTTCTCCCTGCGAGATTTCAATATCACATGCCAGGAGGAACTGAAATGCTAACTAGGTTATAAGGATTTGTTGGAGTGTCTGATCATTGCTGTACTATTGCTGAGCTAGACACAAATGAAGTTCTTGAAAAAATCATTATTGTGGCTCTTCTCTCTTATTGAGTTCTTTGAGGCCAAAATATCTGGCTAGAGTTCTTTTCTTTGTTCAAAAGGCCAGTGTTTATTTGGCCAAAATTTTGCTGGGTAAAGATTTCAGCCTTTCAATAGAATTAGCCGACATTGCATCTTTTTAAACAGTCACACTCTAGGGGCACCGCCTGGGTGGCTCCGTCATTAAGCATCTGCCTTCGGCTCGGGTCATGGTCCCAGGGTCCTGGGATCGAGCCCCGCATCGAGCCCCGCATCGAGCCCCGCATCGAGCCCCGCATCATCGGGCTCCCTGCTCGGCGGGAGGCCTGCTTCTCCCTCTCCTACTCCCCTTGCTTGTGTTCCCTCTCTCGCTGTGTCCCTCTCTGTCAAATAAACAAACAAAATCTTTAAAAAAAAAAAAAAACAGTCATGCTGTAAAACTTTTCCCCTGTCACCCCAAGTCCTCCTCCTGGAGTTTATTACATTAAATACCTAGCTTCTTGTATTTCCGTAAGATTTCCACTATATTCTTATCCCCCTCAGGCCCCAACACGATAAACTCTCCCCGTCCACAATAAAAATCTTCCTGCTCTATTACTCTTTTGAGCTGTGATTCTGCTTCTCTCATTCGCTGAGATATTGATGTCTTAAACAGGTAGTTCACACTCGGCTGAAAAAATGAAAAAATGTAACACACTCCCCCCACCTCCCAGCTTACTCTGACCTCTGGTTTCTACTCTTGCTATGCTACTGAAATTATTTTCTTGAAAATCTCCTACCGATTCGTGCTACCAACGCAGTGGCTCCTTCCCATTCTTCAACTTCCTCACCCTCTGTTTTATGCTATTTGTTCTATCTTATTAAAAATCACCTCTTTTCACTTATATGTTTGGGAGGGTAGGATGTTAATGACCGAGGAAGTGGGATTTTGCCCTTGTCCCCAAACTCTCTATCACTATCAAGTGATAGTTTGAAAGTGCCTTTAATTTTATAAAATATTCACCCAAGTTACACATAAGTATGTTTTGACTGAAATGTGAAAAGTGAAACATGTGTGCAGGAAGGTCTGTCTTTACACCCTGTCCTCCACACCAACCCATCACATTCCTTCTCACTTAAAGAACCTGGTGAGTCTCTTCCAATGCTTTTCCTGTGTATCCATATGGACATATTGGTATGTATGCAGAAATAGACATTTTATAAACATGATACATACATAGTTTTTGGTAACAAATGAGCTCATGTGTGTATTTTTTCTTAAAGCTGTCTACTGCTTTAAAACTAAAAGGAAGAGCTACTTAGGGTGGGAAGAAAGGCATGAAGGGTGGGGAGACACAAAGGTGGACAGATGGCTTGCCTTTATGCTTAAAATATCTCATGAATACATAGGCATATTTCATGTCCATGACACACAAAGCTTCTTAAATTTAGCAGCGGAAGATTAAGTGCAGAATCTTGGATTTTGATCTCTTTTTTAATAGTCTTTTTATTGCTCTGTTGAAAATGAAACCACAGCTTCATTTGAGGGGCATCAATAAAATTCAATTTGTTTTTATTAGGAACTTGGGAAAGAAAGACTTATTTCTATATGACTTCATTTTAATAGTAAATTTTGATTTTCAAAAGGTGTGAGGTTAAAAGTAGTTACAGCCAGGGAATAGAAAGAGAGCAACTTAATTTTAGTCATCTCCTTTCCACATTCCAGCTCTGCTGAGCAAGGTGATTGCCTGACACAGCCCACTCAGATGCTGTAAATATCTTCACATGTGGCAAGCCTTACCCTAGCGCTGTAGTAACATGCCTTAAACAAAGTATTAAAAGCTTCGAACAAGATGGCATCTGAGTATAATGAGGTTTACTAGTTTTCCAGAAACATGAAACACCTTTTGAAGGGACTTTTGAAGATGAAGAAAGGTTTGGACTGCAGAGAAGAGGCTCTCAGTGTTCAGGTTAAAAAGAAACTCGGGTTCAAAAGACTTTAGCGGATTTTTCTATGAACCAAATGATTAGAGATTAATATCTCATCATGCACTCTATTGAAAAGGAAAAGGTTATAGAAGGGCAGATACTAGAAAGGGCAAGTGAATTTCAAACAAGAATAAACAATATTCTATTATTACAGATACAGTCATTACCAAAGAACTGGAGGTATTATTAATCATGTTACATTGAAAAAAATGAGCAATGGATTTGGAGATGATTGTTCGCTATTACCTGTAGAGACTAGAAAAGAGAGATTTAAATAAAACACTTTATTAGAAGGACCCCAAAGTGAAAAATACCTTAGAATGTAGGGACACTCAAGAAGAGATAAAGAATGCATGAGTCCATGTTTAAGGAGAGCTTGAGGACATTGGTAACTTCTACGAAGGACTTGAGGATCTGATGGTCTACCCCTCAGATGCACTCCGTGACAAGATTACTTAAGCAAGATAGCATCGACTGATATTTTTCTCTCATTTATTCTCATTAATGTAGCTAAAGACCTTAGTAATTAATAACCTGAAGATTGGTAATTCTCATTTTAATCATTAATATTGATCACCACACCTACTGGGAGCATTAAAGAAATGTGGCAATTGATTTGAGTTTTAATGATGTGTTGCTTAAGAGGGGCTATCTATCTCTTCCCACCATACTAACATGAATTCTTAATCTGAAACAATGAACAAGTGTGGTTACCTAAAAAAGAAACATGACACATACTCATTTTCCTTAAAATAAAAAGACATTATTAAAACCCAGAAGCCTTACACTTACTGACCACTTATCACTGTCTAATTAAAATACAATTTAGAGAACATTTTGAATAAATTGAAATACCTAAGTACACATAGGTATCTCCTGAAACCTAGGATCCTGCCCTTATACTGCCCCACCCACTGTCACCCAAGATTCTTACTGTATCAGTCTAGGGCTTTCTGCTGGTGAATGTATGCTTAAAAATTCCTCCAGGAGATTTCAATATGAATGCATCTCATCACCACAACCAGATGAAAACTACCATTTCAATGCTGCATGAAAGTGTAATTGAAAAGAGAAATCAAAAATGCCTCAGTGTAGGATCATGCCCCAGTTCACACAGTTACCATCTATACTGATTTTTGTTTACCCTTCGAAATCCAGGAGTTCTCTTTCCAGGGCAACCTCTTTCTCCTGCTTTGTGCGCCCTGACTCCTGTTATTTCTTTAACCCTCTCCTCTTGGCCACATGTGTGGTCACATGACCCAGCCCCATCCAACCAGTTTAACCTATTCCTCTGGCCAAAGTGACTCACGATGAACCAGAGGAAGTACTCTCCAGGATTCTGCTGTGGCCACTAAGAAGAGGGTAAGTGTTACTTTTTCTGCTACAGATGTCAAGCTGGTAAAATGTGTCTTGAGCAGTTGTAAATGTGTCCTACCTGCTATATTCTGGATCCGAACATTCTAGAATTTTCAGTTATGCTTATCCTGGCTTGAGATGGTCTTCTATTACTGGCAAATAAAAAGGCTCAACAAACACGTGACATCATATTAGTGGTTGCTTAAATTCTTTGAAGAATTCTTTTCACCTGTAGAATTGAGATAATGGCGTCCACCATGCCCACACACTAGGGAAATGAGACCTAATATTTCAGATGCAAAGCATTTATTATTTTATAATAGATTATCCAAATGATAAATTTCGTATACATCCCTCCAAAATAACTATTTAATTCAGACAATAAGTCATCCAAACTAATTATTTAGTATTATATAAAAATGTCTTGTGTTATATTTCTTAATCCTTGAGGAGTTATTCCATTGTCATGTAAATATTGCTTATCAGCAAACAAAGCAAAAACTTCAGTCTATTTATAAACCGATAATTAATAACAATGAATAATTCTCTTCAGTCACTGAATAGTTTAATCATGTTAATAGTTATATGTTAATAGCTCTTTCCTCCACTATTAAAATTAAATTTCTAATTTTCTGGTGTAATATGTATCAGTCCCTCTCGAATTTATCCGTCACCTGGTAATCATGTAAAATGCAGAGTCAGATTCAGTAGGTCTAGAGTTGGGCCTGAGATATGGCATTTCTTTACTTTTTTTTTTTTTCTGACTTCATTGAGCTATAATTCACATATAACATTGTGTAAATTTAAGGTATACAATGTGGTTTGATACATGTGTATGTTGTGGAATGATTACCAGGTTAGGGTTAGTTAACACCTCCATCACCTCACATAATTACTTTTGTGTGTGTGTGTGTGTGTGTGTGTGTGTGTGAAGATTTAAGATCTACTCCCTTAAAGCTTTTCAAGTACATAACAGGATTTTTAACTACTGTCACCATGCTGTACATTAAATTCCCAGAGCTTACTCATCTTCTAATTGGAAGTTTGTGCCCTTTGATCAACACCTCCCTATATCCCCCATCCTCCAGCCCCAGCAATCAACATTCTGCTCTCTCTCTCCTTCTAGGAATTTGGCATTTTTAGGTTCCACATGTGAGATCACACAGTGTTTGTCCTTCTCTATCTCACTTACTTGACTCAGCATGATGCCTTGAAGTCCATCTGTGTTTCCACAAATGGCAGGATTTCCTTTTTTTTAAAAGCCTCAATATTATTCCATATATACATACACACAACACATATACATCCATATAACACAACTTCTTTATCCATTCATCCATTGATAGGCACTTAGGTTGTTTCCAGGTCTTGGCTATTGTGAATGATGCTGCAATGAATATTGGGGTGCAGATACCTCTTCAAGATAGTGATTTCATTCCTTCAGATACATTCCCAGAGGTGAAATTGCTGAATCACATGGTAGTTCTGTTTTTAGGTTTTTGAGGAAACTCCATACTGTTTTCCAGAGTGGCTGTAGCAATTTACATTCCCACCCAGAGTGCACAGGGGCTCCCTATTCTCCATGTCCTCTCCCAATACTTGATCTCTTGTCTTTTTGATAATAGATACCCTAACAGGTATGAGGTAATATCTCATTGCGATTTGGATTTGCCTTTCCCTCATGATAAGTGATGTCAAGCATCTTTTCATGTACCTGTTGGTGATTTTCATGTCTTCTTTGGAAAAATGTCTATTCAGGCCCTCTGCCCATTTTTTTTTATCAGAATTTTGGGTTTTTTGCTATTGAGTTATATAAGTTCCTTGTATATTTTCACTTTTAACTTCTTATCAGATAGGTAGTTTACAAGTATTTCCAGCAAGCTCTAGGTGACCGATATACATCTGGGCTGCAGACCAGTTTTGAGCATCAAGGGGCTAGAACAAAATCCTCAGAACAATATAAACACAAATCAAATTAGTTGGGAGTTGAAGATTTAAGACATAGCCTTAGGTTTCTTATTAAAAAAAACTATGCAATTATGACAAATGGCTCTTTGGGCTTTTGTTTCTTCATCTAAGATGAAAATATTGAAATTTATTATACAAAAAAACATATGCACATGGTGGGTACTTAATAAATTATTGATTGACTGACATTGGAAAATACCATAGAATCACATCTCAGGATTTTTAAGGATTTAACATTCTAAGTGAAAAGGACAGGCATTTTTTATTGGATAACAATAGTAGAGCTTCCAGATTTATATTCAATCTTCATTTTCACATAATAGTCAATTTGACAAATATGTATATAAGGTTCTGTCATTTTCAGCGAATAACTGAGCCTATAATTAAATGTTGTTCACAGTTCAATGACCTAGAGCTCATACTGAAAAGACAAGTTGAGATGGTAGGTAAATGATGAAACATATTTCTGACCAAGTGACTTCATGAAAATATACACTAGAATGTGATTGTCAGTTAAGGTGGCTTCTTAAAGGCAGTCTACATTAGAGTAGTGTGCAAATTTCCTTTCTATACCTTGCAGTGCCCGTGCATAATAGTAAACATATCATTTTAATATAAAATAGACATCCCAGTTCAAAAGTTGTAGCATATACTTGACTTTTTAAGCCAGATGACATTGAATTATACTGAGAGGCAACATTATTTCACCAGGAAATGCACAAAATTCATCAAATTTCAGTATTGAAATTTTAACTAAGACTATTCCTTCTTAGTGTACAAGATTTTTGACATTCTCTCTTTAAGAGATTTTTAAGTGAATGTAATTCAGTGAATCTCAGATAATGTTGGAGTGATTGATGGATGGGGTTTCCTTGTTCCAAGGTAGAATATCAAGTTTGGGTTGATGGGGTTGTGGATGGATTGATTTGACCCAGGTTTAAGGATATGCCTGAAAAAGCAAAATAACAAGATCAACATTTTCCAGGATTTTTATTGTTGTTCCTTGATCAACTAAGTCAATTTTGGCTTTTAGTTACTAATCAATGTTCCACTAATGCCTGTTATGACAATTCAAAAAGCCTTAAACAGAACCTCATAAGAGTCAATTTGGTTAATTTTCCCTCTCACATAGGTAAATGTGATCAAATACATTTTTATTTAGTGAGACCCGTGGTGATTTAGGATTCTTTAAGTTTATGGGCAGGTTTGTGTTTGTTGTTTTTTTTTTTAATAAACCTGAGTGAGAATTTTAAGCTAATAGCAACATTTCCATAAA